>NC_041399.2:75843819-76216319 GCF_900747795.2 Erpetoichthys calabaricus
GTCTAGCACAAAAACAGAACAAAGAGGCAGACATGCAGCACGCCCACGGTACTGCAGACAGATACCGTGACAAACTCCACATGGAAATGCAGTAACATTCAACTCCACAAAGTATACACTGTCATGCCTGTAAGATAAACTACACCTGTGGCCACCACTGACAATCTGGCACATTACAAGCGCCAGTGACATGTATGTCATCTACAGAACACAAAATGCAGGCACAATAATCCCAAAATAAAGTTATACACACCATTTGGCCAAGAAAAACAGCACAATCAATGACCTCAACTTTGGGCAAAATGCAAGAGCCATTTCACTGACAACAAATGACAAATGATGAGATGGCAGAACATTCCTTCACATAACAAACCATGAGATCAGCCCCAACATCCACAGGAACTGCAAGAATAAATGATTTAATATATACATATAAAGTATCAACAACTCAATTTCTTTTCCATCCATGGGAGCCTCTACTGAAAGTCCACCAGAACAGTGTATAACATGTTCCCAAGCTTTGAATGAGAAAAAAAACAAACCACACACAAAATCCTAATAGGTTCAATAAGTTAACAAGAACATACTTGTTCAAATGAAAATGCTTAAGCAAGCACTTTCATGATCTGAAAATACATACATCTCTCCTCATTTACTTAGAATAGTACAGGATTTCATTAATGCAAACAGCCTTTAAACCCAAGCTTGCTTTGCACATTTAATACACCATAACTACTTAGACATTATAACATCCTCAAGAACTACCAACATGATTATTTACAACATATATGCAATATTAAAGCTCCATGAAAGCTTCTGTTGATAATTCTGCAGGAAATGCTACCTATGTGTTTGGAATTCATAATTAGATTTATTATATTGGTGGACTACATGTCTACAAAGACCAAACTCCAATCTAAGAAAATCTTTACATTATAGATCCTACCTAATAAATTGCTTACACAAAAAAAAATGCATATCTCCTCATTTGCTTTGAAAACTGCAGAATTTCGCTAACAATCCTTGTGCCCAAGTATTTAAAAATATGACACAAGTTCAAGAAGAAGAAAAACAAAAATCACAGACAAAGGCCAGACAGATTCAAGAAGTAAAAATGTACTTCCAATCTGATTGCATACAAGACCGGACACTGGCATAAGTATGGGCATTTGTCACCAAGCAGCTGCAGTTGATTCAAAAATGCAATGCACATCTGGAATTCAACCAGCTGAGGTGAGCAGCACATTTCACTCCTCTTTTCAGATCACTACATTGGGTTCCTCTGCTGATACGCATTATGTTAAAATCCTAGACACGTACCTACAGAGTAGTCAATGGGTCAGCATCCATGTATATAGAGACACTACTGATGTTCTATTGCTTCTTCTCAATCCCTCAAGTCTGCTGTTGTATAGTATTCTGGTGATGCCACCTCTGTGTGGCATCAATTCTCATTCCTTCTCTAGTCCAACCTCTCAGGCTGATTAATTTGATCTCCTGGTCTAACTCCTTGTGTTCTCAACAGGAAACATTCTGCAGGTGTGCCTCAAGGATCATTATTGAGCCCACTTCTCTTTCCTTTCTACAATTCCTTCTCATGGATTCTCCTACCACCTCTATGCTGATGACACAGATCTTCCTCTCATTTCCCTCTTACAACCCACAGGTTTCAGATCTCCAGTTATCTCTCTGCTATCGCATCTTGGATGAATGATCATTCCCTTAAACCTATCTTTTCAAAGTCAGATATAATTTACTTGCCCTCTAAAGATGTCACCCTTTCACCATCAATCCTGGTCAGGAATCTTGTTGTGATTCTGAACTCATCGCTTTCCTTCATCAAACATATATATTCAATGACTCAGTGCTGTTGTTTCTTTCTTCATAACATCTTGAGAACTGAACCCTTCCTCACTATTTATGTCATGCATCTCCTTGTTCAGACACTGGTTCTTTGTCAGTTGGACTATTGCAACTCCCTCCTGGCGGGAATTCCCTCAGCTGTTATCAGACCACTCCAGCTCCTCCAGAACGCAGCTGATCAACTGGTGTTCTCGGTTCCTCGTTTCACTCCTATTACTCCTCTGCTTCAGTCTTTCCACTGGCTTACTGCTGTGGCCAGGATCCAGTACAAACCTCTTGTCTTGACCTACGGTTCTCTGACTGGATCTGCTCTTCAGTATTTCCAATCCTTGATCTCTCCATACATCCCTTCAAGAAGTATGCATTCTGCCTCTGCCTGTCTACTTCCCTCCTCTTGCCACATGCGTCAAGACTGGGCAATGTTTATCTGTTCTTGCTTAAAGTTGTGTAATGATCTCTCTTTATCTATTTGCACTACACCTAATTTACTTGTGTTTAGGCATCTTTTAAAAATGCACCTTTTCATTAAATATTTTGGATATACTTAGATTCTCTCCTACTGGATAGCTGCTGTTGTGCCAACAAAGACTTCAGTAAAGAGTTTAGGATTCTAATTTGTCTTCATCTAGTTGTAGGTATAGTTTATTTAGTAGTTATACTCCGTTGTGCTCACTTTTTTATCTTGTTCTCTGCTGCTTTGATACTTGCACCTTCATTCTTGTATGTATTATAACTTACTTTGTAAGTCACTTTCAATAAAGGCATTTGCTAAATAAATTTAATATTAATATATATTATTATTATTATTAATATCTCAGCCAGGAGCTGATGGAACAAGCTGTCCACCGCCATTCGAAATTCTGATTAACTCAATGTGTGTTAGAAGAATTTGAATATTCTCTTGTTTGACAAATTTTTGTCTAACTGATATTAGCTATTAGGCTTTATAATCTATCTAGCTTGTATATTGTTCTGAGCTATTCACTTCTAGTGATCAATTTTGCAACCCTCTCCTGTAGTAGTAGGGTGTTGTACTGTGTTAGCCATTACAGATGCAATGAGACGTCAAGCAAAATGACACCTTTTATTGGCTAACTAAACATTACAACATGCAAGCGTTCAAGATAGCTCAGGCCCATGTACAACTTGCCTGAAGAACGGACCTAAGCTGCCTCAAAAGCTTGCATATTGTAATCTGTTCTAGGATGCTGCAACTGCTCAGCCACCGATCAAAATCAGCTGATTTTCACTAAAAAATTACTTGATCAGAATTCGGTGAAATGGCCGATCACAAAAACTGATATTTTCAGATCCTGTTTTTCTAAGCTTTACAGTAATTTAGCTGTAGTGCTCCTTTATGGAAGGTATTATGGTAGCTGAGCCAGCTTGTCCCTTTTTTTTTCTTTTGCAACAAACTTCCTGCAGTGTCAGCAAAGAGCAGTGAGTGGAAGCTTGTTTCATCAATGAACAAAAGGCAATTGGTATATTAAAGTGGAGTAATAAACTGAAAAAAAAAGTAATCAGAGAAGTCATCCTGTGCAACTAGTGTGGAAGAAAAACTAGACTTAGGGTCCAAATAGTCATTTAGGATAAAGTAAAAAAAAATATAACATAAAGGGTTAATAAATATCAGCAAACCAGACAAAGGTCAAGTGAACAACAAAGACAACAATTTACCAGGAGCAGGTTGATGTAATACACCAAATATATGATTAAGAGATCCTCAGTTATCCTGTAAACAATAAAACCGGACTGCTGTCACATACATGGAGATTTCAAGGGTAATATCTAAACTAAGAGCTATTGAAGAACAGGGACATAATGGAGACTTTTATTTAGGCTGGTTGTGCTCTATGCTGAACACATCATGTCTTTTAACCAATCAGAGTAAATGATATGTAAGCATTAATCAGCACTGTTATGCAAATTCAGTTATCAATAAGTATAAGCTTCTGCTTTTATTGCAGTTAGGTCCATAAATATTTGGACAGAGACAACTTTTTTCTAATTTTGGTTCTGTACATTACCACAATGAATTTTAAATGAAACAACTCAGATGCAGTTGAAGTACAGACTTTCAGCTTTAATTAAGTGGGGTGAACAAAACGATTGCATAAAAATGTGAGGCAACTGAACCATTATTTTAACACAATCCCTTCATTTCAGGGGCTCAAAAGTAATTGGACAAATTAAATAACTGGAAATAAAATGTTCATTTCTAATACTTGGTTGAAAACCCTTTGCTGGCAATGACAGCCTGAAGTATTGAACTCATGGACATCACCAGATGCTGGGTTTCCTCCTTTTTAATGCTCTGCCAGGCCTTTACTGCAGCGACTTTCAGTTACTGTTTGTTTGTGGGCCTTTCTGTCTGAAGTTTAGTCTTCAACAAGTGAAATGCATGCTCAATTGGGTTAAGATCAGGTGACTGACTTGGCCATTCAAGAATTTTTCACTTCTTTGCTTTAATAAACTCCTGGGTTGCTTTGGCTGTATGTTTTGGGTCACTGTCCATCTGTATCATGAAATGCCGCCCAATCAGTATGAACTGCATTTAGCTGGATTTGAGCAGACAGTATGTCTCTGAACACCTCAGAATTCATTCAGCTGCTTCTGTCCTGTGTCACATCATCAATAAATACTAGTGTCCCAGTGCCACAGGCAGCCATGCACGCCCAAGCCATCACACTGCCTCCACCGTGTTTTACAGATGATGTGGTATACTTTGGATAATGAGCTGTTCCATGCCTTCTCCATACTTTTTTCTTGCCATCAGTTTGGTAGAGGTTGATCTTGGTTTCATTTGTCCAAAGAATGTTTTTCCAGAACTGTGCTGGGTTTTTTAGATGATCTTTAGCAAAGTCCAATCTAGCCTTTCTATTCTTGAGGCTTATGAGTGGCTTGCACCTTGCAGTGCACCCTCTGTATTTACTTTCATGCAGTCTTCTCTTTATGGTAGACTTGGATATCGATACGCCTACCCCCTGGAGAGTGTAGTTCACTTGGTTGGGTGTTGTGAAGGGGTTTCTCTTCACCATGGAATGATTCTGCGATCATCCACCACTGTTGTCTTCCGTGGACGTCCAGGTCTTTTTGCGTTGCTGAGTTCACCAGTGCTTGCTTTCTTTCTCAGGATGTATCAAACTGTAGAGTTTGCCACTCGTAACATTGTAGCAATTTCTCGGATGGTTTTTTTCTGTTTTCGCAGCTTAAGGATGGCTTCTTTCACCTGCATGGAGAGCTCCTTTGACCGCATGTTGTCTGTTCACAGCAAAATCTTCCACATGCAAGCACCACACCTCAAATCAACTCCAGGCCTTTTATCTGCTTAATTGATAATGACATAACAACAGACTTGCCCACACCTGCCCATGAAATAGCCTTTGAGTCAATTGTTCAATTACTTTTGAGCCCCTGAAATGAAGGGATTGTGTTAAAAAAATGCTTTAGTTGCCTCACATTTTTATGCAATCGTTTTGTTCACCCCACTGAATTAAAGCTGAAAGTCTGCTCTTCAACTGCATCTGAGTTGTTTCATTTAAAATTCATTGTGGTAATGTACAGAACCAAAATTAGAAAAAAGTTGTCTCTGTCCAAATATTTATGGACCTAACTGTATGTGACTATTCTTAACATGCTATAGAAGAGTGCTGCCTAGTCAAGCTTTAGTTGAAGAGTAATAAACGACACAGATGGACAACAGTTTCTTCTACATGATTACTGACTCAAAGATTTTATCAAACTTGTCCCGGATGAGGATAACTTTCTTTCTTTAATTAAGATGTTGATTTCTACCACAATACACAAATGGTAATTAAAGCTGCACTAAGGAATTCAGACCTTCATTTTGGCCTTTAAATTAAAATGGACACTACTTGAGTTTGGACAGTGTGCTTGTCTAAAATGCAGCAGCTTATACTTTAATTTGGAAAAAGAAAACATAAAGACGAATTTGAAATTGCTGGTTAGTAAACAATAGTCTTTTTTTAAAAGGTTTGTTTTAAAGATTTGCACTGTGTTTATTATTTTTTGCTGTGTGTCATACAGCATAAGTTTTGGTGAGAAACAAGTGCTACACAATTAAAATGGTAAACCATATTTTATAATTACACCTCAAGAATTACGAATGTCTAGTTGATACAATGAAGAAAAAAATACAGCTGTATAAATATAGTAAATGTATATTTTAACAGGAAAATCTGCAGCATAATTGATTTAAAATGACTAAAACCTACAAGTGTATGGATATTTACATTTAAGCAGTGTTTAATTGCCAATATCAATAAAGATTGCGGGAGAAATATATACATATTTTTTAAATTTTGTTAGAGAAATGATGAAAATGACTGTTAATTAAGCCTTGTTTCAGCTGGGTACATCACAGAAAAAAAACTAAATATGTTTTGCAGTAAGTTGATCATGTGTTTGCGCCTCACTTTACTCTAAAGAAGACAAATCCTGACCCCTATCCATTGTTGGCCCTCATGTTGATTCGATTGTTTTCCATTCCTTTTTATTTGAGAACTGGACGTACATGTGTTTTCAGTAATATTTAATATAACCACTATTGGAATGTACAAAAAATAACAATATGCAAAAATAAACAAATATTTTTAATTATTAGCTATTAAGCATTAACAATACATAAAACATTTACCTTATAATAACAGGTGTGACACAAAAAAAGTCTCCCCTAACTATACAGTGTGTTCTTATGTCATGGTGTTTAACCTCTCTGAGAATATAACCTACCATCTTGCCTGTTTAGCTATTATAAGGCAGCAGGAACCAGACTTGGGCAGTGTAGCATTTAGCAGTTACAAGGCACAATCACACATTCATGCTCACTCACATCAAAACACTCCTCTTAAACTGAATTTCATTGAGGTGGGAATAAAACCAAAACTTCCTTGGTAAACCTTTATGGACAGAGGTTGAACTAAATTTGGCTGGTCATTACTGCTCATTATACCATTTTTGTAATTATTGTATTCCCTCTTTCCGCCGATCTATTGGAATCAATGAATCAAGGCATGTATTGTTCCATAGTTACAATAAAATCTTTGTTAATAAAAATAAAATGTTTATTAATTAATCTAATAAAAACTGAATGAGTCATTCAGAAATACTTTTTTTAAAATACACAGAAAAGTAATTGACAGTGCATGAAATGTTAACATACAGTAATTCATATTAATTGCAATTTTAAATGCTTATTGGTTATAAAAGTCAATATTTCTAGAGTAGTAGTGGGTAAAGTAATTGATCATTTAAATATCCTGCTACCCAAGTCAGAAAAGAATTATATTCAACCAAATATTCAAAAGAAAAAGGCAGTAAATTGTAGTTAGTGAACTATATACCTGCTCCATGCCAGCAGCTACCTTGCAGGTCTTTACATTATACTGTATTGCCCATGGTTAGGCCCTAGGCTGTAGCTCACCACATACTGCAGTGGCCTGTATATCTAGACAAATGAGAGCACTGAGCAAGCACGTATTCTACTCAACTGCAAAAGCAGTAAGATGCTGAACAGAAGGTATCACTGGGTGTTCTTAATGGATGAAGTGCCCACAAATGCACTCTGAATCAGCTGTTAAGGTTTTATGTGGCACTACTGTATACTTTACTGAGAAAATAAAAATTTCCATTAATAGCAAAATATTGTAGCTGTTCTCACAGGTCACTGAGCATACAAACGAAAAACACAGCAGGGCTTTATGAGCATCTGTGAGATGTAATTATTTGCTTAACCTAAGACCACTAAAGTCAATTAATGAACACATTCAAGATAGTACTTCTCTGACTTTGAACGTAGGTCAAAGCAAGCATGTACACCCAGCCCTTCACCACGAGAGCAATATACACTGCTATATAGGTGTGGCTATATTACTATTGTAAATGATCACTCTTGACTCATTTATCAGGCGGTTTGTGGCAGAAACAAATAAGGAAAACCATATGGGGATAAAATGAACTGTGAAGCGCATGTTTCAAATAATCAATGCTTGTACTTATTTGGACCATTGACAGGAGACAAATAAGGATCCAGATTCACCAATTAAAGCCAAGCTGCACCAAATTAAAAGTAGAACTTTAACAATAAAACATTTGGACAACACTGGCTGATGACTTCACTAGTAGTATAGGCTGCCAAAGACTATCATAAAATGATGTATCCATCCACCTTCCACATCTTTTAAATCCAAATATGTGGTACCTATCCCAGCATCTTCAGACACAATAAAGGAATCAACCCAGTATTAGTTGTCAAGCTTACCTATTATTTAAAAGAATGTCTGATATTTTCAATGTTCACTAAACAGTATGCATTACATAAGCATTTAATAAAATTAAAACAACAAACTCATTATAATATGACCATGCAATGAACAAACCCTTTTTAAAAATAGTGAACTGAAACAGACTTGGAAACAGCACTTTAATTTAAAAGGTTTCCACTTTGCATTCTACCATATGGCTGCTTAACCATTAGTCCTCATAAACCCTACAGCCACAGAGGTCAGACTGTACCCTGGAGAGATTACTGAGATCATGCTCAGGTTGAGTCCCCACTGGCTATTATTTCAAAGTCATTCCTGTGCTTTGTGCTCGCAGAAGATGTTTTTTTCAATGTCACTCCAGTCAGAGTGAAATGTGACCAGCATTGAATAATACAGTTTGCTCTCAATATTGCTTTTCTTTCTTGAACCAACCTATTTTGTCTTTATGACCCAGTTTTGGTGAAGACTGATGGAGACAGAAAATAATAAAAGTTCCAGTAAACTGAAACCAGCTGTAATTTTCAGCTCCAAAAGTGGTTTATGCTTCGATGACATCCTTCATAATGCAACGGAAGGATGTTAATCTGTACATTCATTTGTAACAAATAAAAAATATTATTCTGCTACAAAAACCTTTAAGTAACAATGCTAAAAATAAAGATCAGAATGAACGTACATAGCTATCATCTTCATCAGAGATTTTTAGCACAATTTTACATTAAAAGAGAGCTTATCAACCACAAACTCCCAGGTGGCAAATGTGCTAATTAACTATCTTAAGGAGAAGGCACTCACAAAGTGAGCACAAGTGGCACCTTCAGTAGAGGCATTAGGAGTTAGTGGTGGGGCAAAAAGTTTGTCTGAAGGAAAAGCTTTTTACCTTAACATTGCAAAACAAAAATGACCCTGCAGTGGTGATGACATTCCTCTAATTGATCTTGTGAAACAGACTGGATCACAAAGGACTGTCAGGGGCATGAGTAGTACTATCAAAGTGTCACATAGAAGAGAACAGTCCCAGTGCAGGTCAACTCATTACACAGAAAATAACATCATACATTAGATAACATCTCTGTGTCAGCAGCAGAAGCTTCTAGAATTCAAAATCACATATAGCACCAAAGAGAAAGAAGAAAACTGTAGAGGACAGACAAGTCATCTAGTCATGGTGTGCATCCAGCACTAGTTCTCTACTATGCCGACCAATCTAGGTTCATCCTTTAGATCCAAACCTCTCAAACTTAAGAGATTTCACTCACTGACCTCACTCACGTATATATTCATCAAAAATGATGATGGCACATGGTAATGACAGTTTTTATTGTTATTCAGAAAACGTAAAAACAAATTAGTGAGTCATGCAACTTGTGCTACTTCTATCAGTAACTACAATACTGTCCCTACTGCCAGGCAATTAACATTTTCTTAACCATACTCAACTTAGTAAGATGTCGCTCAGTTTTTACAAAGTGATTAGCTGATCACACACTGAGAACAAAAACTGTTGTGACTTCCAATGCTGTTTTAACAGTCAGGACAACTCTTAACATTTGGCATAAATGGCTGAAACTTCCAATTGTGGTTCCCTACCCTAAATTATCACTAACATACAAACTGTTGCTCTTCAGATATTTGCTGGTTAAACTGGGATCCCTTACACTATTATAACTATTTTCTAAACTCACTTATCCAGAGCAGGGTTGTGGGGAAGTTAGGGCCTATCCCAGTAAGCATCAGTCATAATCAGGAACAATCCATGAACATAGCACCTACTCATCGCAGGATGATCATAGACACACACACACACATCAGGGGCAAATACACAGTTATGTGGACGCCAGCTGGAGGTTGAAATCACGTTATACATTAAACAGCTCACAATACTTGCTATGAAAGACCATAAAGAACAATGGCTTTTTAGGGTTTAGAGCACATGCTACACTGCATATGCATGTATGAAACTTATTGATATTTTCTAGTATGTGAAAATGTTTATACCTTGTTTTGAACATTAATATAATTACGATGTTCATAACAGGATGTGATCAATTAGAAAATATAATGGTCAAAGATGTGATTGTCTTACAATAAAAATAATAAAAAATGAAAAAAAAACATAAAAATATTGCAAGGTTTTGAATTCGCTTTTGTGATCTTCTATTTTACCCTTTTCTTCCCAGCCTTGTGCTATACCATGAGCAACTCGGCCTGCTTGACAACTTAAAACATATCAGTAAATGACATGCATGTTAGATCACTTGGAGAATTAAGTCACTGTGTTTATCTGTTCTGCAACTGACTGCATTCCATTTTGGCTTGGTTCCTGCCTTGCTACCTTGACAGGAACCAGCACCCACGACTTTGGAAATGGACGGAGTGAGTGATTGTACTGTACCTCTAAATCTGTCAATTTCTATCAAATCATTGTCACTATGAAAAGACACTATATAAAAAGTCACAAGGAAATGATGTTGGGTCATGGATTTCCAGAATGCATACATCATAAAAGAAGTCTATTTTACTTTTCATCAGCTTGCTTGTGACAATGACATGGTCTTGTTGTGAATTTCTGTCAGGTTGCTGCTGGACATGTTGGTTTGAAATACAGCAGTGCCCAACTATGTCACAAAATAATTCCAGAACATTTTGAGAGCACTGCTAATTTTTCAGCTTTGGCATATCAAATCATCAAGAAAACAAGACACACCTTTAACTTGGAAAGAGAAAGAAGAAGCCTGTGTACCAAGCATACCACCCCCCTATTTTCCCTTTGTTCTTTATCAAATTCACTGGCAAAATTTTTAATTTATTATGTATACAAAACCTCACAAAAAAATTGCAAAATGCAGAGCACAGGTTAAGCTTTTTTCAGACATCTCCCAATTTTCTTTATTTTTCCACTGGCTCTCTAACAACTTTTTTCTTTCTCACTTGATGGGGATAGAATATTATGCACTGTACTGCTTTAACTACACATTCTACAGCAGAATAATGCACCAGAAAATAAATTACAGTACAAGGTTTTGCATAAATACTATAATTTTAGAAACTATGCTTATTTTTATCCTTCATTCTGTGCAGCTAAAGTTGATGCCAGCTTTCTTTTAGAAATAACAACAGCTTACATGCCAGCTACCCAAGCAGATATCATTGCTCTTTTTGTGTATGAGTAAATGTGTTTGTGTGTGTGCGTGTGTGTCTGTGTGTGTGTGTGGTGCACAAGTGCACTAATTTATGGTTCCTAAATCTGGACCGTAATTAAATACTTCCCTGTCATTTATTAACATGTGGTTTTATCTGATTGCAGGGTTTCTGTTGAAAATGCTAACATGAAAGTAGTTGTATCATTTCTTTAGGCTTTCAGTTCTTGTTTGTGTTAATCGTGCCTCAGTAATGAACTTCTACCAGCCGCTCCTGCTAACAGCAACACAGCTGCAGGATTAAGAACAAGGGGTTTACATGCTTCTAAGTCAACGCTGTTTAATACTGCCAAGTCTGTGACCTGCTTACGCGACTATCCTTGCACACTCAGCACCTACTAAAGTATTCAGTGACATCAATGACCTGTTGGCAAACAGGGGTTTAAACATGAGACATTGTTATGAAATCATAAGCAACAAGCAATTAACCCTTTGTTAGACTCTGTATTTGTTTCTTTATAACCATAGGGGTGACTTACATCTGCTGAAAATATTCTGAATACCTAATATGTGCACCCTGGGTCTATTAACAAGACTGTTTTAATTACAAGTTGTGAAATCTAGATTTTCCTTTTATATCTGCACAAGTAATTGCCCCTCTCTCTTAGCCTGTTAAGATCCTAGAGATGATTCATTTCACTTGGTCAGTGAACATTCTGTACTTGAGCCTGTAAAAGGAGTTCCTTTTAGCTATCTCTTTTAATGACATGCAAACCCAGTTTTTATTAAAAGTATGAGTCAGACTAATTCTTATTTCAGTTTGTTTGCGGTGCTTCCAATGAATACTTAAACTATGTTTATGTCTATACATATGTGTCATTTAGTTGTGAGAGACTTGGAAATATATGTTCTTCCCTCCCCCATCCTGAAATGGATTTGGGAATGTTATGCTATGTTATCTTATGATACATTTGCGAATCACAAGACTCCTAAAAGGAACTCAGCTCCATTCTATAAACACTTAATGACCTTACTGGCTACCTGAATCATGTGACTGGGCATCTGGACGTCTGACATGAGTCCCCAGAAGTGCCCAGATAAAAAACCTGGCCAGTACAATTTTAATACTGACAAACTTGAAATCATGCATATTTCTTGTCATCCCTTTGTCAGTCAGTCTATAAATGACAAAAGTATACAGCACATGCTTACATACAGGTGTTTTAAGAAACTATATAAAGGATTCCATGACAAGTAAATTCTACTAAAAAATCTGCTCTCAAAAAAACTGTAAACCAGCCCAGTATAAAATTGTGAGACCTAATAAAGTGGCAACAAACTCAAAGCAGGAGCCAGCCCTGAACAAGAGTGTCGTTCAGTACAAAGACACCATACCTTAATGAATGAGACAGAACTAAACTAGTGGTACCCACTTAGCCACACTCTAATTTTAACATAGCACCCTTTAAAAATATGTTGACCCAAAACAATTAATACATGAGGAATAAAGCAAGAAACAGTGGTGCTTAATATGACTTACTCAAGGCCTCACAAAAAAGGCAGTGTTGGAATTTCAAACTGCAACCTTGTGATTTGATTTTAAAACCAAATTCTCAGTCACTGAGCTGTTTTGCCTGCCATGGCTTAGTGAGTAGGTTCATACATCTAAAGAGAAAAGTTTGTATGGAAGAAAAGAGGGATGTGTCTATAGTCAAGAAACAGAAATTCTCATTACTTGACATTAAGAAACATGGCATTTAGACAGGTGTAGTGCCAGGCCATTCAGAAGCATGCAGGCCTCTTGCATTTTTCAAAAGGCTTGCAGAACAGATGTATAGCAGTCCTGCCCAAAGTGTGTGGGAGAAGGCAGCTCATCACTCCATGCTGTCTGGCACTTCAAGTGTACCTAACAATTAATTGTGAGCTACAGTTTTGGCTGAGGCCGCCATATGTTACCACTGTCAGTCGATCCCTTTCAGCAGAGAAAACAACATCAGAAAGTATTTCAGGATGAAAAGTAACCACAAATGGAATTTAAAAAATATATTTTTGGTGGACATCTTAACTAGGGATGCTCCGATCAGGATTTTTAAGGCCGATACCAATCACCAATTTCATTTTACTTTGATTGACCGATTCCAATATTGATTACGATTTTTTTTTCTTTGTGACTTTAAAAACTTTTTACACTTAGCTCCTGAATAACCAGATACACAGAAGTGTTATGTCCTATATTAAAGTGTTAACTTCGCTATTTTTATAATTAAATTACAGACCACAGGTGTTAACTGTTCCTTTTTATTAACAAAATTAAATTCTGTAGGACTTATTGTTCAGTGACCATAAAAATACCACAATAGAAAAAATATCCTTACAATACATACTTTAATAAAATATATACAAAAATATTTACCCATAATACATATGGCATAAAACAAAATAACTGCAAGCTGTTATATTGTTTAAAATTTTCTGTAATGTACTTTATCTGAAACAAAGTTAAGTTAAAAAATACAGTTTTCACCATTTCTCTAACAAAAATATTGGGAATTGGAGTTTGGTGGCTCAGCCCTGTTGAATTCTGGGGGTGCTACCAGGGGTTGCTGCAAGGTCTCCTGAACCATATTCCATCTGGTTCCCACCTTACCCAGAAATGCTTCCAGATCAATTCTATGTTACACTGGAAGTACTCCCAGGGATTACATAAAAGGACCCAGCTGCCACTGCTCCAGAGCCAGAGTTGGGAGGAAGAGGAGGTAGAGAGAAAGAGACAGAAGGAAGATACTGTGAGGAAGACAAAGTGCTGTGTGCTTCAAATGTGCGTATTGTGCTTATATTGTGCTTGCTGGTGGGAAACGATTAAGGAAGCATTTCCCATAAATAAAATCAGGTGTATTGTGCAAAACTTGCATCTGTCTGTGTTGGGTTTGGGGATCTGAAACACCCCCTGCAGGCCACAATATATATTCTCTCACAATCAATTAATTTAAATTGGCAAATAAAAACTGCTTAAATATAAATATACATGCATTTATAGGTTTTAATCATTTTAAATCATTAATTGCACTAAAGCAGTGTGTGGTGTATTTTTTCTTCAGTGTATCTTCCAGACATTCGTAATTCTTGAGGTGTAATTATAAATATGGATTACCATTTTAATTATGTAGTACTTATTTCTTACTAAAACGTATGCTGTATGACATCCAGCAACAAATAAACACAGTACAAATCTTTAAAAAAAGTGTATTGTTTACTAAGCAGCAATTTCAAATTCGCCTTTATTTTTTCTTATTACAATTAAAAAATGAAGGCTGCTGTACTTAAAAAACAGATTGCTCTCCAATCTCAAAAAAGGACAAAATTAAAAGACAAGAAAAGCTATTTTAATGAATTCAGACCATCTTCAATTCCTTTTTCTAAGTTTATTACTCCACTTGTTTAACATAAGGGCTAATATTCCAATCGTTTCTCACTCTCTGATAGAACAAGCTTTCACTCACTGCACTTGTTTACTCTGTAGAAAGTTTGCTGCAAAAAACAAAAAGAGGGAGACATGAACTCAAGTAACTCTGGGCCACACTGGTTCAGCTACCATAATACATTGTATAAATGAGCACAGCAACTAAATTACCATAGTGCTTAGAAAACTAGGTGCTGAAAATATCATTTTTTTGTTATTGGCTAATTTACCGATCACCAATTCAGTCTTTTTTAGTGAAAATTAGCCGATTTAGATCAGTGGCCAAATGATTGAAGCTGCCCTAAGGTGATTTACAAAGCAGAGGATAGTTTGCAGTGTACTGCAACTCGCATTTTCATGTCGACTTTGACATCCTTTTGTAGCTCAGGGCTACATTGTGAATCAGAAACAAAAAATAAACTTGCAACATTTTGGTTCAACGCCCAGTTCCATTTAACACTAAACAACCTTAATTTTATATAGCCTCTTTCTACAAAAACATCCAAAGGTATTTTACATGTTAAAATACATAGTAATACTACTAACATTGTATTTTTAGTGTTGGAGCACAGGATGGTTAAGAGACTTGCTCAGTGTTACTCAAGTGATGGGAAATGAACCAGCAAAGTTGTACTTCAGAATCTTATTCCTTATCCACTGCACCAAGATACATGTCTATAATGAATGTTTATGAATTAGAGGTCCAGTATATATGGAGCTCAATCTGTTTAAGTGATTTGAACAGGGTCACACTGAGTCAGAGTCAGTTTCTGAAGAGTAATCTTTATAGTTTAAAGTCCATGGTTATGACAAGTAGGCTATAACACCTTTCAAACATTCAATATTAAAGTAAATCCTGAATTTTCATCCTGATGATGTGATAACGTAAAAGTTAAAACGAAAAGAAAATCTGTACTGTTAGTAAACAGAGGCATTCTGGAATTAACAGATCAAGAGTAATATATAATTCCGCCGAGTAACTGCCATAGAGAAAAACTGTGAGCGATTGTTGTTACATACAAGTAAATGAGAAAGAAGCATTTGTCCTACTTGGCTTTAACAAAACCAATAAGTAACAGAGGGTTTACAATTCTGAGCTTGTTAAAAGATTTTCACATGCCTTGTGTCCTGGGTATGATGTTAACCTGCATCCAGGCCTGCAAGCAGGTCCTCCAACTTGCAGGGAAAACTCAGAGGTTGGTGGTAGGATTAGCACTCCAGCCACTGTAAAAAATCTCACACTGTTCAGTGTGGTGCTGAGATGTCACCTATTGCACAATACAGATAAAATACCTTGGATGCATTTCAAGCTTTAAAAATTTCCCTCATTATAGCACCAGTATTGCTTGATGATTTTGTGAAAGGGCACAAAAACCATTAAAATAAAATGTGGTTTTACAATACCAAGTGACCAAATATCACATGTCTGCGTATAATTAGCTATAGTTAATCTTGCTAATGACAGTTTACGAATGGGTAACTAAAAGGCTGGCTAATGTTAGCTAAAACGTCACATTACCAAACAAGGTTAGAAAGTTATGTCAGTGGTTGTCTAAGACTAGTACAAAGAACAACTGTGATTTACAAGCATGAGCTGATTGTTTTTCAAGATAACAGTCATCATATCTAAGTAAAGTGACTTTTAAATTGTGCAAATACATTAGTTTATTTAACAGATATTTTCTGAAAAAAAAACACAAAAAAGTTCATTTCTCTGCTAAAAACAAAAAGAAAGTATGACTAAAAAATAAAGATGGCAAAAGATAAAAGCTTTAAACTACTGTATGTAGCTTTCATCATGCATTTGATGATAAAATAAATTAAAACATAATTATATGTGAACATAACTAATTGTGTCCTGATATATTTTTATTTCATGTGTTTATTTAATTATATCTTTTTTATTTATTTCAATGAAACCACACACAACATGAAATACATCTTGAAATGAAAACTGTTACTCTTCAGTGGGTGGGCTCTAGCGAGTACTGTTTTTTAATAAGTGAATCATCAGTTTTAGTGGATGTTAACCTTCAGCCATCAACTGTAACATTTACAAAAGACACTTCAGATGCGAGAGGGTCTTGAGAGATTGATGAATTCAGAGATTCTTGTATTAAAGTAGCCATTTCATGCAGTAATTCTGGACAACTTTTCTTGCAGATATATCCGTCATAGGCAAAAGTGCAGCTAAAAGTTGCGATTATTTATTTAATTACATTATAAAACAATGTTTGAAGAGATGCTCTGAAACTGAAGTTTTCAATGATAAATAGACTGTGTATTTCAATGAATGACAAAGTGGCACTCATTGTATTTACAGAAAGACATAATAGATAGATAGAATAATAGGTGTAAAGCTCATCTCTCTTCCAGTTCTACTTAATATTCTTGGTTTTGTTGTTTCTTATTTTCCATCCCTATTATATCAGATGATTTAAGGTTGGTAGTATTAATGTAAGAGGGTGCAGATGCTTAAAGAGAGATGTCTTGTGTAAGTTCTTGGAAGAGAAAATCTAGTCATGCTTTCTGTAGCTACGAAGTCTAAATGGGTTCAATAAATGTCAATTAAATCTATGGTGTCTCAAGTTAATCATTTAGTGGATTCACAGAATCTCTGCTGGTCAAGCACAGAAAAGATGTAAGAGGTTTTATAACACAATTCCACAAGACAGACCACAAAGTTGTTACAGAAGATTTATGTCCATATTCCTCCTGCTCGTAAGGTAACATGCAGATTTGTTGGGGAACAACAACACACCAGTAATGCACTCTTCCTTTCCCAAGTTGTTTATTAAACATACACTTTCAGTACTGGAGAGTTTTAGTGAAATAAAAAGATATACTTAACAGCTTTTGACGGTGCACTGTATGCATTTTGTGCTGGCACATCACTGAACACAAAATAATCTCGACCCCTCTGCTTTTGAAAATTTTAGGCCCATTTCTAACCTGCCTTTCTTAAGTAAAATTTTAGAGAACACAGTCATTATGCAGCTAAATGACCACCTCAATAAACATGCTATTCATGATAAGTTTCAGTCGGGTTTTAGAACAAATCACAGTACAGAAACTGCACTCGTTAAAGTTGTAAATGACTTGCGGGTAAATGCAGACAGAGTCCATTTATCTGTTCTCATCCTCTTAGATCTGAGTGCCGCATTTGACACCATTGATCACAATACCTTTAGAAATCACCTTAGTCAATGGGTGGGCCTCTCTGGCAGTGTCTTAAACTGGTTTGAATCCTACCTGCCAGGTAGAAAATTATTTGTTAGTTGTGGTAATTACAACTCAAAGACACATGATATTCTATATGGTGTTCCACATGGCTCTATCCTGGGTCCGCTGCTCTTTTCGATCTACATGCTTCTGTTAGGTCAGATTATCTTGGGGCATAACGTGAGTTACCACAGCTATGCTGATGACACAGCTGTATTTATCAATAGCGCCTGATGACCCCCACTCTGTTGTTTCACTAACACAATGTCTTACTTGTGTTTCTAAATGGATGAATAGTAATTTTTTCAAGCTAAATAAAGAGAAAATAGAAATTTTAGTGATTGGCAATAATGGATATAATGAGGTTATTAGAAACAAAGTAGATACATTAGGATTAAAAGTCAAGACGGAGGTAAAGAATTTAGGGGTAACTGTTGACTGTAACCTGAATTTTAAATCGCATATTAATCAGATCACTAGGACAGCATTTTTTCACTTAAGAAATATACCAAAAGTTAGACCTCTTATATCATTGAAAAATGCTGAGAAATTAGTTCACGCTTTTGTTTTCAGTCGACTAGGATACTGTAACGCACTCCTCTCAGGACTAGCCAAAAAAGACATAAATCGTTTACAACTAGTGCAGAATGCAGCTGCTAGAATCCTAACTAGGAAAAGAAAATCCGAGCACATTTCTCCAGTTTTGATGTCACTACACTGGTTACCTGTGTCATTCAGAATTGACTTTAAAATACTGCTTATGGTTTACAAAGCTTTAAATAATCTTGCTCCATCTTATATATCGGAATGTCTGACACCTTATATTCCAAATCGTAACCTTAGATCCTCAAATGAGTATCTGCTTAGAATTCTAAGAGCTAAACTTAAAAGAAGTGGTGAGGCGGCCTTCTGCTGTTATGCACCTAAAATATGGAATAGCTTACCAATAGGAATTTGCCAGGCTAATACAGTGGAGCACTTTAAAAAACTGCTAAAATCACACTACTTTAACATGGCTTTCTCATAACTTCAATTTAGTTTAATCCTGATGCTCTGTATATTCAATTAATTATCATAACTATTCATGGTGGCTCTAAAATCCGTACTAACCCCTACTCTCTCTTCTGTTTCTTTTCCCGGTTTTCTGTGGTGGCAGCCTGCACCACCACCACCTAATCAAAGCACCATGATGTTCCTACATTAATGGATTAAAAGCCAGAAGTCTACATGACCATCATCATCAAGTCCTTCCATGAGAACCCTCAAATACAAAGAGGACTGTTCATTTATGTTAGGTAGAATGCCCAGAGGGGGCTGGGTGGTCTCATGGTCTGGAATCCCTGCAGATTTTTTTTTTCTCCAGCCATCTGGAGTTTTTTTTTGTTTTTCTGTCCTCCCTGACCATCAGACCTTACTCTTATTCTATGTTAATTAGTGTTGTCTTATTTTAATTCTTGCTTTGTCTTTTTTTCTCTTTTTTTCATCACGTAAAGCACTTTGAGCAACATTATTTGTATGAAAACGTGCTACATAAATAAATGTTGTTGTTGAACCTGACTAATTCAGATCTCTGAAACTCCTGAGGGATTAGACTTGGGAAGGGGTAATGTGCAGAAAGAACAACCCCAAATTGGGGAGTTTCTAAAAGACAGTATGGAATATAAAAACTTATGATCTTCAACAAAGTAGGCCACATGGCATCATTTCCTTTAATACCTACAGTACATTTCATTCAATGATCCCTCAGCTACTGACAAATGTCCACTCTGCAGAGAGAACAAGGCCATTTTTCACTGTCACCTGCTTTGTTATGAAATTCAACCTTTTTTTAAATATTATTAAATATATTTTAAAGTTTTAATGTGTTCTTTAATAACTGTATGTAAAACTATTGAACCTGTGATAAAAATGTCTAATTTTCTTATTAGTTACATTAGGTAACTTTTATTTTAATAAGATATGTATTTCCTTGGTAAAAGACAGTATTTACTTGGAAGACATGCTGTTTTTTTCAGATATACAATATGAATTGTGATTTAAATTTATGGTTGTATGTTTTGTTCCTTGTCTGGTATTGTTTATCTTGAAATATATGTGTTAAATTTTTATTAATAAAGTGAATCTTTTTCTTTCTTTCTTTCTTTCTTTCTTTCTTTCTTTCTTTCTTTCTTTCTTTCTACAGAGCTGTACCATTTGTGCCCACTTGCTGAGATGGGAATAAAGTTTGATTCATGTCCCAATGGGCAGTGCTGCAGTAATGATCACTTAAGTCTGACCACCCACTGCTTACAGAATTAATGCAATCAAGTTTACTCTAGGGTGAAGCACACCCTAATTAAGGCTCAATTCTCTCCGAACTGAACCCTGCATTTACACGTCCACCGGGAAGTGATGGCGGCTTGGAGCTCCACCTCAGGAAATTGTTTAAGTCAGAGATATAAGAGAAAAGGAAAAAACATAACACTTATTCACAAAGTGTAAATTCTTATTTCACTTGTAAGGTTTAAAGTTACCATGAAAATGACAAAGTTTGTGTTTTGGCTTCTCAACCTTGCCTTCAATTTTAATTCTTTTAGGACATGTATTAATTTCACAATATGTAATCATGCTTCCTGTGTAAGTACCACTGAGCTCATATACAGAGACTGATAGCCAAGTTCCACATTTCTCAGAATAACTGAATCAATAGCCTAATAATCAAAGTTGCAAAGGTGAAGGTATAGCATATTTAATTGTTTCTCTCTGTTCTCCAGTTTCAACATTCATCTGCCGAAAAATGGTCATTTCATTGAACTTTCTGGTTCATACAAAATCAAGGCTTAGTTATCATTACCACTGAAAAATTATATTTACTGTCAATAAAGTCCACACATTTATCCACTCATACAGCAATTCTCTGAACAACTTAATCCAATTCAGTGTCCTAGCTTTCATTACAAGACAGGAACCTACTTGGACCAGATACTTTTCTACTCATTCACAAGAAACCCATGCACATTCATATTAGACCAATTAAAAGTTGTCACTAATCAAATTAAGTTAAAATTTATGCCTTTTGGATATGGAAGAAAGTCAGGATCCACAAAAACCCTACTGTACTGGCAAACTTGCAAACTCCACACAGAAAGCAGATGGGTCAACTATAAGGAAGCAGAATTCACTACTGTTCCTCTAAGTTGGAAAAACATTTTATTATGACTGCTCGCACATACACACACACACACACACACACACAGTATACAGCATACTGTATATTACATTTTTTTAACCTAGTTGTTTTCAAAGTGTTTCAGTATATTCAACCATGAAAACGCTTCATTTAAAATTATTTAGACTTGTTGCTTCTCTTTGATGTGGTAAGGTATTATGTAAAGCAGTCCAACAATAGTAGGATGAACCTCTTCCCTACTTTGCTTTGGGGTAAAGAGTTTATCACATTGACTGTTATCCATTTCAGATACATACATCCCTTCTTGAAACAACTGCTGAACTGGTGAGAGTGACAGTACTGTTCATGTTTTAAATAGGATGGTATCCATACTAAAGCACTGTAAAAACTTATATACTCCAATATGAAGCTGCTGCCTTGTAGCATGTCTCTTACCATACAATGTGTGTGCAGGTATACAGTAGGAGACAGATAGATCATGAGAGCATTTTCAACCTGAGATAAGCCTGTTCACCAACAAAAGTTCATCTCTACCCAGCCGTTAGTAAGGTATCTGTTTTTATGAATGTGTGTGTAATGAAGAAAACAGATGTTTTTTGCAGTGCAGCAAATACCAAAAAATATGAGAATTCTTAATTTATCAGCAGCAAAAAAAAGCAAAATCCACCGTCTATAAATTCATGCACAAGAAACATTTTGCTACTCTTCCTTCCCGTTCCAAAATGCAAATTCAAATATAATTTTTTCTATGGGTATTTCATGCGCTGAAGTAGACTTGTACCCCACTAAGCACTGTTTCCTGCCTTGTGCTTGATGCTGCTTAGATGATCTTCGGCCCCTGATATTCTCTGTTCATCAGTAGTTATAAAGTGCTTCTGTTTCATATAAGTAGTAATTATTACCATTTAATCTCTGCATTCAGAAAACATTTTCACCATCTAATATTCGCTTCTCAATACAGTGTTGTCCTTTTCTGTTTTTAAGATGATCATCAAATGTATGCCAGTCTGGCAGTCTGCTTTGCTATTAATGGCATCTGTAGGTGAGGCAGTAAACTGCAAGCTAACATTGATGGCACAATTTAAAGTTATAAATTAGCATCATAAACTGGGGGCCTCTTGGTTCCTGGCAAAGCGTCAGTGCTCAATTTCTCAATGCCAAGTACAAATAATGAAGCAGAGAAATAGGAGTACAGGACTACATTCACATTAGAACCTAACCTCAGTGTTCTCAATTAAAGTGACAAATTAAGATCAATTAAAGCATATTTTCTTTCTGCCTGCTTAGCAATAACTAGCCTAATACAGGAAAAAATGATAACACAAGGCAAGAAATTAAGAAGTTCACAAGAAAAATAAGCTACAACCATATTTAATGTAATATTTAATTTTTTTGTATATTTAATTGTAGTGATGAATAAAACTTACATATGATGAGAAAAATGTCTAAAAAAAACAATAAAAAATGCCTTCTGCTCTGCTGTTCTCACCTGTTTTGATTCAAGACATTGTGCCAGTTCTGTAAGTATTTGTGCAATAAAACTAATGTTACTTTCATTGATCCACCTTGATGTACCACTTAGATCAGAAACAGGTACCAGACTGTGATGAGGTATTTATATACAAAAAGGATGGTTTGGGGGGTGGTGATGGGGGTCAACGTGCTCCTTTTACTGCTACAGCCCTGCAGACAAGGAAACTGATGCAAATGTACTGCATGCAAGTAGGCATTAATGCATTAATGACTGACGAGCAGAAATGACATTAAAGAGCACAGATGCAAAGCGACGTTAATGGAGAGATTTGCCTGTGGTCATACACATGGGGGGAAAAATAGATCCACCTGCCTTCTTCCTTCAACCTGGCCATGAGCGCACATAAACTAACACACACACACACACACACATATGCACACAGCCCTGGCATCAGACAAGATTAATTAGCTGCCTGGAGTTGCTCTCCATTGAGATGATCCTGACAGCATATTTCCATAATGTGAGGAAGCATTTATGTTGGTCCCAAATCAGAACGACATTGAGAGAAAGATTCCTTTATTGTGGTTGCTTGCTGCACTGTGCTTGTCAGCACGATTCCTTTCTGCCTAAATGGTATGCATTTTACCATTTTATTATCTGAAACAATGCCAGGCCATAGAGCATTAATTAATAATATTTTCGTTTGTGCCTCATATTTTCAGACAAATGTGCTCACTTTAAAAGGTGTCTACTGTGTAATAAGAGACACCTCTGTTAAGTCTCTTAAAGGTTTTGAAGCACTCATACTTGCAACATGAAAGGATTGTCTTCAAGAGGGGTAAAAAGGGCAGTTAAAACATACAAATCAGATACCGCATTCGTTTAAGGAGACTCCCTATTCAGTTCTTTAATAAACATCTTTGACTGATAATGAATCTCTTTGAAATCACCTGATTCTGTCATAGCTTCCTTGATTCCATCACATCCATCAATATCCAGGTGAACCTTGCAAGAGGCAAAGAACCTTTATCTTCTTTGGTTGTGAGAAACAAGTAATAAATAACCACTCACAATAGCCACTTTTATAACAATATGAGAGCTGTGATACAAGAAAGGTGTTTTAATGTGTTAAGCAATCCGCATGCATTTTATGTGTATATGTTTTAAAAGAATATAATAAACCAGTCTCAAAATCTGAAGCTTGACAGTATTATGCCATTTTAGTTCGTTGTTGAGGACTACTAAGGTTTATGTACCACATGCCGATTTCTATATTTAACCTACCTGTGATTCTGTAGCATGTACTGTGCTTTATTTCTTTATTTATTTTGGTTTCAGGTCTGTCATCTGACAACTGAATGCATTTGTAGATTGGCTTCTTAAGACTGGGAACAGTTCCTAACATCATGGGAATATGCATCATACCAGGATCCATATTACTAACCGAGAATGGTAAACCGGAAGGCATGGACCCAGGTACATGGCGATGGACGCAGGAGATATAGTGCGCAGGCGCCTACAGCGCGCGTCTCATAAACCGCAAGCGAAGTCTGATCCACCGTGAACGAAGGAGTCACGGCTCAAAAACGAAAGAGCTCAACTAACCCCAGAGTCAAACGGAAGACACTACAGGGTCCGCAAAGGTCCACAAAGATAGTACGGAAGGCGCGAGAAAGTACGAAAGGCGCAGGCGCCTACAACACGCTTCTGAACTAAACATCCACACTACACAGCATGGTCTGGGTAATATGAATAAACGAACTCTCCGTATTAAACGTACGGCATCCTCACACGTCCAAACCATATAGCATATGTGAATCACATTACAGTGATGCATTATTAACAGTACAACCACAGAAAATGCTCCGTATTAACAGTAAGTGCAATTATCCATATTACTAACGGTAGACAACGGATAACTAATGGAGTCACGGTCACGGCTCCAAAACGATCCAGTTCAACTAACGGAGCTACAAAAGCGAGCCCGCATAGATAAAAACAATAGACGTAGGCGCCTACAACGCGCGTCTGAAACCGCGGAAGCCAAACTGTCTCGGCTCCAAAACCAAACAGCTCGACTAACGGAGCTACAAAAACGAGCCCGCATAGACAAATGCAATGTACATAGACGCCTACAATGCGCATCTGAAACTGCGGAAGCAAAGAAGGCACGGGTTCAAAACGAAAGACCACAACTGACAGAGATACAAAAACGAGCCCGCCTGGATAAAATCAATGAACGCAGGTGCCTACAACGCGCTTCTCAAAAAACGAAACCAAAGGAGTCACGGCTCCAAAACGAAACATCTCAACTTACGGACATACAGAAGCGAGCCCGCCTGAATACAATTAATGAACGTAGGCGCCTACAACGCGCCTCTCAAACAGCAGAGTCAATAGATAAACAGCAAAGAAAGGAACGACAGACGGCCGCTAAACAATTACGCCAATTAGCTGACAACGCATTCTGTAATGAGTCCACTATTAGTAAACATTCATTAGGATTAATGAATACACTTCCTTTGTTCGTCATCTACACCTTTACACTCCAATATATCTCATACATTCATCAATGTATTTCGGGTTACCCAACACCGGGGGTAGGCGAGCGAAGCGAGCAGGGGGCGGAGCCCCCTTGTACTATAATAATTCAGTGTTACAGTAATCCCTCGCTACTTCGCGGTTCACTTTTCGCGGATTCACTACTTCGCGGATTTTATATGTAAGCATATCTAAATATATAATGCGGATTTTTCGCTGCTTCGCGGGTTTCTGCGGACAATGGGTCTTTTTACTTCTGGTACTTGCTTCCTCAGTTGGTTTGCCCAATTGATTTCATACAAGAGATGCTATTGGCGGATGGCTGAGAGCTACCCAATCAGAGCACGCAGTTAGGTTCCTGTGTGCTGCTGATTGGCTCAGCGACGGAGTGCTGCATTAACCAGGAAGTCTCATCTCACTCATTCAGCATTAACGTGCTACTGCTTCAGGGGCCGTGTCCATCAGAAGATGCAAATGATTGCAGAAAAGGTAAAAGTTTTGGATATGCTGAAGGAAGGGAACAGCTACACCGCTGCAGGACACCATTACAGCATCAATGAGTCCACGATTCTTTTTATTTAAAAAGGAGGAAAAGCATATAAGATCTACGGCCGCAGTGTCCTTTAACCAGGATGCAAAACGAGTTGCAAGTGGACATGATAAGGCAGTAGTCTGGATGGAATCTGCTTTAGGAATCTTTGCAACAAGGTTGACGACGTCATGACCGCCTACAAGCTGCTCTTCGACCGGAAAAAGAAGCAGCGGCAGCAACTGCCGATCACAATGTTTTTGCAGCCTCGCAAAAAAGAGCCAGTTCCTCCTACTACTACTACTACTACTACTACTACTACTACTACTACTACTACTACTACTACGGATACACCTTCGGAAACCGTGGAGGAGGTGCCCCAGGAAATGGCACCGCCGTCTGAAGAGACGTTAAATACAGTCATCGGCTGCGCAGTAAAAGTCATCACCACCTTCATCGTCATCATTTTTACTGCGCAGCATATTCATCACCATCATCACGTCATATATAGCTACGTGTACTTCGCTATACAGTAAGTGTAAACTTATCTACCGATTTCATATTGCTTAGCAGTTGTCCCTGTAATTAATAGAGTAAAGGGTGGGTTGTAAACAATACAGGGAGGGTTTAAAAACGTCCAAATACACATTAAATAATTAAATAAATATGGTGTCCCTACTTCGCAGAAATTCAGTAAGTGGGGGATTACTGTATATATATTTTATGGAGTTATTTTGTTCCTTTTTTTAAATATTAAAAAATTATCATTGTTATACATGTTTTTCATTATGGCAGAGATAGCACCTCAGCATCATTTTCTATTCTACAAGGGGGGCTCCGCCCCCTGCTCGCTTCGCTCCCCTACCCCCGGCGTTGGGTATCCTCAAACACATTAGTTGAGCTTGTTCGTCTTGGAGCCATGCCCGCTTTGCTTGCGGCATTTCAGACGTGTGTTGTAGGCGCCTGCGTACATTGATTTTATCCAGCCGGGCGCGTGTTTGTATATCCGTCAGTCGAGCTCATTTGTTTTGAACCCGTGTCTGCTGTGCTTCCGCAGTTTCAGACACGCGTTGTAGGCGCCCGCGTTCATTGATCTTATCCAGGTGAGCTCGTGTTTGTAGCGTTGAGCTGTATTGTGTTTGAATTCAGTGTAAAGCGTTCAGCGGTTTGTACAATCCCAAGCAGCACATTACTCCTAACTTCACTCCGCAGTAGTGCCACGCACATTATGGCGGTGACACCTGCGCCTTCCATAGTAGTGCCACTCACAATATGGCAGTGACACCTGCGCCTTCCGTAGTAGTGCCACTCACAATATGGCAGTGAAGCCTGCGCCCTTCGCACTATCTTTGTGGACCTGTGGGGCCTCCGTAGCCTCTTCCGTTTGAATCCGGGCTGCATCGCAGAATCCTCTTTTTGGCGTGGCTGTGTCGCTAGCTATGGGCGCCTTGTTGCTTCATTTCTCATTCACGTCAGTTGAGCTGTTTCGTTTTTGGGCGGTGAGTAGTTCGTTCGAGGTGGATACGACTTCGATTGCGGTTTATGAGACGTGCGCTGTACGCGCCTGCGCAGTACGTCTCATGGTCCCATCGCCGTGTACCTGCGTCCATGCCATCCGGTTTAGTAAGCCTGCGTCCATGCCATCCGGTTTACCATTCTCGGTTAGTAATATGGACAGACGCGTGTTGTAGGCGCCTGCGTACATTGATTTTATCCAGCCGGGCGCGTGTTTGTATATCCGTCAGTCGAGCTCGTTTGTTTTGAACCCGTGTCTGCTGTGCTTCCGCAGTTTCAGACGCGCGTTGTAGGCGCCCGCGTTCATTGATCTTATCCAGGTGAGCTCGTGTTTGTAGCGTTGAGCTGTATTGTGTGTGAATTCGGTGTAAAGCGTTCAGCGTTTTGTACAATACCAAGCAGCACATTACTCCTAACTTCACTCCGCAGTAGTGCCACGCACATTATGGCGGTGACGCCTGCGCCTTCCATAGTAGTGCCACTCACAATATGGCGGTGACGCCTGCGCCCTTCGCACTTCCATTTGAATCCGGGCTGCATCGCAGAATCCTCTTTTTGCTGTGGCTGTGTCGTTAGCTATGGGCACCTTGTTGCTTCATTTCTCATTCACGTCAGTTGAGCTGTTTCGTTTTTGGGCGGTGAGTCATTCATTCGCGGTGGATACGACTTCAATTGCGGTTTATGAGACGTGCGCTGTATGCTCCTGCGCAGTACGTCTCATGGTCCCATCGCCGGGTACCTGCGTCCATGCCATCCGGTTTAGTAAGCCTGCGTCCATGCCATCCGGTTTACCATTCTTGGTTAGTAATATGGATTCCTGAGTGATCAGTTTTGCATTAGCATGGCCATGTTGATTACAGTCACTATGCCTGTTTCCAGTCATGTGATGCACAGGTCACATGACAATGTGTGCTCTCTTGGTCTGTCCATAAAAGATAGTGGTATATGGCTTCTAGTATCCTGGTGTTGTACTTCCTTAAAAAACAAAGCTTAATTTGAAATAAACCCAAGGTAGTGTCAGGATTTTACAATTTTGTAAAGTTGTATTGGTTTTGTCCTCATTTTTTCTGGTTTTTGAATTTACAGCCTTATTTCTTATCACAATCTTGCCTTTCCCTTTACATTTTGTTCCATCTCCAAATTATTTGCTAGTACTGAAATAAAATTCTGAACACACGTTTCTTCTCCGGTGTTCAAAACAAATATAGTTTCAGGTATTGCTGTCTATATATTTAGTGATTTAGTATTCTTCTTGAACAATGCTGGAAAAAATGCCAATCTATATTTTCGACTGCTCTCTTTGTATGTTTGAAGCTGAAAAAAGATAACTGCACATGTAAATAAGCAACAATATAATTTGTGTCTGCACTTCAGAGTACACACTATCGAACAGTTAGCTAACGTATCTTTATGATTCTATTTTAAGAAAGGAAAAGATGTTGCTTTTTTTTCTTGTGATAAAATTAGCATCTTTAGTTGAAAACATGTTGTTTACATATGTTAATAAAATATGTTTACTTTTAAACAGACAGTAATCCCTGCTCCTTTTAAAGGTCGGTTGGGAGGACTGTCATTCCAAAAAAATCAACTTAATATGAGCTACATATTATAATCAGATCCCATCATATTGTTTACAACTCTTTTCCTTTAAAAAGACATTCACAATTTTTATAGTATGTGCTACAGGAAAACAGAACACTAGCATTAGACAGAAGCCACAGAGGAATCTCAAGAACTGAGCAGTTCACTTCTCAGAAAAAAGGGATCCTGAAGTTTCAAATCTCAGAGCAGGAACATTTGCAACTGCCTTGAAGGTCTACCTCCTAAAGGTCACTATTAACCCAGGGGTAGCAGCAGTTACGGGGGCCACTGGGAAAGAGGTAGTGATAGTAAAAGAAATAAAGAGAAAGAGCTGTTTGGGAAAATACATTGTAGTGATAATCAGCAAATGTTTCAAAGTTAACCACCTTAAAAGAGAGGGTGATGATACAGGTACATCTGAAATGATATATGATGTGCTTTTTAATGAACAAGAGAAAAGCAAACTGCTCAATTCTTGTTGTGTCTGTCTAATGCTAGTGTTCACTGAAAAACATGAATTAATGAATCTTATTAATAAAACAGTGAGTCAGTTATATGTTACATTGTAATAGCATTCTTCTAATAAAAAAGTAACAAAGTTTATAAAATAAAGATTTAATGATGGATATACTTCATATGCTGTAATAGTTTTTATTGTTTGTGTTAACATGACTTACTGCTTATTAAAATTCTTCAAAATGTTTTCTTCATAAACATTTATTTCAGATTTCACAAAAACATATTAAAAAGTATACAGATGAAAAGCAGCATGTATGTGTTACAAATGATTATGCAAATACAATCCATTCTACAGCTATACATCTATTTACTGAACCCAGTTAATCCATTTTCAGAGTCAGATAGATCGATAGATAGATAGATAGATAGATAGATAGATAGATAGATAGATAGATAGATAGATAGATAGATAGATAGATAGATAGATAGATAGATACCAACACGTTTATTTAATTTTTATTTTATTTTGTTTACTGTGGTCAGAATTTTGATGTAACCTGGAATGTCTGAAGCACTGTGCTTGCCATATATGGTCATTTCAGGACGTGGTCTGATAATGCTTTTGCTAATATATATGATTTAGATAGATAGATAGATAGATAGATAGATAGATAGATAGATAGATAGATAGATAGATAGATAGATAGATAGATAGATAGATAGATAGATAGATACTTTATTAATCCCAATGGGAAATTCACAACATTTTTACACATTTCCCACAATCAGTGGGATTTAATATTCCTGGATCAGGAAAATCAGACAGTGTTGGCACACTCAAACATTCACGTTTAAGCTCATATCTGCTGCTGCTTCTTGAAGAAGCATTATGTTAAAAATATCCACCAATCCATCTTCTGCATTAATTATTACAACATTCAGTATATGACCAGAAGGAGTTTTCTCTGGAATTAAATGTTTGCTGAACCACACTAAAAGTACAAGTTTAGGAAAGATCTTTGTGTAACATGACTAAGTGAAAAAAAATTTCAATGGAATGTTGCTTATATTGTAATTCATTTGCACATTAATAAAATGTCAAAATAACCTTTCCTGATATGTAGTATTTAGGACAGTACTAAAACTTCAGCTACCTACCACACACAGAACTATTTTCAAAAAACTTAATTTAATACTTGCTTCTATTATTGACCAAACTCTGTACATGTTATTAAAAAAAATTCTGTGCATTCCTTGACTTTTTGTTACGCCCTACCTCAGAGGTTTCCACTACCCCTACCAGTCCAAGGGCACCCCTGTGGCCAAAGGCTTTTGTTCTAATGGGTCTCACAATCAGACTGCAATTTGAATGCTAATACATCTATTTTTTTAATAAAGCCAATATCCTCTTCTAGTTAAAGGAGATGTGAACCTTTACAACTGCAGTCATCGTCACCAGAGCATGTCAATTTACACAACTAGAAATCACAGCATATCTCAAATTATGTGACCTTCCAGTACAGTTTCACATTTCCAAAGTACTGCAAGCTTGGACCTTTTTCTGACTGTCAACAACATGCTGCCTGAAGGGTTTATAGGTATGGTGAGTTCAGCTGATCTTGGCCCCTTTTCTTGTTTTTTCATTCTATCATGGTACATAAAACACAAGACGACCCTCTTGTTTGTTGGCATAGTCCAAAACACGCACATACATTATTCCTTGTCACTTAATTGTACAGCCAGGTGAGATTTTATTGGTTGTCGACTTTCATCCACATACAGCCCACCCTTATGATTTGCAACATAATCACAACTGTTTGTCACAAGACAACGCGCTGGAACTGGCACTGACTTTTTAAAATTACTGTATGTAAATGAAGTCTATGAATGAAAATCACAGGAAAAGTCACATAATATGACTTTGTCTTTAGCCGGTCTTATTTATTTTCTTATATATTTATAAAAGAGTAGCAGTGTGAGATTTACACTCATAAGAATTTTAGAAATATTTGTATTTTTGTCATTGATTTAAATTATTAAATCTCTTTTCCAATTAATACCCCATTTTCTGTGCCACATTCTCCTTTAATTGTATCCTAATAATGACCACTGATGACAAGTATTAATGAGTAGATACTTTTATGTAAGGTTTATGGGCTCTCTTGTTCACCTGTCAACTTGATAACATTATGCCTTACAAAAAAATGTTTCCCAACCAAAAAAAAAAAAACAAAAAAAAACACAACACCACTCATAAATACATTTTTCACTCTCATGCCCATAATTATAAGCATTTATGGCCACAAACCCCAAATTTTATTTTTCAAGAAGCCAAACCACCTCTTAACATGTGACCTACATCACCACTTAGAAAAAGCATGGAACATATTTGTAATAATTTTTGTAGTATCTAGATTAAAGCATCAATGAATAATATAATAACCCCATACTCAAACATGAAGCACTTTCAAAGGCTTTTACATTACTATACAGATTAAATTATTCATACTAATGCCAAAAGCAACACTGTGGTTTTCAATGCAGAAATTATGGTGAATGCCTAATGCATTGCACTTCATTTGGGGCATGCTGCATACCCACCATACTCTTCCACCTAGACTTTACTTCACTACCCTTCTTGGATCATTCCTGTTCCCATTCCCATGACTGAAAAATGTTAAGATTCCAAGGCCTGTTCAGAAAAAGAATGCTTTAATGTCTAACCCTTGATTGGAGTAAAATAATCGTATTAATTTTCCCAACAGGAATTTCCAAAACCACTAAAAATGAAGTTTACCAAGTAAACCTTAATTACTTCTTTAAATTTATTAACTAAATAACGATCAAAAACCACCCTTCCATTCATCTATCCTCTTAACCCACTTTCCCAAGGTTGGGTTGCGGGTCAAATTCAAACTCAAAAGGGCTGAATAATAACAATGATTTTCAGCTCAGATACCTAAATCAATGTGTGATCACTTTACTGGATACACCAGATGTTATCACTGTACAGCATTTCAACAGAAACAGGCCACCAAATAGCTTTAACCTCCAAGCTCATATATGTAATGACTTAATGAGTATAAACATTGTAAAACAAGTCATATCTAAATTAAAACTTCAGTAAATATGAACATTATAGCCAAATGGAATGGGATATTGTTAATACTTAAAAGTGGATATTGCTAATACATAAGAGCATCCTGGACATGAGAAAAAAATATTGCGAAGTATAGTATTTTTGTATCCTCTGTTAGTTAATGTGTTATAATGCATTCTGAGAAAGAAGATACTGTATATAAAAAAATCTAAGTTAGTTGGAGCGCTTGTAATGGAATGGCCCTAATCCACGGTTCATTCTTGATTTACCCCAATGCTGGTGAGATTCACACAAGCTCCCTATGACCATGAACTGGTGTATTAAACAATGTGCTTTAAATAAGTGTGTTAGAAACGTGTGCTGTAAATAAACACTAATGCAATAACCTTCAACCCACAAGATCAAAAGTCATAAGCAGAGCTTAAACCCCATTTTCCCTTCCGGAGGAATCAACGTATCCATCCTTTCTATTAAAATACATTTACGTGATTTAAAAAGAATGTTTGACATTAAAATCACATTATACAGTATCATGTAGCATTCATACTATCGGAAAGTACATTTTTCGGTTTTTTAATATATCTAATTTAGTAATACTTTCTTTTATCACTTAATCGACCAGTGATTGCAGCAAAAATCGGAAGGAAGGAATCACCGTGTGAGTTTAATGAGCAGCGCCTTATCTACGGTAAAGAGACGCTGCTCAGCAGATCCGCTAGGCGCCCCAGCACCGCTAAGCTAAAAATCCGCACTCCTCAGATCTCCTGCGGCTGTTCGCTTAGCTCTCTAAACGCGAGGACGCTTAAGAGAGGTTTATCGCCAAACAATGCACTTCTTTCGGGTACTCCAGATATTACTATTTACATAGCAATAGTTTGAAAATTGCTAATCTGCGACCTAAAAAAGAAGATATATTCTTTTTCCCTGTGGACAAAAAGCTCTATCTTAACGCAGGATTATTGCACTGGTGTGCAAGATCGTGGTGACTTTAACTCAGGCAGCTTCTTCTGTGGACTTTCGCTTATTTCACGTATTATTAATTCCTTCGGAAAAGGCTACTTACTACTAATTACGATCCTGTTTTGGACATTCTAGTTTTGGAATCTTTATGTAACCACGCAGACCACGCTAGTAAAACCTATATATCGCGGCACTAATTCGATTGCTCGTTTCAAACCCCTTTACCCTTTAGTAAACTATCAAGGGGATAATAGTATCTTTGCGATTAATATATTTGCCTTTCTGATTTATTTCTACTAAAGTACAGGCATCAAAACTGTTCTTTTTTTATTATTTCAATAACGAGGACTTCTATCTACTTCATGTATGCGATGCTGCCACCATCAGGACCCTAAGAACAAACAGCAAGAAGCAAAACAATAATTCACTAAGTTAAAAGCAACTGTGATGTGAATCTCGTTTCAGGCAATTACTCGCAAGCGATTCTGATTTATTAAGTATAAAATGCCCGTGGCTGTGATGGGATTAGTCAGAATTTCATCGTACCAATACTGCGCACCGCGACCTGACAAAAACAGTAAGCGTATCTGACACATGAAAAAGAACTCGTATGACGACTCTTGAAATTAGTATAAAACTTTGTTGGAAATTATTATTAATAGAGTTCATTGCATAATAGTAAACATAACTGTATTGTAGTGTTCACTTTGAGTTACAAAATTCTACTTCAACATACAACACATATTAAAAATTACAGTAACGGTAAGAACACTGTCCTTTCTTTATTCATTATTTCTTCCTTTCTTTGTTCAATGAAAACTATATTCATTCTTCAACTATAAGACCGGTTGAAATGCTTCAAAGCTCTGCGGATTTATGAAATGCGACGCGCTGATAACATGAGATCTGTAAATAAAGACACGGTCAAAATGTGCCGACTGAGTAAAAAGAAATCCACCTTTTTAAAAATAATGCGCTATACATTATGCATACGATACATACTTGGACCACAAAAATGTTCACACTGCACATTTAAAAACACCACCAATTGTCTATTAATTGCATCTTTTATATCAATTCATTTTCAGTCCGATTTATTCAGCTCATGGTCGTGGGAAGCCTACTTCTCTCGACAATACTGGGCGCAACTTTGAAACCCAACCTGGACAAGACGCCGGTCCATACAATTACATATTTACATTGGAGTCATGCTAACACGACTTGTACCAACCTCAATGCACGTTTTTGTGGCAGGAATCCGGACTACAAAAGATATCCACGGAAGCACGGGGAGAACATACTAATTACTCAAATGATATATATTCTTAAAATTACAACGCAGACTCATTGCTTAATGTAACCAAAACGTTACAAATTCATTAATCACATATTTAAATTTACGTTTTAACAGGTTTACTTCTAACTTTATTGTTTATAAAACCTAAACTTTAATTTTAATATACACATCACAAAAAATGAGTGTACATAACTTAAATGGGAATAGTGGACAAACCACTTATTAACGTGGATAATGGAGCTTGTACCCTTGTTAGCGTTTTAACAACAGTTTGAACGAGAGATTGGAACAATTCGCTTAATTTACAGTCAACAACCTTGGTGGCCTGAAAGCTCTCCTCTTACTTAATAGACGACAGTGAGAATTTCTAAGGGTGGAAAATAAAGGATCAAAAAGCTAGGAAGTAATAAATAAATCAATCAATCTGCAAAAAGAAATCAATTTCTGTTAGTGAAATAGCTTCGTATATACTGAGTGAACATTGGATTCTTTAAAGTAACAGTTCATTTGGAAAGTAATCTTAAAGGACGTAAACAAATTGGCGGGGGACTGACAATTAAACATTTTCCGCTATATATGAATAAAATCTGAAATGTAAAACTCTAGACTTCTGTCTATAACCCTGGTTATACGGGGGTCCACTCTTAGAAGTGAATTACATTAAATGTATTTGTGCATCAGAAAAATCTTGCATTAGCGAAGATGTCTGCTAGTCTAGAGATTACTGTTCTGCGCAGCCAGACAATACAGTGAAAGATAAAGTATTAATTGGTACCCGCCATTCGCTTGTGAGAAGGGACCCGCCTCACCTTTATAAAATATGTCTAACAAAGTACTGTACAAGAAAACACGATACTTTACTTCTTGGTGGTTTGGTTCTTTTGCAAGGGCGAGTGCAGCATAAAACGTTATGAAATGATTCTGAAAGACAGGAATTTTAAATCAGTTTTCCAGTGAGCTATTGCTTTTTAAGGGTGTTTCAAATGTCTTTACTATTAACACTTCCCCGAGATGCGGGTTTTATTGCAGACACTTAATTATTTCTTTTCAACTAACAAAAAAAGGTGAATATTCTGTTCAGAACTCTCTTTTGCTTGCTACGTGCTGATTTTGTGGATAATGTATAACCTCTTTGAAGCATTCTTCTCAAAATTGTTCGACTAAAAGCAGGATCAGTAATTGTCGTGTTTCTCTAAAACAACTGAATATTTACTTTTTACAACTTTTCAATTATCACACAATAGAAAAAATACAAAGGCTTTCGCCAATTTTATTTTATCAAACAATCTGCAGTGTGTGAAAATTGCCCTATCGTTTATTTGTAGCATGATAAAACTTTTTGTCATCTGGGAAAAACAGTTGAGCATTCAGGTGGTTCAAAACAATGGATTGGATGAAATGTCTGAAAAATGTCTAAAAAATTAATGCAAATCTTTCATAAATGCCGCACTGAACTGCAGATGCTGTCGATATGAGAATTGCCATTTTAGCAATGAGTTACAATTAAGATTGTTTAAGGAAGCCTCCTTGCACGTCTGTAAGTGCACAAGTATTTGTGCAAATTAGCAAAGACAAGTTTAGATCCTGATTTGTGCATGTATCCTCCATTTATTTTGGTTTCCTTGAACCCACCCTGGTATCAGCGTCAGAAGAAATTGAGAGATTGTTATGTGTTTAGTATAATGTGATTACTTTTAGCATGACTACTTGTGTTTGATGAACATTATAACTTTTCCATAAATCACACTTGTAAATGACAGTATGAAACAATAGAAAAATAAAAAAACTCCCTTATGTTAATAACTAATATACGTTACAGTAAATTACCGTTGGATATTGGTAATTGGTTACTGCAGGACTGTAAACAGGTGAATACAATTTCCAATCAAGAAAAAAATCTGCTAAATCCACTTTACAGTTTTGTGGGGTTGGAGGCGGAGTTCAAATATGTAAAGTCTTGTCATAAAAGATATTTTTCATTTGGTCAGATCTGCTTTTTCACATTAAACACAGGTCATTTCATTTTCTTGAAGTCTTTGTTTTTCTGAATCGCGGGCAATCGGAACAACAACTGGAGCAAAACAGAAACATTGTGTAAATTATTAGATGCCTGGGTCTGCAGGACGGGTGGGGTACCTTTAAGCAATTCTGTATTGCTTTTTTTGTAAATGAAAGCTTAACAGATATGACCAAAAACTTATGTCCGACTACTTTCCCACTTATGCACGATATATTTGGAAATACTATGACTTCTCAAAAATGAGTTAACTGCAGAAGGTAACTTTTGAACAGTCTATTATATACACAAGCTTAACTAAAAATATCAGCCTTTTCCACTTTTTTTATTTTGTGCATGCTGCCACGTTATTCTAGCACCGGTATGCACTAATGTAAAACAGGCTTCTGCCAAACAAGGATTCGTAAGAAACATGAAAGGGGGGAAAGTTTTATACAAACCCTGCCGCAAATCAATACGGCTGAATCTCATTCTCTCTTTTGTCTGTGCCTACGATCTGCGCACATAACGGCACTCTGGATAAGCTCGGATACGTTTCCTGTGGACTAACGTCTCGCTTAAAATCATAAAGCTGAGGAAACTTTTAGCGAGAAGAACCACAGGGAATGGCTATGAGAGAAGTTCCCTCTGGGCCCGTTTGTGTCCTTCACTTTCGAGTGGAAATGTCACCCCAGCCCCTGCGGCAACTTTTACGCGTTAAAAGTTTTGCCGCTTGACAGCTGGAAGACAACTCAGGACGCCCCGACAGCCTCTGGCTAACACTCCAAAACTGGATGCGTGCCGACAGTTATCTGCCAAATTATTCCCCTGCGCGCAGAAACACCCTGAGAGCTCTAAAAAGTGACTTTCACGCGGATTTGCAGGCACAGCTCGACCGCGTTCTTCCTCATGCCAGCTTACAGGACTCAATGTTGCGAAACGCTCATCGGCTCTGGAATTCTTACGCGGGACAATCGTTGTTACCAGTAAACTTTCCTCCGCATTGACGTCTCACTTTTTAGCCAATTAAGCCCACAATAACAACTGCTAGACTGCAAGACGTTGTGCCGAGGCGCTAAGCACCAGTAATTATTTCCAGATTTCAGCTCCAAGTAAAAAAGAAAAGAAAACTCCGTACCTTTGAATAGTTGTCCTCTACTTGAGACCACAAGACTGACCGTAGCAGCCAAGAAAAAAGTTATAACTCTATCCATTTCGGGAGTGTTTGGAGTTGCTAGACCCCCCACCCCAAATCCTGGGGTAAATGAAACTGTAGCCACCAGTTCTTCTTATAAAAATAATAAAAATACAATATTCCCGTTCGCAGCGTTTCCTCGATAAACTCTACATGTAGTCTGAGAGTGGCTCTCTTTCCACTTATTTCTCTCTTCCACTGCTCTACTGACGCTGACTTACTGACTGCCAGAGAGCAGTGACGTCACGTGCCGCTTCGCGTATATAAGAGAGTCGCGCTCCCGTCGCCAGCAGAGGGTGCGTGTGCGGACTGCTGGGGTCAGGCGTGTGGAAAGCGGCGCCTGGATTTATTGTCTTGGGTTCAGCACAAAAAACAAAGAGAGAGGTGGATATGATTTCACTTTTAATCTGCCTGAACGCAGACGTGCAAGCCAGTTATTCACTACGAGTATAGGATTTAAGTTTCAGTGTTCTACTTTAGGATAAATAAAAGAAAAATGGTACAGCTCGCGGCAGGCGACTTATTTATAAAATGGCTTTTCAAAAGTTTTTATCTGTGGCAGCACGTCAGACAGTAGTCCGTACTTAAAAAAGAAAGAGTCAAGAGACTGCTTGCGGTCATGTTTTTTGTCAGGCTAAGTGAATGGTGAGTTTGTACAGTATCTTTAAGGAAATAGTCTGCCTAATGTATGAATAACGATGTTTAGTGAATGGTTAAAATGAAGCTTACCCACCATTGTGTTAACACATTATTATTTAATTATTTTTTGCTTAACTGTGCACTGCATTGTCTATTTACGTCGTGGCCACAAGTCACTTTGATCTTTGATGGATTGCATTACATGTGAGAGTAGCATTATTAAGTTAATACACGGAATTTTCGTTAAATGCTGTACACTCTATGCAAAGCTTTCAGGGGTGTCGGGAATCAACCCATCGATACCTTTCCTGGAACAGATGTACCGACCGTGAGAAAACACAATATATTTTGTACGTACAGATTTAAGAAACTTAACTTTTTTAAGAAACTTGAACTTGAATTTTTCCATTATGTTTGTTAAAAATGTGGTATTCATTCATTTAAACAAGGTAGTAACTTCTTACTACTTGTTACGTGTGACTTTGAGTGGGCAAATTTATATATCTGCGTTCTAAGTCATTAGTGTCCTGGCACAATGATTTGTAAGTCACTTTGGGTATTGTATTTTCATGTTGTTTTGCTTTGCAAAGCACATTGTTAGATTGATTAATGAGAAATGCACATAAAATCTTAATAAATGAAAAAGTGTTTTGGAGTTCTGTTTTTTTTTTAATTTGCTCATTAGGGATTACAAAGTTAACTATATGGGGCTATATGGTGTATTTGGCTATACATGTTTTAGTAAAGACAAGTTCACACCACTAAGTAGCTGCCGGGGCTTGCGTTTTTTTATAACACCTGAAATAGTACACACTTAAGTCTATCAGGCTTAGGTTTGTTAGGTAATAGCTAAGCTGTCCCAGTAGCCAATCTAGATGATCTTTATGACATATTCAGGTATGCGTTTGGAAAACATGGCATTGTGGTTTGCTACCAGTTTGTGTGAAGAAGTGCTTCCTGTTTTCCTTTATAACATCATAGTCTGTAGCTACTTTTAGTCAGTGTGATGGAACCTCAGTTGTAATTATACTTTATAAGAGTGAAAGACATTTTTAGCATTCTTGAAAATATCAGCACCAATTTAAAAAAAAATTGAGAACACTGGACATTTTGTGCCATATAATTGTTTACACTGGTGACAGGTTATAAGTAATTACCTGTACTTCCTTTAGTGAAACTTTAAACAAGCAGTAATAATATATTTGAGCAACAAGGTGGTGGAGATGAAAAGCTGCATTTACTGTGGTCTTCCAGAATCAGGTTTGGCATGGTACTCCAAGTGTACTGATGTTAGAATTCAACCACTGTAGGTATGGTTTAGGATTTTCTCACTTGAACCAGTCACTTTGTTGGGTATGTGTTTCAAGTTAAGGCAAGCATCATTGCTGTACAAACATTGCTTTGTTAAATCATATGAAATGCAAATAATTAATCCATTTCTAAAAATGGTCACAACCTACATAGGGAAAAATGTGATGTTGGACACATTCTAAAGTTGTTCTGTGGACACTGCCAATTAGCATGAAGTTCTGTCCATTTTATCACCAGCATCTTGCAATATACAGTATATTACATGAAAGTGTAGCATGTTCACTTTTTAAAAATGTTTTTTATTGGTAGCTCTTTGTCCAATACCCATTTCTCACAAAGAAGAGAATAATTTCCTTTCTTAAATTTTCAAGGTGAATCAATATCCATGGTTAGAAATTAGTAAAAGTAAAACCGTGTACAATATTAGCTTTTTAAAAATAGTGCATATAAAGCAAACTGGCAATCTTAACAGAATAAAACTGCACTGATAGTTATAAGACCAAAAAAAAAATCAATTTACACAAAGTTTCCAATGAAACAAAAGGTTCATTTGCAAGATATACAGTAGTTTGTTTTTATTTACTAGTTTGATGGAAATCTGCAGCTACTGACAAGTTCCTTTCCTTGGCTGGGTTTGTCCATTGTTGAAGCAAAAATTGAAGTGGAAACCTCGCCTGTGGTATAGGCATGAAAAGAGGATTGTTGAACTACTGCCTAAAAACATACTGTCAGATTCACTGTATCCACATAATATCTTATACTCAAGTTTGTTGTTTTGGTAACCTGTTATTGGCCCAAGCAAATATGAACAAATATAAAAATGTTTGTTTGAAATTTGATTTTTTAAAATAATTATCTGAGTGGAGATGTATAGTACATAATGTAGATAATCCTATATCTGTAACACATGCCACACATATAATAAGATAACAAAATTGCTTTATTTTGGGTAATACCCTTCCATAAAAGATCTACTACTACTACTCTGACCTATACAATGTTATCTGTTGACATAATCTAGACAAGTCTTTAAAAGATACTTTGCTTTTAAATTCACACATATAATAAGATAACAAAATTGCTTTATTTTGGGTAATACCCTTCCATAAAAGATCTACTACTACTACTCTGACCTATACAATGTTATCTGTTGACATAATCTAGACAAGTCTTTAAAAGATACTTTGCTTTTAAATTCACACATATAATAAGATAACAAAATTGCTTTATTTTGGGTAATACCCTTCCATAAAAGATCTACTACTACTACTCTGACCTATACAATGTTATCTGTTGACATAATCTAGACAAGTCTTTAAAAGATACTTTGCTTTTAAATTCACACATATAATAAGATAACAAAATTGCTTTATTTTGGGTAATACCCTTCCATAAAAGATCTACTACTACTACTCTGACCTATACAATGTTATCTGTTGACATAATCTAGACAAGTCTTTAAAAGATACTTTGCTTTTAAATTCAGAGTTATGCATTAGAAATATTTTACAGTTGTGTAATGGGTATTTTTCATTAGCTCTAAATATACAGACAAACATTCTAAAACACATTGTGCTACATGTTCATTCTGAAAAAAAAGAAAGGGAGAGTCTGTAACCAGAGCACTTGCAAGCCACATAGGAAGTGCAGCTGTCAGTAAACTTGGAAACAGCATATTTTATTCCAGCATTTTGCTGAGCTGCACAGCTCCGTGTGCCCTTGGAGCAGGACTGAGCAGTCAAATAACCAATATTGTTAGATTTTTAGGTTTTTTTCCCCCTTTGACATAGGCAAAGCAATTTTTTTTTCCTGCATCTCAAGTTGAAAGAACAGGACAATAATGGAAAAACAATAATGGTTTTGTCTCATCTTGACTTTTATGTTCTTATCTTGAACAAGCATTGAGTCTAAGTGAACATAATTATTAATTGATTTTTGATGAAAATGATATTGTCACAAAATGTTCTCTGCTTATCAATGACAATTGACCAATATATGACTCCTAATGTAGAATCAACTTCAAGATCAGAAATGTCATCATCAACTGTGAAAAAAATGACTCCACTTACTAGTTTGAGATTTGGACGGATAAGCATGTCTAACACATTGAGTCAAGTTTGCTGATAAGTCACTTTTCTCTGCATCTGTGTCCTTTGTCAGTGTCATTGAGAGCAACGGATATGAGACTAGATACTCAAGTTTTCAAAGTGAACAGAACTTAAAATTCTTAACCACTTGCTGAGAGATTTTAGAAGGCTCTTCATTGAAATGGGAAAGACAGTTAAATATTGTATCAAAAGTAAAAAGCATATTAATTTAATTTAAAGAATCGCAAATCTAAGAATGGCAATCACTTTCTGTTCCCTCCGATATTTGGAGGGATGCAATATAATGGAGGGTGGGTGCGTCCTGGGACATTTTTCATGTAATTAAACATTTGTACTAAAGCAGTTTCTTTTGGAGCTGTGACTCATCTGGTTCTGGTGTTTCAGAAGCGCGTTGTAGGCGCCTTCGTTTATTGTTTTTATCCATGCAGTCTCTTTTTTGTTTTTCTATGGCTGTGTCGTCAGCTAGAAGTCGTTTGCTGACTGCGGCGTGCTGAAGTGACCATGGCAGCGGATCCAGGCATGGAGGGCTACATTACTAAACGAAGGTGGTATATGCGGTGGTGTGGGCTGTCGCGTTCGGGCGGCTGTACAACCTGGCGTGCACGCTTTACCTCAGGTTTAGTTCACAGGTCGTAGCCATACGGGCTCGTTTTTGTATTTCTAATCGTTGAGCTGTTTCTTTTTGGAGCCGTGACTCCTTTGCCTGTGCTGTTTCAGAAGCGCGTTGTGGGCGCCTTCGTTCATTGTTTTTATCCATACGGGCTCGTTTTGTAATTCCATTAGTTGAGCTCTTTCATTTTGGAGCTGTGGGAGCTGTGACATGTTTGCTTCTGGTGTTTCTGAAACGCATTGTAGGATCCTCCGTGTATTGTCTTTATCCATGCGGTCTCGTCTTTGTTGTTCTGTGGTTGTGTCGTTAGGTAGAAGTCGTTTACTGTTAGGAATCATAATCCAACTTACTTTTAATACTATATTACCGTTATGTGATTCAAATATGCCACACTGACTGCTGGCACAGTGGATTAGAGCAAGTTTAGTATACAGGTTGTGTTGTTTGGGCGCCACGTACTGACTCTGGGAAGTACGGGCTCGGTTTTGTATTATTAATCGTTGAGCTCTTTCCATTTGGTGCTGTCACTCCTTTGTCTCTGCTGTGTCAGAAGCGCGTTGTCGGCGCCTTCGTTCATCGTGTTTATCCATACGGGCTCGTTTTGTAATTCCATTAGTTGAGCTCTTTCTTTTTGGAACCGTGACTTCTTTGCATCTGGTGTTCTTGAAGCGCGTTGTAGGAGCCTCCATGTATTGTTTTTATCCATGCGGTCTCATTTTTGTTTTTCTGTGGCTGTGTCATTAGGTAGACATCGTTTACTGTTAGGAATCATAATTCAACTTACTTTTAATACTGAATTACCATTATGTGATTCAAATATGCCACACTGACTGCTGGCACAGTGGATTAGAGCGAGTTTAGTTTACAGGTTGTGTAGTTTGGGCGCCACCTACTGACTCTGGGAAGCCTCTGGGTTTGACTCTGGGGCGCTGAGGCGCAGTGCACATGCGCTTCGGTGCGTCCGCCATCCATGCATAAATTAAACTGTCGTTTAGTAATATAGATTGGCTCAGTGAGACGAATCGTACCTCATTAAGTGGTATCTGTTCACCTTGTATCTGAGTACACATTCATGCCTAAAGAATGTTTAACCCTAATCCCAGTATGAAATTGGCACTAAGTAGGAGAATACATATATTAGCTCTAAATGTATGTGCCTTGAAATAGATGAGATATGCATACAAATATATCTTCATCCATAACACCCACCAACATTAAAAGTCACCTGCAGCTTATGGTAGATTGTCTATGCTACTGCAAAGGGGCATGTGCCAGATGGCATTGTTCACCACCCGCAATAATACCAAGAACCCTAAAATTAACACTTTTATTTTTCAACTTATTTCAAAGACAAATGGAGAACCTAAAAGTATCAGAATTTTCTTCTAAACTACTGTACCTACCTGAACAGCTAGGGCATTCTCTTTGTCATGTTTGAGGTTTTCCGATTTTCTTGCCACTTCATATTACCAAAAGCATTCTATAGTCTCCTCTCCTGTGGTTAACATTTGAAACAAGCCACAGAAGATGTGGTACTTAATGTTAGTGTAAGCCAGCTAGCACATAGTGGAAACTAGAAACTCCTGGAAGAATTGCCCCCTGAGTACCATAGTCCAGATCTTCAAGATAATGTTTAGGTTACATGCTCTTTTATTCTGCCAAATGAGATCCTTCTGTGGTCCAATGTTAGCTAGGGAAGGAGTTTCACTGGCCTCCTTCAGACCTTTCTTTCTTTCTCTCTCACACACGTTCAAAAGAGCAGCCACTCTTGGAATGAACTGTTATCAGCCACCAGTTTCTTCATCAACATAACCTCACTTTGTCAGGCCAATGACAGGCCTTACCCTATCTTCTTCTTTTTGTTACTATTCTAGGTTGACTGTTCTGTTTATAGTGATTTTATCATTTTATTTTTATTTTCTTAATAATGCTTTTTGGTACCATTTGATTCAGAAGTATGATTACGGGTACCATTTTATGTATTACCTGCGGTGGGTTGGCACCCTGCCCGGGATTGGTTCCTGCCTTGTGCCCTGTGTTGGCTGGGATTGGCTCCAGCAGACCCCCGTGACCCTGTGTTTGGATTCAGCGGGTTGGAAAATGGATGGATGGATGGATGGATTTTATGTATTATGCTGGTAACGACGTCTAGCAACCACATGCTGTTGGATTTCCCAAGTTTTTGGATTCAAGAAAACACACGTGGTAGCAAGTGAACTGAATTATTTAGGAAGACATGACTTTTTGCATTGTTATTTTTTTACAAAGATTCTGGAATAAGGGGCGGCACGGTGGCGCAGTGGTAGCGCTGCTGCCTCGCAGTTAGGAGACCTGGGTTCGCTTCCCGGGTCCTCCCTGCGTGGAGTTTGCATGTTCTCCCTGTGTCTGCGTGGGTTTCCTCCTGGCGCTCTGGTCTCCTCCCACAGTCCAAAGACATGCAGGTTAGGTGGATTGGTGATTCTAAATTGGCCCTAGTGTGTACTTGGGGTGTGGGTGTGTTTGTGTGTGTGTCCTGCGGTGGGTTGGCACCCTGCCCGGGATTGGTTCCTGCCTTGTGCCCTGTGTTGGCTGGGATTGGCTCCAGCAGACCCCTGTGACCCTGTGTTTGGATTCAGCGGGTTGGAAAATGGATGGATGGATTCTGGAATATTTTGAGTTTTAGCAATCAGATTTCTTTTAATTTTCTGCTTTCTTGCCCCAACTTGTTTGATTTTCATTTATACTTTCGGCTCCTGGTCTAACTCTCTGGACTTTTATTTGCTGTTCCCTAATGTGACAGAATACTACCTATGTACAATTTCTGTTTGAACATTATTAAATGAAAAAAATGCTAAAAAATGTAGCTGAGAAAGTTAAAATATATTATATATATTAGATAGAAGCTGAAAAAATTTGAAAAATATCAACAACCCCCATCAAATGCATTAAAGAATTAAAAAAAAAAATACTTCTCGGTTGGCTAAAAATAAGAGAAGTCACAGTGAGGCATTATAAATATTTCCAGCCCTATCCTTTCTTATATAGTTTCTTTGTGTTGCTAGACCAGTCCAGTCTGTCAAAAACATAATCCTTGCAGTGCTGCCAGCTTTTCCAGATGGGTAATATGCCTTGTGGAGCAGATAGATAAATGCACCTCCACACCAATGTTTGTCTGATAGGCAAACTTCAGTGGGTCCAAGTGGTCTTTTTGTCCAGGACCAGCCTCCCGAGGGTCTTCATGATGTGGGACATACGGGCCACTTCTCTTTAGTCAACTGGGTTAAGAGGTGCCTGCCTTCTTTGGAACTGGATGATTACAAGATTCATTCCACAGCAGCAACACTTACTGAGTTTTAGTGACAGACTGACAGGTAACAGGATACAACAAAGTTGATCATCAGAGACCTTAACTACTCAAGGACTACCTCCATCTGGTTCCACGGCTTTTCCTGTGTGTAACCTCCTAAGTTGTCTCCACATTGGGTCGTCAGTAGTAGACTTCCCATACTTATCACCAGAGTTGGACTCATCACTTGCCATACTATTTCAAGTAGGTGTTTTTGAGGAAGGAAAGATGGTATCAGGGTGACTGGTCATTGGAGGAAGATAGTGGTGGTGAAAGGGAAAATGTATTAAAAACTGGTTCAGGTCATTAACTTGGTCCGCACCCCCTCCTAACACCGGTGTGCTAAATTGTTTGAGTCCAGTAAGTAAGCCCAGTCCATTCCAAATGTCTTTCATGTCATTCTGTGTGAGTTTGTTTTCTATTTTAGCCCTATAAACTTGCTTCCTTTCATTGGTCCTTCAGGGTGCTCAGCCCGCTCCTCTACACCCTCTACACATATGACTGTGTCCCCACTCACCATAGCAACAAGATTATAAAGTTTGCGGATGACACGACGGTGGTCGGACTCATCTCAGGCAAGGAGGGTGAGCTAGCATACAGGGACAAGGTGGAGCGACTGTCAGAGTGGTGCACAGTCAATAACCTGCTCCTCAACAACAAAAAAACAAAGGAGCTTGTTATTGACTTTAGGAAAAACAAAACTGACATCCAGCCACTCATCATTGGTGGGGCCTGTGTGGAGAGGGTCCCGATGTTCAGGTTTCTTAGTATGGAGCTGGAGGATGACCTGACCTGGAGCGCCAACACCAATGAGCTGCTAAAGAAGGCGCAGCAGAGACTGTATTTTCTGAGAATTCTCAGAAAGAACCACCTCCCAAAAAATCTGCTCCTTGCTTTTTATCATTGTTCCATCGAGAGTGTGCTCACATACGGACTGTGTGTGTGGCACGGCAGCTGCACTTCCTCAGAAAAGAAAGCACTCCACAGGGTCGTCAGGATAGCGGAGAGAACAATTGGTTGTACCCTCCCCACTCTGGAACAAATCTACACCTCCCGAAGCCGCAAAAAAGCAATAGACATTTCACAGGACTCATCACATCCCGGTCATTGCCTCTTCCAGCTTTTGCCATCGGGCAAGAGATACAGAGCTATGAAAACTAGGACAATCCGCCTTAAAAACAGCTTTTATCCGAAAGCAATCATGGCCCTGAACTCAGAATAAAACTGCTCCATGTTATTCTTCCAATGTGCAATATAGACCTTAAGTCAACAAGTGCAATTTGTATATTTATTACTATTCGGTTTGTTATTATTTTCTCTCTTCTTGTCTTTTTGTCTTTTTAACTCTTATTCCTAACACTGAGTCGATTGCACCTTCAATTTCGTTGTTCCCTTGTAAAAGTGACAATGACAATAAAGATCTATCTATCTATCTATTATTTTGCTTCTTAATAATCCAGGGCTTGTTGTTTGGAAAGCTGCACACCGTTTTTGATGGTACAATAGTGTCTGTCAACACAGAAGTTAATGTACACTTTGATTCCCTAACTCAGCATCATCTCCATGTGACCCACACATCACTCTGTCCTTTGAAAATAGTCATTCAGAGCCATTTCACTCTCTAGGGTGCACTTTCTCAGTTGCTGTCTGGTAACAGGCTTACAGGTGGGAGTTAAACAGATCAGATTGTAGTCAGGTCTGTTCAGTGGTACCACAGATTTACATTTGTAGGCATCTTAAGTTTTCCTTCATCATGTATTTTTAGTTTAGTTTTTATTTTACAAAGACATTTCTAATTTATTTTTATATTAGTTTCAGTTTTAGTAATTATAGTATGGTTAAAGAGCTACTATGGAGTTTAGTTTTTGTGTCACAATGAGACAGAACTATACACTTAATGGGTTTGGATATACAGTATTTCCTCCTCTATTGCGGGGGTTGCGTTCCAGACCCCCCCGCGAAAGGTGAAAATCCGCTAAGTAGAAACCATATGTTTATATGGTTATTTTTATATTGTCATGCTTGGGTCACAGATTTGCACAGAAACACAGGAGGTTGTAGAGAGACCAGAACTTTATTCAAACACTGCAAACAAATATTTGTCTCTTTTTCAAAAGTTTAAACTGTGCTCCATGACAAGACCGAGATGACATTTCCGTCTCACAATTAAAAGAATGCAAACATATCTTCCTCTTCAAAGGAGTGCGTGTAAGGAGCAGAGAATGTCAGAGAGAGAGAGAAAAAAGCAAACAAAAATCAATATGGCTGTTTGGCTTTTAAGTATGCGAAGCACCACCGGACAAAGCAGCTGCAAGGATGTACAATGTAAAGGTAGTCTTTCAGCATTTTTTAGAGGAGCGTCCGTATCCTCTAGGGGTGCGAACAGTCCCCGTTCTCACAATATATTTGAGGAGTTTTATTTAATACGTAATACGCGCTCTGGTTGGGTAGCTTCTCAGCCATCTGCCAATAGCATCCCTTGTATGAAATCAAATGGGCAAACCAACTGAGGAAGCATGTACCAGAAATTAAAAGACCCATTGTCCGCAGAAATCCGCAAACCAGCAAAAAATACGCGATATATATTTAAATATGCTTACATATAAAATCCGCGATAGAGTGAAGCCGCTAAAGTCGAAGCGCGATATAGCGAGGGATTACTGTAACATGAATTTAATGTTAGTGGAAGCTTGCTACACTACACAACACACTTTAGTATTTGGCTTTGTTTTTGTCTGATAAAAACAAGCATAATCAAAACCAGGTACTGAATATGAACAATTTTACACAATTTCATAATTTTAAAAATATTTTCTATGTCATTCGTGCTGAACAAATCTGCGCTGACCATTGACACTTTTGTCTTTTCCTTTTATTGCCCAGAATGGGCCAATATGTAATGAAAACTAGGTGAATTTTAAGGTGTGAGGGTTTTTTACTGTAAATGTCTACAACATACAACATATCCTACTCCAACGACAATGTGCTTATAATGAATGCCTTCAATATTTCATTCAAAAATCTCAAACACAGGGCTTTGTTATTTTCTACCAGCTACAGTATACTGATCTCTGATTCAATCTCAGGCAGAAACCATTTATAGACAGAATTTTGCACCTGCAGGCCTGGAAAGATTTAAAAAAAATATGAAAATAGATTCTACTGTGTTCTGACAGGTGTGACCATGAAAATTATGGGGTTAAGAAAGAACAGGGCTCTTTGGCTTGAATGAGTGTGCTGACCCCACCTAGCTGTATTGAGGGAAACAAAGAAAAACAAGCATGTATAGTGAAGGTTAGGGACAGTGAGACTTGAATAGCCCAAGTATAAGAATGGTAAACCCTTAATGAGCAGAGTAAGAGCAAGTAATAAGAGTATGGAGAGGCAGAAAATGACAGAGACAGCATCTGAGATTAAGAACAATTTATACATTATCTAAACCTGTTTATCCAGAGCAGGATCACAGGAACCTGGAGCCTATCCCAGCAGGTTTGGATGCAATGCAGGAAAAATCCCTGGTATGTAATATGTATGATATGGCTGTTGTTAAGAACAAAAAGAATATGATATTTCAACTATCTGATTTGAGAGAGAGAGAGAGAGAAACATTGAAAAAATGGCGACAGATATTTTAAAGAATAATTCTGCTACTGGAGTATTTTCACAATATCAGGTATTTTGAGCTGTAAATATGAACTAAAAAGGTAAATTAATAAAATATAGAATAAATACAAAAACAAATTAGTATGTTTAGCTTTTCACCACTTGGCAGACTCTCTTCCCACACCTACCTGTAGTTCAGTAGAGACATTGCCAACTCAGGAATTTTACAAGGTTTGTATCGCTTCGTTGTTAAACGACATTTTTAAAGAAAAAGTGATTGGTCAGCAAGAATATACTGATCTTGTATGATGACCTTGTCAGTCTCTCGATCAGTGTAGTTTTATTTTCAAAAATCGGGAGTGGTCTCCACTAGACTTTCTTGTGTACTCAGATAATGGGATGGATATTTGAGGAGTAAACTGCAAGACAATGATTATATTATGTACATTAAAGAACCATCAACAACAAATCAAATGAATAATATATTGAACAATTATTATAAAAGTAAAGTTGAATAAATCAGAGTCTGCAGCTGCATGATTAAAAAAAATTGAGTATGTGTTCAGGTTGATGGATTTGGCCTAAAAGTTAATACAAATCTACAGTTTTGATGTAACAACCACATGCCAAATTTTATCCATCATCTATCTAGTTGCGTTTTTGAGAGATTGTGTTTATACACACACACGCACGCACACACACACACACACACATAGACATAAGTCCAAAAAACTATTTTCGGACTCGGGGAGCTCTAAAACGTCAAGATTCATCAAAATGTCGAAGTCAAATTTTTTTCATGATTACTATATACTTTGTATACTTCGAATATGAAGTGGCAGGTGAATTACTGTCAACAAAAAGCAGGCACCTGAGAAATAAACTGAAACATTATTTCTATTCATATGGTAGATGGATAGATAGATCTTTATTGTCATTGTCACTTTTACAAAGGAACAACAAAATTGAAGGATTTTTGTAAAACTGTAAGGTTTTTGTTGAGCAGCCCTTTCCGATTTGAGGCGTTTGAATTACATCTTGATATACAACAAGTGCAAAGAAAGGCGGCATGGAAATTACTTTCTATTCCACACACTTTACACGCGTATTCAGCTTGCTCTGTCACCGCAAATGCTGTGTGAACAGCCGCCCTCCATCACCAGCCCCCGATCACTGGATGAATACATGTGGGCCTTTATGGTGGATGGCCTTCAGTTTTAGAGTTAAATGTTATAAGGGTTAAAAACTAACAGCAATAAAATTAATTAAAAAACAAAAACTAAAATTATGTTTAGTAAATTATTACTTTATTTCAGTTAGTCTTTCCAGGTACTTTAATAGTTTCGTTTAGTTTTAGTTTTTCATTTCAGTTTTGTTAATTATTTTATTTCAGTTTACGAAAATGTTTTTTTAATAATCGTTTCAGTTTTGATTTTAGTTTTCGTTAACTATAATAACCTTGCTCCTCAGGCATCCTCTCACTTTCCAAGATTCCATTAAACAATCTGGTTAAAAAACTCTACTGCCATCTCTCCTAAACACCATGCTTCCACAGGTATGTCATCTGGACCAACGGCTTTTCCATTCTTCATCCTCTTCATAGCTGTCCTTACTTCCTCCTTGCTAATCTGTTGCACTTCCCGATTCATTGTCTCTACATCATCCAAACTCCTCTCTCTCGTTCTCTTCATTCATAAGCCTCTGAAAGTACTCTTTCCATCTCCTCAACACACTCTCCTCGCTTGTGAGTACGTTTACATCTTTATCCTTTATTACCCTAACCTGCTGCACATCTTTCCCAGCTCGGTCTCTCTGTCTAGTCAATCGGTACAGGTCCTTTTCTCCATCCTTAGTGTCCAACCTCTCATACAACTCATCATACGCCTTTTCTTTAGCCTTCACAACCTCTCTCTTCACCTTCTGCCTTATCTCCTTGTACTCTTGTCTACTTTCTGCATATCTCTGACTATCCTACTTCTTATTTGCCATCCTCTTCCTCTGTATACTCTGCTGTACTTCCCCATTCCACCACCAGGTTTCCTTTTCCTCCTTCCTCTGGCCAGACGTCATGCCAAGCACCCTTCTTGCTGTCACCCTTACTTCATCTGCTGTAGTTTCCCCAACTGTCTGGTAACTCTTCACTGCCACCCAGTGCCTGTCTCACCTCCTCCCTAAACTCAACCTTGCAGTGTTCCTTTTTCAACTTCCTCCATTTGATCCTTGGCTGTGCCCTCACTCATCTTCCTCTTCTTGATCACCAACATCATCCTACAGACCACCATCGTATGCGGCTTAACTACACTTTCCCCTGCCACCACTTTGCAGTCTTCAATCTCCTTTAGATTGACTCTTCTGCATAGGACATAATCTACCTGTGCGCATCTTCCTCCACTCTTGTACGTAACCCTATGTTCCTCTCTCTTCTTAAAATATTCACCACAGCCATGTCCATCCTTTTGGCAAAATCCACTATCCTCTGACCTTCTTCATTCCTCTTCTTGACACCATACCTACCCATCACCTCCTCATCTCCTCTGTTCCCTTCACCAACATGCCCATTGAAATCCGCTCCAATCACCACTTTCTGTCACTTGGGTAAACTGTTCATCAATTCATCCAACTCATTCCAAAAATCTTCTTTCTCATCCATTGCACACCCAACTTGCGGGGCATACGCACAAACAACATTCATCATCACACCTCCAATTTCCAGCTTCACAATCATCACTCTGTCTGACACTCTTTCACCTCCAAAACATTCTTGACATACTGTTCCTTCAGAATAACTCCTACTCCATTTCTCCTCCTATCCATACCATGATAGAACAATTTGAATCCACCTTCGATCCACCTGGCATTACTCCCCTTCCATTTAGTTTCTTACACACACAATATATCAACCTTCCTTCTCTCCATCATATGTGCTAACTCTCTCCCCTTACCAGTTATACTGCCAACATTCAAAGTTCCTACCCTCAGTTCCACTCTCTTTACCTTCCTCCTCTCCTCCTACCTCCGGACATGTCTTCCCCCCTCTTCTCCTCTTCAAAGACAGTATAACTTATCTTCCTAGACAAAAATTGGACAATTTCTACTGCCAAAATGTACTAATGTACTTTTAATTGTAATAAGCTCCCTTAGAGTGTCAGGTATATTAGTAATATACAAAATACCACAGTACCTGACTCGCTCTGAGGGCAGACAGTTTACCCATCTTATTTGAGAGAGATTGAACATATTATATTCAGTACTTGCAATACCTTATTTTCACCTTATTTGTTTTTAATGGAATTTATTTTTTTTCTTTATATGTTAACAATAGAAAAAATATCATTTTGAACTCTAATATCCATTTTTATTTTTATGGTAAAGGAACTGCTTTGCTTGTATATTTATGCTATATTGTCATTAACTACTTAAAATATTCAGCACTTTTAGATTTGAAAACTAAAGAGTTTCTCTTGTGTGTGAATTTTCTGTTGATGGCAATACAATGTCAGAGTTTAAATGTGTTATTTTTGACTTTGGAATTAATTCACAATTTACCATATAAAATCTGCATGTTGTGCCTTTCCAATGTCAAATTATGATAGTGTCTTACTAAGTAGGATACAGAATGGGTCATTTTTGTCAAAGAATATTTACTATTGCAATCACTTAAGTAATTATTTAATTTAATTAGCGGTCTTGCAAGCCTATTTCAGTAGCATTGGATGCAAAATAGAAACTAACACTGATAGGGACAGCGTGTGTCCTGTTGTAGGACACACACACACATACATTTATTCAAGTGGGCCAATTCATAGTTAGAAATCGGCCTAAAATGCATGTCTTATGGAATTTGAAGAAAGCTGAAGCACCTGGAAAGGACCTGCCTTCATTTAGATTTCTCCATAAAAGAATTATCCTTTGATTCATTGTTTTTAAGTAAGAGGAGTAAACTCTTTAGGGAAAAGACAGAGACTAATCATAGACAGGCCGGATTGTAAGAAAAAGTTATATTCAAACACCAAATCAAAAGGACAAGACTAGGACAAAACAAAAGATAAATTATATTTTAAACAATTTTCTCAACACACTAAGTGCGATATGGAGCGAAGCATTCCAAAATTCAAATAAAAATTGTTCATTGGCCAAATATATCTTATATAAAATTGTCAAAAAAGTACTCGGAGCAAGATATGAGCAACATCATCAGGTATTCTTGTCACTAGGTCATGTGTTTTGGGAACGTTCTACATTCAGACCATTTTGGACAAAATATTTCGTACATCTCTCTGATAATGTTTTATTTAAAATCACTCCAAATGCCTTAAGGACGGTATTTGAAGTTGTGCAGAAAGGATAACATGATGCTATAAAACTCTTGCACAAAGACTTATTTCCATCAACTGGGAGAATACTTACACATATTCCATAAGTCAGTTGGAAAATGATGTTCTAAATTGCCATGGTCTTACAAGGGCTTTGTCCCTGGTCTCTATTTTTATGTATTTTACTTAGTTCCTTTTGTTTTGTTTTTTTTTTTGTTAATTATTTTATATTTGTTTATATTACTGTTCTTGTTAATTTCTTGCATTTAATATCATGTTTATTTGTTATCATTTTAATCTAGCCACCAGATAGATGTTGGTCCCAAAGCCCGGATAAATAGAGAGGGTTAGTCTCAGGAAGGGTATACCGGTGTAAAACTTAGCCAAAACCATAATGATGGAATCAATCCAGTCAGTTTAGAAAATGCTAGGGTATACCCCATAGACAACATTTTGGGGCTCATCTGACCCCTGTGAGAACTGAAAAAGGGCTACCAGACCAAGAGCAGGCTTCATTAAAAAAGTTAGTCCAGAAGAATACCACAGGGGAGGGGAAAAAAGGGTAAGATAAAAGTAAAAGTGGGGACAATGACTGGAAAAGGAAGAGAGTGGGTGGATTTGATGGAAAGTGGGAAAGAGGGAGTACTGTGTGTACAAGAAGCTAGATGAAAGGAGAATAAGGGAAGAGAATTGGGAGGGGGCTATAAGTTGTTGCATAGTGGAGCAAATGAGCAGGGGAGAAATGATGTAGGTATAATAGTATCCAAAGAACTAAAAGATAATCTTGTCAGTGTGAATAGGAGGAGTGATAGGGTAATGAGTGTTAAAAGTTGGGCTTTAGTGAGACTGTAGTTAATGTAATTTGTGCATATCTCCAAGTAGGCTGTGAGGAAGTGGAGAAGGACATGTCCAAATGGATGAAGACCTTAGGGTGGTAAAAGAGGAAGAAAAGGTGATTGTTGGCGGTGATCTAAATGTGCATATGAGAATAGAGGAGAGAGATGATAGAGAGGGTACATGGAAGCTGGGGAGTAGGGGAGAGGAATAGGGAAGGGGAGAGGATAATAGATTTTGCCATGTCATCTGATTTGGTTACATTTAACACATTTTTTGAAAAGAAAGTAAATCAGCTTTTGACCTACAGTAGTGAAGGAAAGGGGAGCCAAATAAACGTTCTAATGTGTAGAAGATCTCATTTCAAAGAGATAAAGAATTGTAAGGTCATAATTGGAGAAAGTGTGGCAGTGCAGCATAAATTAGCGGTGATGGACTGAGAGATCAGAATTGGCAGGAGAGTAAAACCAAGACAAGCAGCACTTCAAGCGCTGAGAACAAATGCCAGTGCCGGTGTGGTTCCCTATTTACCTGACGAGGTAAGAAGGCAGTATCGTGGCAGCAGAGCTGGCACTAAGCTAAAAATGAAGCGGCTTGCGAGAAAGTGACGTTTTAAGCCTTTGGTGCCTTCTGTGATTCTGGGGAATGTGAACTCAATCTCAAATAATATCGACGAACTGGCTGCGCTGGTGAAAAATGTCAGAACCTACAGAGAATGCAGTTTGTTGTGTTTTTGCGAAAAGTGGCTAACTACCACCATCCCAGATGTTAACGTGGAGCTACTCGGGTTTAGCACAGTTAGAGCGGACAGAGATGCAAGTACCTGTGGGAAGCACAAAGGAGGAGGACTCGCTGTCTATGTTAATACACGGTGGTGTAACTCTGGACATGTTAACGTCAAAGTCTCCACTTGCTGCAGGGACATCAAACTGTTGGCCGTAAGTTTGCGTCCCTATTACTTGCCCAGGGAGTTTGAACATGTCATTGTTGTCATCATGTACATCCTTCCTCGGGCGGACGTAGAGACAGCGAGTGACATCATCCATTCTGCTGTTGCTAAGTTACAAACGCAGCACCCTGAGGTGCTTGTGCTAATCGCTGGAGACTTTAACCATGTGACGCTGGACAAAACATTACCTGCCTTCTCCCAGTATGTGGACTGTAACACCCGGGGAAATAAAAAGATTATTGATTTACTGTATGCAAACGTTAAAGACGCATACAGCGCCACCCCACTGCCTGCGCTTGGGAAAGCAGATCATAACCTGGTTCTGTTTCAGCCTCACTACAAACCAAAAGTGAGGGTCCTACCTGCAACCACACGATCATTCAGGAAGTGGACCCCGGAGGCAGAGAATGCTCTGAGAGAATGTTTTGGAACAACAGACTGGGATATCCTGCAGGGATCACATAGTGAGAATATTGAGGAAGTTGTTGACTGCACTACTGACTACATCAACTTCTGTATGGACATTGTAGTTCCAGTAAGAACTGTACGCTGCTATGCTAACAACAAGCCATAGATTTCAAGTGACATCAAGGGCCTTTTGAACCAGAAGAAAAGGGCTTTTAAAGACGGTGATCAGCATGAGCTCAAGCACGTGCAGAAGGAACTCCGAGTCCAGCTCAGGGCAGCAAAGGAGCAGTACAGGAGAAAGCTGGGGCAGAAGTTGCAGAATAACAGCATGAAGGAAGTGTGGGATGGGATGAAGATCATCACTGGCTGTAGCTCGAAGCAGGGTACCAAACCAAATGAATAACTTTCTTTAACAGGTTTGACCACCCTAACCCACTCTCACCTTGGAGTACTGCACCCTCCACACATCCTTCTGCTGATACCAGCATAGGAGAAACATCCCCACCCATAATTACAACAGCGCAAGTGAGCAGAGAGCTGAGGAGACTTCGTACCAGCAGAGTCCAGATGGAGTATCGCCACGACTGCTGAAGGTCTGTGCATCGGAGCTGGGGGGTCCTCTACAGCGGATCTTCAACCTGAGCCTGGAACAGGGGAGAGTCCCGAGGCTTTGGAAAACATCTTACATCACCCCAGTCCCAAAGGTATCACGTCCTAGTGAGCTGAATGACTTCCGGCCTGTTGCTCTGACATCACATGTGATGAAGACCATGGAGAGGCTGCTGCTTCACCACCTGAGGCCACAGGTTCAACACGCCCTCGACCCTCTGCAGTTTGCATATCAGGAGAAGGTGGGAGCGGAGGATGCCATCATCTATATGCTACATCGATCCCTCTCTCACTTGGACAGAGGCAGTGGTGCTGTAAGAATTATGTTTCTAAACTTCTCTAGCGCCTTCAACACAATCCAACCTCTGCTCCTTAGGGACAAGCTGACAGAGATGGGAGTAGATTCATACCTGGTGGCATGGATCGTGGACTATCTTAAAGACAGACCTCGGTATGTGCGTCTTGGGAACTGCACGTCTGACATTGTGGTCAACAACACAGGAGCGCCACAAGGGACTGTACTTTCTCCGATCCTGTTCAGCCTATATACATCGGACTTCCAACACAACTCGGAGTCCTGCCACTTGCAAAAGTTCGCTGATGACACTGCTATCGTGGGCTGCATCAGGAGTGGGCAGGAGGAGGAGTATAGGGACCTAATCAATGACTTTGTTAAATGGTGCAACTCAAGCCACTTACACCTGAACACCAGCAAAACCAAGGAGCTGGTGGTGGATTTTAGGAGGCCCAGATCCCTCATGGACCCTGTAATCATCAGAGGTGACTGTGTGCAGATGGTGCAGACCTATAAATACCTGGGAGTGCAGCTGGATGATAAATTAGACTGGACTGCCAATACTGATGCTGTGTGTAAGAAAAGACAGAGCCGGTTATACTTCCTTAGAAGGCTGGCGTCCTTCAACATCTGCAATAAGATGCTGCAGATGTTCTATCAGACGGTTGGGGTGAGCGCCCTCTTCTACGCGGTGGTGTGCTGGGGAGGCAGCATTAAGAAGAAAGACGCCTCACGCCTGGACAAACTGGTGAGGAAGGCAGGCTCTATTGTTGGCATGGAGCTAGACAGTTTGACATCTGTGGCAGAGCAACGGGCACTCAGCAGGCTCCTATCAATTATGGAAAATCCACTGCATCCACTATATAGTATCATCTCCAGACAGAAGAGCAGCTTCAGCGACAGACTACTGTCACTGTCCTGCTCCACTGACAGACTAAGGAGATCGTTCCTCCCCCAAACTATGCGACTCTTCAGTTCCACCCAGGGGGGTAAACGTTAACATTATATAAAGTTATTGTCTGTTTTTACCTGCATTATTATCAATCTTTAATTTAATATTGTTTTTTGTATCAGTAAGGTGCTGCTGGAGTATGTGAATTTCCCCTTGGGATTAATAAAGTATCTATCTATCTACCAAGAATAAAGTAGTGGAGATTAAAAGAGGAAGGGCTTAAGAACAGGTTTAGGGAGAAAGTTTTGAATGAAGTGCTGTCATCTGAGAGTGTGTGGGAATGATAGAAGAATAGCAAAGTTTTATTAACAGTAAGTGAAGAGATGTTGGGTAGGACAACAGGAAGGAGCCCTGGTGACAAAGAAACATGGTGGTGGAACAGAGAGGTGCAGGATGTAATAAAGGCTAACAGGGAGGCAAAGAAGACAACATGGTGCCAATCATGGAGGGAGGAAGATAAAAAAAATGAATAGATGGAGAAACAAAGAGGCAAAGAGGGCAATGGCAAGAACCAAGGCACAGGCTTTGGAGGAGATGAAAAATTTGAAGACAAAAGAGGGAGAGAGGATGGTTTTTAGAAAGTGAAGGCTAGGAATAAAGCCGGAAGGAATGATAAAGAAATTGAAAGATGAGTAAGATGTAGTCTTAAATGAGTATGATAGGATCAAGAATAGATGGAAGAGGTACTTTGAAAAGCTGTTGAATGAAAAAAATCTAAGGGTGGTGTTTGGGGATGGAGTCCCAAATGAAGGGTTAGTACCAAGAATAAGGAGGGAGGAGATTACGGAGGCACTGAAAAAAATGAAAAATTTAAATTTGACAAGACCAGATGAAATAACAGTAGAAGTGTGGAAAAGTTTAGGAGTAGAGAGACTAGATGTGTTGTGGGCTGTAATGCAGAAGATCTATGAAGAGGAGAGGATATCAAAGGAGTGCACAAACAGTGTGATTGCACCCATTTACAGTATAAGGAGAAAGGCAATATTCAAGATTGCATAAAGTATAGAGTGATGAAGTTGATGTCACACATAATGAAAATTTGGGAAAGGGTTGTACAAAGAAGGCTAAGGGAAGAGACCACCATGGGGAGAAGCCTCAAGAAAAACAGAAAGGCTTGTATATGGTGTTTATTGATTTGGAGAAGGCTTATGATAGAGTGCCACGTCAAGTGGTCTGGAGGTGCATTAGACAGATGTGAAGTCTGTCCAAGATGAGGAAGTGAGGACTCTGGTTTAAAGAAGTGTTAGGGTAACAGACCAGATCCCAGTTAGAGTAGATCTGCACCAGGGATCTTCTTGAAGTCCCTACTTTTTTGATCTGGCTATGGCTGTATTGAGTCATACGATAAAAGACCAATCCACCAGCAAATGATCTGTTTTTTTTTTTTTTAACCAGTGCATTGTAAAATTATCAAATGTCACTTTAATACTGACTTCTGCTGCACTCTCAACACTACCAAGGACTGTATAAAAGTAAGCACCTAAAGTGAACCAATAATAATAGACCCTGCTAAAAAATGCAAATATTGTATGCAGAAAAATACTTAGTTACACAGTACTTCGGATATATCTGATAAACCAGTCGCACTATAATTGACATAGACAATATCCTGGACAAAGTCTGGTAACATAACTAGTACAGCTGCATATCCTCTTTAATAAAATCCCTGTGTGCATCCAGGTGTCCGAGTGTGTGTCTTCTGGTGAAGTGCGCATACGCGGGGCACGGTGCGATGTGGAATATTACTGTCAGATAAAGTTACAGGCGTTTTCCGGAAATACAAACCAGTATTACTGCGAGAGGAAATTAAAGGTACACAATACAGTGACTCATATGACAGCCACATACAAGCCAGTATTACTGTCAGAGGAGATTAAAGGCATATTACCGACGCGCACGCCTGTATTACCGCCAGAGAAAATTAAAGGTATATTACAGACATACAAGACAGTATTACTGTCACAGAAAATTAAAGACACACAATACACGGCGGCAGTCCACGAAGAACGGTCAGCTCAGCAAGTAAACATCAACAAAAGAAAGACTGAAAGAAAGAAAAATACGACCAACTAAAAGAATGAGGTCAAAGTCCCTTGCCATTTAATATAGACTGTTCCTACTAATGTTTATGCACTACTGTTCTAGCGCCCGTTATTGTAACGGGCTAAATGACTAGTTACAAATAAGTTTATGATTAGACTTCTTTTATAAAGGCAAAGATTGCCAAGTTAAAATGTTTCCAATTTAAGATATTTAAACTTATTTTAATATACATTAGGACTTTGATCTGTCCATCATCAATTCTTGGAGCTTACTCTCTAATTCAGCCACAGGGAGCCATAGCATATCAAGCAGCACTGGTCAATCCTCTGGGACACACACCCAAAACCACAGTTACTCTTGCAGGAGTGTTTTTTTAGTTAAACTACAATAGGATGCATATCTCTAGGATGTGAGAGCATACTCTAGCATCCAGAGGAAACCCAGACACACATGGGGGTGAATGTACAAACTTCACAAAGACAGTGAGCAAGTCAAGGATTTAAAGGAAGTTCCTGTAGCTTTTCAGCAACAGTGCTGCTCTATAAGTGATCTTCTTACACAAATTGTATATATTATAATATGATGGTTCCTCATTATTAAGTTTTTTAATCAATTATATTATTTATTTGACTCAAAACCTAGATTATTTTTACTTAGCTCTGTTTACCTCTTAAAAAATCCTTTATTCTTTTGTCATATAATTGCATGTGCTGATTTGTGTCAGGATATCCGCTCACACCCAGATATGAGGGAGACCCCATTGTGGTTCGGTTGTTTCAATTTCCCTGTTTTAGAATTCCTTTTCTTCCTGAAGTCGTAAGTGCTGGCTTCCTTTCATGATCTCATATCACTGATGAAAGGCACTTCTTTTTCAGTGATTTTAGCCTAGATTTTCTTTAGACATTTTTTGGATAGTGCCTTTTATTTGCTTATTATCATGCCTCTACTGTAGACATCTCAACACAAAATAAGAGCGTATGTGAAAGTTCTCTAGTATTGCACATCCATTGCTTAAGCATGAAGTTGCATTTTAATGATTTGCACATTAGAGTAGTCCACTTTTCCATCATTTGTTCCTTTGCATATTCTCTTCTTCTGCATGTTTATGGAAAGACTAAATTTTCAATATTTGTTTTTATTTTCACAATTAACCCCATACTGTTCTGTGTTTTATATCTCTTTGCAACTAATAAAACTCATTTAGAAATGGGAAAATACTGAGTCAGTTCAGAATTAATTGGATACGGTGCAATAAATGCTGTAAAGAGGACTGAGGTCACAGCGTATTTTAACAGGTGCAGGAACACATCCCAGACAGGAGGCCCCATAGGAAATGCCAGATGGAGATGTATAAACAAGCATCCCTTGAATTATATAAGATTATAAGAGATGCTAATTAATATTGTGGAAGGACATTGAGAAATGCAATTGAAAAGAGCACTATTCCTCAGTCCTGTACCTGCTGGCAGCTAGAGGCTGTTATTGAGATGCCCGCAGACTTGTCTGGCTCTTTGATTAACAATGGACCAGCAGTCTGGCAGGGACACCTGGGACCACCAGAGGGAACTCTGGGCAAACTACCCCAGGGGAATTGTTAGGCAATGCCTGACCTGGAGGTACCTCCAAGAATAGCAGACAATTTCAGAGTAGTCTAGGGCCATTGCTTCAATAAATTAAGTATCAGGTGGAGAGCAGATGAGAGTTTACTTGGTAGGAGGAAGGAGAGATAGAGGTACAAGAGGGGAGAAAGACAGAGGGTGTAAACCAGTGGTCTCGAACTCTAGTCCTGGAGAGCCGCAGTGGTTGCAGGTTTTCATTTTAATCCTTTTCTTAATTAGTGACCTAGTTTTGCTGCTAATTAACTTCTTTTGAATTAATTTTAATTGACTTGCTCTTGAAGACTCAGACCCCTTAATTGTTTCTTTTTCCTTAATTAGCAGCAAAACAGTAAAGAGATACAAAATGAGCCAAAACTTGACCAGCAAACTGCATCCTTGTGGTATAGTGGGTCCACGGCTAAGATGAAAAAGCCCAGTTCTTAAATAGATAATTGCTGCACTCGTGGCTTATAGAGGGGGCGTGGTAGTGTGGCCGGTGTGGTTCTCGGACGCTACATAAGGCAGGCATTTCCTCGTTTATGTGCACAGGTGAAGAATCGTCTGCATCTGTAATTGAAGGCGGAAACTGCTAATTGCCACAGCTGAGCCACGTCCCCATTATATATAGTAGGAGCGTGAGTGCGGAGGGGGAGAAAAAAAAAAAAGTGGATAGAGGTTATGAGAGCATAGAGAAGAACCCACATTGTCACATATGGTGGCAGCAGTGGGATGAGCTGGCAGTGCAGACCAAAGAGCAGGAGACAGAGCAGTTAGCGGGATAAGTGCCGGACTGTTAAAAGAAACCACGGACCCAAGCCAGAGGAGGACATTTTAAAAGACTGAGCTTTTTAATGGACATTTATTGCTTGTTTTATTGTCTTTTAAAAGTTCTTATTCTTTTAATGTTCTGTTTTTACAAGGGGGGGGGGGGGTGGGTTGGTTTTAGTGTGGGATCGTTTTAGTGGCTTTATTATTTTTTTTTAGTGCAGTGGTAGTGTGGACGAGCTGTGGACCTGGGCCGCCAGTTGCACAGGGTTGGTAGTAGTGTGAAGCCTTCTTGTGCAAGGGGGGAGGAATGTGGTATAGCGGGTCCATGGCTCTGATGAAAAATTCCAGTTTTTAAATAGATAATTGTGGCTTATAGATGTAGTGTGGCCGGAGTGATTCTCGGAAACTACGTGAAGCGGGCGTTTCCTCACTTATGTGCACAGGTGAGGAATCGTCTGCATCCATAATTGAAGCCGGGAACTGCTAATTGCCACACCTGAGCCACGCACCCATTATATATAGTAAAAGCACAAGTGCAGAGGGGGAGAAAAAAAAAATAAAAGTGGACAGAGGTTATGGGAGAACAGAGAAGAACATGTATCGTCATGCAATATCTGAAAATAAACAAAGATGAAGGTCTTAGAAATACTGATCTGCTCAAGTCACTAAAACATTTTAGCAGTGCTCTTAGAAAAGAGAAAATCAAAATGTCTGCTATTGCACAATGAGAGCAGCAACAAGCCATGGAATTAAAGAATGAGTTTAACAACAAGACTCAGCACCTAATTAAGCAACTGGTTGGATCAAAATTGGTTGGAGTTTGAGGCACTGACTTAATTGGTCTTCTGTTGGCTCACTCACTTCACATTTCATTTCTATTTGGGTGCCATTTAAGGAAAGAAATGAAGCAATTCAGGGGAACAAATCTTAAAAAAACAAGTCAATTAAAATGAAAAGGACAAGGAGTTAATTAGCAGCAAAAATGAGTCACCAATTAAGAAAAGGGTTAGAATGAAAATCTGCAGCCACTGTGGGCCTCCAGGACCAGAGTTCGAGACCACTGGTGTAAACAAAGGGAGATGTGAAAGGTCTGATTATTTTCCTTTAGTGCCTCATGTGTGGTGTTCTTGCCTCTGAAATACTGTAATCTTCTTTATTGCCTTTGGTTATAATAAAACCTCTCTTTTTCTTATAGTTTTAGTTTCTTTCGGATTTTTTTTGGGTTTGGGTACTGTAAGATCACCCCACATTTCAGTACTAAAATTAAAAATGGGCTCCTATTTACAGAAATGGATAATAAATGTTTTATCGCATCCATCAATTTTCTTATCAGGTTCAGCGCTGTAAGAAGGAAGTCTCTCTCCCTGTAGCAGCATAGGGCGGGAATGAGCTCTGGACAGAGAGCCAATCCATTAAAGTTCACCCTTACACACATACACTCATGGGGCGAATTTACCCATAAATTTTTGAAAAATGGAATGCAGCTGGAGGAAAACCCATAGCCATGAAGGAAATGGAGAATGCAGTGCTAAAGTACCAAGCAATGTCATCAATAAAACAATAGAATTGTCTCATCAGTGTTATCCATGCAATGGGAAGGGCAATCAGAATTAATGAAGGTACCAGAAGAGGAAATGTGGAAGTAAATCAGAAATCTGTAACCAACAGCCTGTCCTATTGATATTAGAACTAAACCACAACTCAATAAATCATAATCTTAATTCAGAAACAAAATTCAAGAAACTGGATATTCTAAAGAGCACTAATTAACACACACAAGCATAAAGTTTTTTTTCTTGGAATCTCTACAAATCCAAATAATGATGAATCCAACATACCAAATTTTACAGTATCACTCTAGTGGCAAAAACTGCATGACTTCTGGGATTGCCCTCATTAGCAGTTGATGTTGTGTCATGACGACAGTAACTCAAAATGACAGCATTCTGGAAAAAGCAAAAGGTACATTGTTTTCTTTCACCATTTCAATGACTAAAGACAATTTTTAAGGAGAAAGTAAATGCAAAAATCAGATTCGACACTTCAAAACACATAATGGGAAATAACATTTAGAAAACAAGCAAGCATTGAAAAAATGGCAAACATTCAGAAATCATAACATTCAGAAGAACTGAACCACACTTTGCTTCCAGAACTAATCTGGAGAGTTCACTTTCTCTATACACTAAAGAAATGCAAAAAAAGAAACAGAAAAGCACTTCCACTTTTTGAGGTTTCTGATAAATGTAGAACGATACCTGTTAACTTACATTATATGGATAAAAATATGGACACTCCTCTAAAATACTGAGTTCATGTGTTTCAGATGCACTCATTGTTAACAAGTCCATAACATCAGCACATAACCATGTTATCTCAATTGACAAACATTGGCAGTTAGAATGGGTCATACTGAAGAGCTCAGTGACTTCAAACCCTTGCCACAAGTCATAATGTAAAATTTCTGCAAGTGCTATTATAATGAAGTGGAAGCGTCCAGGAGCAACAACAGCTCAGCCATGGTGGTTGACCATGCAAGCTCACAGAGTGGGGCCACTGAGTACACAATGTGCAAAATCGCTTCTCCTCTGTTGCATCAATCACAACAGCACAATAATTATGCATCGAGAGTCTCGTGAAATGAGTTTCCATAGCTGGGCAGCTGCACAAGCCTAAAATCACTATATTCAATACAAAGTGTCGACTGAACTGGTGTAAAGCACACCACCATTGGACTTTGAAACAGTGGAAATGTGTTCTCTGGGGTGATGAATCATATTTAATTTTCTGGCAGTCTGATGGGCAAATGGTGGATGCCAGGGTAAATGCTACCTTCCTGACTGCGTAGTTCCTACTGTAAATGTTGGAGAAGGAGGAATAATGGTCTGGGGCTGTTTTTCAGGCCTTGATTTAGACCCATCGGCTCCAGGAGGGTGTTCCAAGGGTTCTGTTTTATGCCACATCACAGAAATACATTTAAGACAACTGTGCACTTCCATCTTTGTCGCAACAGTTTTTGGGAAGGCCTTATTCTGTTCTAGCATGACTGTGCACAACTGCATAAAGCCAGATCATTAAAGACATGGAGGAACTTGAGTGGCCCACACAGAACACTTGATGAGTCCTAGGATGAACTGGAAAACTGACCGTGACAAAGGTGTTCTTGTCCAACATCAGTACCTGACAATGGACACAAATTCCCACAGACATGCTATACAATCTTACAGAAAACATTCCCATAAGAGTGAAGGCTGTTATAGCTGGAACTGTGTGACAACTCCATATTAATGCCCAACAAGCTCATATAGTTGTGATAGTCAGGTGTTCACAACCAAGTTAAGTGTCCTACTTGAAAACGTTCTGTCTGGCTTGAGTGAACACTCTTAATTTTAATCAATGTCCTTTTGTCGTTTCACTATTTACCTGAGAGAAGCACCTTTTTTATGCCTTTGAAAACCTAGATTAGTGACACCATGTAGTCTACACTCCTCAAGACTCAAGAGGATTAACTCTTAGTCTGTTGATATAGAATATACCTATTAGTTTTTGAATACACTTGTTTTTTTCTGGACCACAGTTTCCAACAATAATATAGATGCAGTCTCACTAGTACATTACAGAGTCCAAGTATAATGTCCATTGGTTTACATTCAACAGTTTTACAAAATAATCTAACATTTTATTTGGCTTTTGTTATGCCTTGAATATTAAAAAGAAAAACAAAAGCAAGGACTGAAGAACAGAAAAAAGAAATATCTTCTAGAAACTTTCTAAAAGGATTGTCTTTAAAACAGTCAGGGGTCAAAATACCAAAATAAAAGAAACTCAAAAAAGAACATTGACAAAACCAAAACAACTAGAATTCAAAACCATGAAACAAGCCAAAAAGAATCTTATCACCAAATTGGCATCCTTTTCCTTGCAAGTCTCAAAAAGTCATCCATTTTAATGAAGTAAATCCAAAACTGGAAAATTAAGTGTGCATGCCACAATCTTAAATATTAGTGGACTGATGACATCACACTGCTGTCTATCGCAAGCTAGCCGTAGAACTTTATTTTTACATACAGTATGACCATGAGAGAGAGGTTCCAAAATAGTATTGTTTGCAAGTAAAAGAAAATGCAAACTGCCATCATAATGACATCAATAAAACAATATTAATAACATTAAAAATAATCTCAGAACACAAAACTCTTTGTCAGAGACATTCTAAGTGCTCAAAAAATGAAATGTTTTTGAATTGTATTGCCTCTCATTATTTTCTGTCCCTGCAATTTTAGAGTAATTTATGTATCCAGTAGTTTACTAACTATATCAGAATAGACGTTATTAATACAAATGAGAAGCGTTTGAACTGACTTCTTCCTCATGTTGCATTTCCTATTCACCAACCTGACATCCAGTTTTGTTAATTACTTTGATGTCAATGGTTTCATTTTCATTTTAATTCGTTTTAGTCTACTCTATTACATGTTGTTTGAAGAAAAAGTAAACTCTGTTATATGCTTCGCTTTTGTCTATTACTCTAGTTGCCTACTCATGATATAATGATGATATTATTCTGCCAAGAAGAGAACTGAGGCAGATTTTTATGAAAAAGAATTAGGAGAAGCAACGTCAAAAGATGTGGAAAATTTGTTAACCAAAAATCGATACCAATCTATTGTTAAGCCTAAATGTAGTTCAAAACATCACAGTGAAAACAATTAAAACACAGTGTTTTAGACAGGAAATTGATAAATAAAATGCACTCATAACAATCAAGGTTTCTATCCACAAATAAGGATAACCAGGAAGTCTTTCCACTAACCTATGTACCCTCTAGCCCATGACATCACAGGTCACAACCTCTGGCTATCCTGTATAGCAATGTGGCTGGCAACAGTACACAAACAAAGCATAAAATAAAGAGTATCCACAGAAAACAAAATGTTGAGTGGATAGACATAATTATATTAAATATCTGTATTTTTAAAGAAATAATAATAAATAAAATATCTTAAATCAAAATAAGACCCAGCTACCTTCAAAACACTTGAACATGCTAAAATGTCAAAGAAAAAACAAAGTTGAAAAAAATTTATAATGAAAGCATTCAATATTACTTTCATGCAAATAGTCTCTGACTATACTTCTTTTTTAAGTTATTTATTTTATTTGAAGAAAACAGCATTGTATACAATCAAGTCTAAGTTATATAATAAATTACTTCATAGTCAAACTAGATAAATGAACAAAAGGTTTTAAAAAAGCAGGAACAAAAAAAGGGTCAAAACCTAACAAAACAGAATTCAGCCCCCACCTGACTTCTGAATACTGTTTGAAGATTTTTTACAGAAAAGGAGTAAGGCTCATTGGTCTGTACTTACTGGGACCATTTTGTCTCCTTTCGAGAAGATTAGAATTACATTGGCAGCTTTTCAGTCATCAGGTAATTTTTCTCATCTGAAATGATGAAAGTCTTTCACTTCTTTTAAAATTACTGGTAAAATACCATTAAGCCTGTGGTTTGATTTAGCCTTTAAGCACATCTGATTGTTCTTTTTTTTAAATCTCTAAATTTGAACTTGTTTTAACTTATGTCTAAGGCTAGGCTCTGTCGGTTGTAGAGGAGGGGTGTAGTCGACCACAACTGATAAAGATCTATCACCTTTAGAGGAAAGGGGCAGCATGGTTAGCTTGTGACAGTGAGGGTGGCAATCATTCAGGCTGTAAAAGCCAGAGAGAAATATGGCATAGTGATCAACAAGAGAAACTACTTTTTAAGTGCATATAATAACAAAAACAATAGTTGTCTCATGAAAGTAAAGATGGAGTTATCTCACAGCCAAAAGAGTCCCTATTAATATCAGAAAATAATTTGTAGTCTTAAGGTGCCAACGCAAGCAAAGAGTCCAGTAGAGACTGCTCTGCAACCAAAAATATTCTTTCTAGGAGATAAAATGAAGAAACTGCTACCAGTGTCTTAGCAACCAACTCAGGGTTGTGCCATATTCAGTGGCAACTCCATAGTTTACAAAGTAACTGATAGCAAGCTGCATACTAAGTATATACTGTAGTGTCAATGATTTATGAGCACTATGGTAGGGTTCCCTACAGTGAGGAACCCCTCTCCCTACTGTCATGTCTTAGCCAGGGTTCTTCCCCTTGGCTAGGATTCAGATTCACATTTTAGGTCTCTTTTGTTCATGTTTGATTCTTTTAATGTTGATTATGGGTTCCATTTGTCCTTTGTGCTCCACAGAGCTTAATTGTAATTGAAATACATTTATGTAAAGAATAAATGTTTTATTTTATAAGATTAATTGTTTGTCCTTATTACTAGCTGGGGTATGATGGTGATATCCCCCTCTAGTGGGCATTTATTGGAAGTTCTTATTGGGATTTATGTGCTTTGAGACTCCTACTTCATAACACCTACCTCCTGTTATGTTTCAGCCAGGGATGTTGCCCTGGCTCGAGTTATTTCTTGTTTAATTAATCTTTTAATTGGTACTTGAATACAATTTTCATATAATGTTTTTAATTTTTTTGGTTTTGTTTTGTTTTTGTATTTTCATAATCCTACAATTTTCTTTGTAATTGTGTTTTTTAGTGTTGTTTGTGATCTGCCCTGCCTCCTGTATGTGGAGCCTGACAACTCCTAATCAGTACTTAATTCAAAGCTTTAGAATGTTCATCATCTTCAGCATATTAAGCTAAAAAGAAAAACCGAATTCCTACTCTTTTTTGTTTTGACTTACATTTTTAGGATCCTGTGGAATCTTCCTTAATACATCTTAAAATTTAAATAAAATTGGTTTATTTTGTTTTTGATCAAAATTTGATGAGTTCTTTTTTTGCGTTGGTGAAGGCTTAAAGCTTTTTGGGGCCAGGAGTTCTGGGGTGATGTCCAGACCTGAAATAGTAATAGGTCTGTACTTTTTTTGTGAGTTTTTGGAAACATGATCCCCTTTTTGTACTTTGCTGTAGTGGTCTGCACAGTACTAATGTTTCAGTCCCACTTCCTACTGCTTCCGTCATGGTTTCATCCAGCTCTCAACAAAGTTCCATCTCGTGTCTGTCTGCTCCTGCCCATTTTCTCCCATGTCTACCTAAAGTTCCATTCTGCTCCTGACTACATTTGTGATTTCATCTTTAAAAATCACTTGAATCTAGCACATAGCGTAAGTGGAGTCTTAAAACACCAGAATCTGGGGGGCAAGGGAAAACCACATAGATGAGATTAAATCTGTCCATGAGTGTTTTTTTTTCTTTTTCACAATGCAATCACATTTGATTTATTGCTATATTTTAAAAAAATAGATAATTTCATAAAGGGCGACCAGGTGTCATGTTATTCTCGACAATGTCCTCTTTTTGAGATGTAAAATAACAGTCTTACTTGTATTTATAAAAGCCAAAAAATTGCCAGGAATTTTGTCCTGATCATCACTTAGACTGTGTAAACAAGTGTCAAAACTACAGATTTTATCCAATCTAAATGTGACATGTATATATTTTGCAGTCAGCTTAACTGTGCAGAGTTTCTTTAAAGTAAAGTAGGAGTGGCACAACTAGGTGGCTGCAGGGATGCAGACTGCACCAGGTGACACTATCAGAAGGGGTGACTAACAAATGGCTGTCTATACATTTTTTGTGCAGTGTTTTGGGCTGACATCACCAAGGGGGAAAACCATCTCAAAGAAATGATTGAGTGTTTGTGGGTTGAAATCAGCAAGAGGAATCAACTCCATCAAACCCCAACCCCCATCCTGCATGGCTCAAAAGGCTGAGTGATTGAGTGTCCCTTGCCATTAATAGTGAGAATTAATATGCTGCATTGTTTGAAGTACTGTATGATCAACTCTATTCATCAAGTCATCCAGGTTTGGGGATGTTTTTTAGGGTTAATGCTAGATCCCTTGGTTTTAATATTAATGTTACAGCATGCAAAGAAAATGTAGACAATTGTGAACTTCCAGCTTTGTGGCAACAGTTTGAGGAAGGTTCTTTTCTGTTTTAGCATGTGCACAAAGTAAGGTCTAAAAAGACATGGGGGAACTTGAGTGGCCTGCACAGAGCCCTACCTTCAACCCTTTTGAACACCTTTGGTATGAACTGACCCCCTCCAAAAACTTGTGGAAAGCCTTACCAGAAGAGTGGAGACTGTTATAGTCATAATGGGGATGGGGACAGTTCCATATTAATACCAATGCTTTTGTCTAACAGTCTCATATAGGAGTGATGGTCAAATGTCCACAACCTTTTGGCCATATAATGTACCATTGCACATTTCTGAAAATACATATTCTCAGTTGTTTTCCCACAAGGAACTATGAAGAGTCATTGAGGTAATGGATGTTATTCTTCAAAAAGATAAGAGATGAGAAGGGTAATTACTAGTTACGATAATAGCAGTTCAGTATTACTGGGCAGATCCTGGTAATGATCTTTTAACTGATATGAACTGCCAAGATATGCTGACTAGGAATTATGTTATATACCAATGTAGTGATGGAGGACTGTTTTAGGAATAATCATTTTATGCAATGCACACATTTTCACTTTAATAATTTGTAATATAGTTTGATGTTCTTCTTCAAAGTATATTTTAACTCTCTGTTATAAGGTTGGTTCCTACCTTGTGCGTATGTGATGCTACCAAGATATGTTGTGGCCACTGTGATCGTGAACATCATTCTTAAGGTTGATTCATGAGGGTAGATTGTCTTACTTGCCCTCCTCAGTTTTCTTTCATAAATTTATAAAGTGAGCCAGATTACAACAGTAGCTAAGGTACAGGCTGACTACTATATACTGTGTGTACAGTAGATGTATATAATATATATGAATTAAAATTTTCATGTACTAAATTTGCACATTATGACCCACATTAATCTGCAATTTAATGATTGATAGTTCTTTTATTAATGTCTTAAAATATTAATATTGCAGCTCATCGCTTTTCATTCAGCTATCATAATAGAGGTGAGGTTTAGAGTGGCTGACAATGAGCTAGTAGTTATAAATCTGTGACAGTTACTGTAAAAATCAGCTGTCTGCAATGAAAAAAAAATAACACCATTTTTCCAGTTTTTACCTTTTTTGTCTGAAATTTAGTGTCAGGTAAATAATGTGATTATATATTGTGCTGGAATTTTGAAGAATGCTCAGTTTGTAACACCTACAAAATACAATCCTGGGGTTAGAGCTCCACAAAATGACAGCCGCTGTTCTTATTGGATGGGTGTTTTATTGTTGGATTTAATATTTATTTGCATAGAAATTCTCTCTTAGCTATGATGTCTTTATGTGCCTCCACCAGTAGCATTTTTGATATGAAAATGTTGGGGGTAGAACACATTGAACTGGGAGAGACAGAGTGAGGCTGCAAAGGGGTCCACACACTGTTTTAAGGGGTGAAGCCACCCTTAGTACAGAGGGTGTATGTAAGAGACAAACAGCAATGATCAAGCACTTAAAAAGCAGCACTTAAAAAAGAGTCCTGCTCCTCTGCTTAAATCCATAGGCCTGTATACATGGCCATTGACAAGATTCAGATAGGATCCTGGCTTGGATTGGTTCACACAGTTAGAGAAAGTGAGAGCAGATCCATATTACTAACCGAGAATAAACCGGATATGGACGCAGGTACATGGCGATGGGACCATGAGACGTACTGCGCAGGCGCACGTCTCATAAACCGCAAGCGAAGTCTTATCCACCGCGAACGAAGGAGTCATGGCCCAAGAACGAAAGAGCTCAACTAACATGAATGAGAAATGAAGCAACAACGCACCCATAGCTAACGACTAACGACACAGCCACACACAAAAGAGGATTCTGCGCTGCACCCCAGAGTCAAACGTGAGAGGCTACGGAGGCCCCACAGGTCCAGAAAGATACTACGGAAGGCGCAGGCGTCACCGCCATATTGTGAGTGGCACTACTGCAGAGTGAAGTTAGGAATAATGTGTTGCTTGGGATTGTACAAACCACTGAATGCTTTACACCAAATTCAAACACAATACAGCTCAACGATACAAACACGAGCCCACCTGGATAAGATCAATGAACGCAGGCGCCTACAACACGCGTCTGAAACTGCGGAAGCAAAGCAGGCACGGGTTCAAAACGAACGACCTCGACTGACAGATATACAAACACGAGCGCGCCTGGATAAAATCAATGAACGCAGGCGCCTACAACACGCGTCTGAAATGCCGCAGGCAAAGCGGGCACGGCTCCAAAACGAACGAGCTCGACTAATGTATTTCAGGATACCCAATGCCGGGGGTTGGCGAGCGAAGCGAGCAGGGGGCGGAGCCCCCTTGTGGTATTATATCAGACTCCAAGTGAGTGGTGTGAGTCAGAGTTGGTGGCATGAATGTGCAGATAGTCACATAGCAGAGACAAGATCAGAGCAGCAACAGCACGTTTTAGGAAGCGACTGAGGAATGAGACCTCTACTAAATCTCATGTGAAGAAGCAAATAAAAGACACTGAATTTTACAACGTATTATGCTACCAGCACCAGTGATGACAAAATGTCAGCTAAATAATGCCATAAAAAAACACATACAAACACACACAAAATGAAAATCTATCAATGTATTATTTTATCTTACATTACGATCATTAAAAGACATTGATAAAAGATAACTCATCATTGGTATTAGTTACAAGTTGATGTTACCACTCATTTGGCATCTATGCCATTTGTACCTTCAATGTTGCCCTTTGGCCAGATCCATGGTCATCAGCCTGATCTTCCTCCATTTTTGTGACCTCAGCCATGACCAGGTCCTCTCCCCATTCCAGTCCTGTGTGTGCTGTTTGCGTACTGCCTACAACTTCTTCATGTTGAAGCCTGCTAATATTCTGGTCCACCACTACTTGAGCCTTCCACTTATGGCTAGAACATACTTGGAACAAGTGTGTTCCTGACAAGCTATTCATTAGGATCCTTCAGCTCCAGCCTAGTTTTTACCTACTTGTACCAAAGGTTGGTAGATCTCAGTGGTAGCTGCAAGGTATTCCTCCCAAAGAGCCCTGTTTCAGAAAAACATCATGGCAGCCCTTGTAATTTCCAAATTAAGCTTTCCCGTCTATTCTGATTGTTCTTGTTAGGAAGATTTGGTACAACAACTTTAGAGGCCATATCGCCCAGTGGAACAATGTGAACTGATAACACCACACTTATTACTCAATACCGAAAGCTTAAATGTCAATGAATCTTATTAAACTTCCGGTTTTTATTTAACAGGCAAATTGCTAAATCATATTATACATAACTAATTGCTACGATTCAAAATAATGATGCCAACTACTCAATGAGATGTGTGAGATCATGCATTCTTTAAATTATATCACAAGAAGTCAATCAATGGGTCAATTAAAAGGGTTTTTGCCTTCAAGCACCAACATTCAGGGTGAGCATGCGTACGCAGAGCAATGGTATAACGAGATCGCAGCAGGGTCAAAGTACCTGCCCTAGCTACTAGGAAACAGCTTAGGGGCACCAGGTACCAAGAAAACCTTACATGTTCCAAAAAGCAATATTTTTCTTGAAAAGAAATTGAATTGAGCAAATTGAGAAACAATTTATAATGTTTGCTAAACTGAGTTTGCTATAAACATCCACCTTAATAAAAGGGTAAATGTCTGTGTGTCTCTCTGTGTGTCTTTCCAAGTTCAAATTCAAGCTTCTTTATTGTCATCTCATCCAAATACATAGTACATGTTGAGACATAATTGAATGTCTTCAGAACCACGGTGCAAATATACTACATGTAGTGCAACGAGGTAATGCACAGAGTTTAGTGCAAATTCAAAATACAGTGCAAACAGACAAAACAGTGTGCACAACAACAATTGGCACAACAACAGTAGTACAAGGTACAGTAGATCAGTTATAACTGGATCAGTAACAGCTTAACAATAGCAACATAAGTCTATATGCTATGTCTCTGTCATTACAAAAGATGGCATATCACAAATATTTTTATTAATAAAATGCATACATTTGTCATCCCAATAGATGGTGCATCACAAACATTAACACAGCTTTTATGAATCCCATACCAAATGGCTTATAACAGAGACACACATTACCCATTGTTGAAAACATTAGCTCTAAGGTCTATGTTGATTATTTAGATTTCAACCCATCTTAGATGGGTAGCACAGCTAGTTTTAATAATACATTAAATTACTGAGATTAGTTTACTGCTTGCTTAATGTATGCACAACAACACCATCTGCTGGTGTTGGGAGGGCAATGCCCACCTATTTTTAAAGAAGAGATACCACTGACCTCAAGTGAATTAGACCTTGTTTCTATCCCTGGCAAGTGATGACAGGATAGTTGAAGACTCATCTGTAAGAGTTATGGGCTTTACTCAATGAGATTTTGTCCTTGTTCGTGGGAGAACAAACAGTGCTGGTGGGAATTTGAGAGGCTAGTGAAATCTGAAGGCCAGTGAACAAAACAAGAAAGAAATTCTTATTATATTATTGTATATAATATCTTTCCAAAGCTAAAGGTATTTTATTGCTATGATACAGGACATTTTTTAACTTTTGATTTAATATTTCATATTTTTATTTTTACTGCTTGGGCATAAGAATATTAATTGCTCAGTTTAAGAATACACAGTGGGTCAGAGATAGGGACTGAATGAGCATCCTTGTGGTTTTCAGTCAATCTCCTTAAACACTGAGCTATACAGCCTCTTAAGATATTGGTTACCTTACATTTACATGTACCTGCCTTAAATATACTACACCCATATGTCATTTTTTTAGTAAAAATTCTGATAGTTCACGAGTATGCAAAGCATTCAAATGAAATAAAATCTTCAAGTATTTGTAGAACATGAAGCACTAAACTCCTCTCCCATTACCAAGTGAACTATTTCAGTTTCCAGGCCTGTTTACATTGATGCATTTTACAAGGTGGCACTGCTCAGAATGCTAAATAAATGCTTTCTATTGTTGAGGCTCTGAACAATGTATTCTTTCGTATCTTCTCCAGCTGCTCCTGTCTGGGAGATTGCTCCCATATTTTGTATAAAACATGCATCTCTTTCATGTGACTTCACAACACCTCTCAAACAGTGTGGCTCACACACTGTTTGGCATATTTTCAAATTGGCTGGCAAAGACAAATTTATGAACAGGCACTTGATGGAGGCCTCAACAAAGAGGAGACCTCAGTTTTTTTGTTTTTGTTTTTTTTTTATTTATTTTTTATTAGGAACACATTTTTATTTTAATTGTTCCTCTGTTGAATTCTTTAACAGGATGATCGGGGCGAATTGTATTTGCTGGCAGAAAATATGATTTGAAGATGTGGCACTGCTACAACGTGCTGCTTTTTAGCTATCACCAAGATCATCTTATGCACACAACTTGCACCTGTACCTTGACACATTGTTTCACTAAATAACATGAAATGAACAGTGCCAAGTTAAATGTTTAAATAACATAAAATAATAGTGCCAAGTTAAAAATATGGAATACTTATAGTTTGATACTTTTATTTATTGCAGTGTTACCATTATTTCTTTAATTGTGTTCTGATTTTATTTGTTGTAAATGGGTCCCTGGTTGAAAAGAAGTTGCCAAGGGCAGGGGTGCACCAGGAAGTGGAAGGTCAAGGTGAAATCCCACTGGACGATGAAGAGAAAATGATAGAGGCACATGAGCAGTGGGAGAAATGTTGTAGAAACCAGTGCTTAAAGTCAAGTTTTTCTAGAGGGTGATATATGCCACACATGTGCTGAATTGCCCAGGAGAGACACTAGGAAGAGAGACGCAAATCAGAAGAGAGCAGGATTGCTTGACTCTCTATCCAGATAGACAAGAGTTTGTAAGACCTCTGTTGCCAACAAGTGGCAGCATCTAGCAGCTAGCTGGCAGGAGGTTTGGAGGAGAGACCTCTGCTGCTCTTTTTATTAAATGAACACCTGAGAAATTACACAGGAGACTCAACCCAAGGTCTGCTGAAGGCTGGGGGCATTATAGATGGCATTCTATAATGATGTACATTTGTCATAATTAGGACCATATATGAGGGATGATAAAAAGCTTCTGAGTCTAACTTAGTAAGAGAAATATTAATAAAAAGCAGTGGTGTCTCTGCTTTAAAAGCAGGTGGGACACTTCTCCACCATAATACAGCAGATGTCACTGTTGAGCAAATAAAATTAAGTAGTAAACTTGCCTAAATAGTTTAAATTAATTGTCATTGTCATTTTTTTCCAATTTTCCTTGAGAAAATCAGGAAACACATTCACATAAAACCATATTATATATTTTAATTTTCATCTTCTTTCAGCTGCTCCCATTAGGGGTTGCCACAGCGGATCATCTTCTTCCATATCTTTCTGTCCTCTGCATCTTGCTCTGTTACACCCATCACCTGCACGTCCTCTCTCACCACATCGCTTAGGCATTCTTTTTTCCTCTTCCCTGGCAGCTCTATCATTAGCATCCTTCTCCCAATATACCCAGCATCCCCTCTGTACATGTCCAAACCAACGCAATCTCGCCTCTCTGACTTTGTCTCCCAACCGTCCAACTTCAGCTGACCCTCTAATGTACTCATTTCTAATCCTATCCATCCTCGTCACACCCAGAGCAAATCTTAGCATCTTTAACTCTGCTACCTCCAGCTGTCTCCTGCTTTCTGGTCAGTGCCACCATCTCCAACCCATATAACATAGCTGGTCTCACTATCGTCCTGTAGACCTTCCCTTTCACTCTTGCTGATACCCGTCTGTCACAAATTACTCCTGCCACTCTTCTCCACCCATTCTACCCTGCCTGCTTTCTCTTTTTCACCTCTCTTCCACAATCCCCATTACCCTGTACTGTTGGTCCCAAGTATTTAAACTCATCCACCTTCGCCAACTCTACTCCCTGCATCCTCACCATTCCACTGACCTCCCTCTCATTTACACACATGTATTCTGTCTTGTTCCTACTGACCTTCATTCCTCTCCTGTCAAGAGCATATCTCCACCTCTCCAGGGACTCCTCAACCTGCTCCCTACTATCGCTACAGATCACAATGTCATCAGCAAACATCATAGTCCACGTGTACTCCTTTCTAATCTCGTCTGTCAACCTGTCCATCACCATTGCAAATAAGAAAGGGCTCAGAGCTAAACCCTGATGTAATCCCACCTCCAACTTGAATGCAGCCGTTACTCCTACCGCAGACCTCACCACTGTCACACTTCCCTTGTACATATCCTGCACAACTCTTACGTACTTCTCTGCCACTTCCGACTTCCTCATACAATACCACAGCTCCTCTCGAGGCACCCTGTCATATGCTTTCTCCAGGTTCACAAAGACGCAATGCAACTCCTTCTGGCCTTCGCTAAAGTTCTCCATCACCATCCTCAGAGCAAACATTGCATCTGTGGTGCTCTTTCTTGGCATGAAACCATACTGCTGCTCACTAATCATCACCTCACTTCTTAACCTAGCTTCCACTACTCTTTCCCATAACTTCATGCTGTGGCTCATCAATTTTATTCCCCTGTATTTACTGCAGTCCTGCACATCCCCCTTGTTCTTAAATATCGTCACCAGTACACTTCTTCTCTACTCCTCAGGCATCCTCTCACTTTCCAAGATTCCATTAAACAATCTGGTTAAAAACTCCACTGCCATCTCTCCTAAACACCTCCATGCTTCCATAGGTACAGTATGTCATCTGGACCAACAGCCTTTCCATTTTTCATCTTCTTCATAGCTGTCCTTACTTCCTCCTTGCTAATCCATTGCACTTCCTGATTCACTATCTCCACATCATCTAACCTCTTCTCTCTCTCGTTCTCTTCATTCATCAGCCTTTCAAAGTACTCTTTCCATCTGCTCAACACACTCTCCTCGCTTGTGAGTACGTTTACATCTTTATCCTTTATCTCCCTAACCTGCTGCACATCTTTCCCAGCTCGGTCCCTCTGTCTAGCCAATCGGTACAGGTCCTTTTCTCCCTCCTTAGTGTCCAACCTCTCATACAGCTCATCATACGCCTTTTCTATAGCCTTTACCACCTCTCTCTTCACCTTGCGCCTTATCTCCTTGTACTCTTGTCTACTTTCTGCATCTCTCTGACTATCCCACTTTTTCTTTGCCATCCTCTTCCTCTGTATACTCTCCTGTATTTCCTCATTCCACCACCAGGTTTCCTTTTCCTCCTTCCTCTTTCCAGATGTCATGTCAAGCACCCTTCTTGCTGTCACCCTTACTACGTCTGCTGTAGTTTCCCAACTGTCTGGTAACTCTTCACTGCCACCCAGTGCCTGTCTCACCTCCTCCCTAAACTCAACCTTGCAGTCTTCCTTTTTCAACTTCCACTATTTGATCCTTGGCTCTTCCCTCACTCTCTTCCTCTTCTTGATCTTCAACATCATCCTACAGACCACCATCCTATGCTGCTTAACTACACTTTCCCCTGCCACCACTTTGCAGTCTTCAGTCTCCTTCCGATCAACTCTTCTGCATAGGATGTAATCTACCTGTGTGCATCTTCCTCCACTCTTGTACGTAACCCTATGTTCCTCCCTCTTCTTAAAATATGTATTCACCACAGCCATGTCCATCCTTTTGGCAAAATCCACTATCCTCTGACCTTCTGCATTCCTCTCCTTGACACCATACCTACCCATCACCTCCTCGTCTCCACTGTTCCCTTCACCAACATGCCCATTGAAATCCACTCCAATTACCACTTTCTGTCCCTTGGGTACACTGTTCATCACTTCATCCAACTCACTCAAAAATCTTCTTTCTCACCCATTGCTCACCCAACTTGCGGTGCATATGCACTAACAACATTCATCATCACACCTCCAATTTCCAGCTTCATAATCATTACTCTGCCCAACACTCTTTTCACCTCCAATACGCTCTTGACATACTGTTCCTTCAGAATAACCCCTACCCCATTTCTCCTCCCATCCACACCATAATAGAACAATTTGAATCCACCTCTGATCCACCTAGCCTTACTCCCCTTCCATTTAGTCTCTTGCACGCACAATATATCAGCCTTCCTTCTCGCCTTCATATCTGCTAACTCTCTCCCCTTACCAGTCATACTGCCAGCATTCAAAGTTCCTACCCTCAGTTCCACTCTCTTTACTTTCCTCCTCTCCTCCTGCCTCCGGACACGTCTCCCCCCTCTTCTTCTCCTTCTTCAGCCAACAGTAGCCCAATTTCCGCCAGCACCCTGTTAACCTGGGGCTTGACCGATCCGGAATGGAAATTTGTATTGTTGTCCGCATATTGATTTGGCAAAATTTTACACCGGATGCCCTTCCTGACATAACCCTTCCCATTTATCCGGGCTTGGGACCAGCATGAAGAGACACACTGGTTTGTGGGTTATGGGGGGCTGGAGCCCATTGTTCCAGCAAGCACAGTGTGAAGGCAGGATCAGTCCCTGAATAGGGCAATAGTCCATTGCAGGGAGAACACATTCACATATATGTACACACCACTCGTACACTAGGGCCAATTTAGTGAATTTAGTTCCATCTAACCCGCATGTCTTTGAACTGTGGAAGGAAACTGGAGCTCCCAGAGGTAACCCACACAGACAATGGGAGAACATGCAAACTCCATGCAGAAAGGACCCGGGTCATAAATCTGGGATGCTATTAGTGTGTCATAGTGTTGCCCCTCACACAGAAACAAGCTTATGAATTAAAGATAAGATTCTTGTTTAATGAGGTGAAGAGGTGGGTATTCAATTGGAGAGCTCAGTCCTTTCTTTCTGATATCCCAGATTATTTATTTTACAATATTTCAGCAAAGAATACATGCTTGAAGTGTGGATTATGATAAGAATAAAGTGAGATTTTTTTCATGGATGTTTTTGATATTGTTTTCTGTGGTTCAATGTTGGTTTCCATAGACACCCATTCTATCAAAATAGAACATGAAAACACAAGATTAAACTGTTTTCCTTGGCCATTACTACAAACTACATGGGTTGGGTAACATACTAAAAAAATATTTTTGAGTGGAGTATTCCTTTAAAATTTTTTTTCTAACAAAAAAACAATTTCACATAAAAATATACATCCTGAGATTCAGAGCAACATTTTTATGTAGAATTTGTTTTTCAGTAAAATTAGTGAATTGGTCAAGAGTTTGAATACATTTCATTGTGGGATTACGTGTTTCTTCTTTTTTTGCTGGCAACTTGTCTCTGATGGTAAGAGTCAAAATAAATGAGGTTTATAATAAGCAGGGCTTGTTGTACCCAAATCTGGCAGTGCTCCATCAGCTGACTCTAATTATCCCTTGGGTTGATTTAACTATCAGGCAATTATTTTTTCCCATGCTTTCTGGTGCATTTGGGAGCCTCTTGATCCCGAACCGTCAATAAGTCCTGAACTGAGATGAGTTGGGCAAATGAGGACACACACTTACAAGCAAGGGGTAGGCATAATGGAGACGATTGCTTTTATTACAATCAATCCAAATAATCCAGACAGTGTTCAAAAAGTGTGGTGCAACAAATCAATAAATAATTTAATTAATTAATAATCCATAAAATCAGTGAAAATCATGAAGGTTAAAAACAATCCATAAATACATATCCTTTAAAATGACATTAAAGTCCTAAAGCAGGAAGCGATTTGAAAATCTCAATCCCAGGTTCATCTTTTCTAAAACTGATGTGGGACAGGAAGGTTGTAATCTGATTACATCTTGCCTGAAGAAGGGACCTCAGTTGCCTCAAAAGCTTGCATATTGTAATCTGTTCAGTTAGCCAATAAAAGGTGCCATTTTGCTTAACTTCTCACTGCATCTATCATGGCTAATACAGTACAACACCCTACTGCTGTATAAAACATAGAAAAGTAAACCTATTGATTTTTAAAAATTCAAAGTAGATTTTATACCCTAAATGTGTAAGTGTATTAAAATGTCACATTGAGCTATTATTGTTAAGATATGTTTTCTGTGTTGTATTATCATGAAAAAAAAGATTGCAACATCATTTTTCATGGACTATTTTAACCAGGAATTTAATTGTCATCTACAATGGACTGACGCCCTCTCCAGGACTGGTTCCTGCCTTGCACCTGACAGAGTAGGACCGTACCTGAGTATGGTCTTTGTGCCCCAGTTACCCTGAGTTGGATTCACAGAGTTTAGGAAATAAATGGATAGATGGATGGATGGAAACTGTAAAACATTGTTGATTCATTTCTGTGGTTTAGTCTATCTACATTATCAAGATTTTACCGCGCAACACAGAACAACAGGATTTAGATGAGAAAGTTCTAGAATGATATGCACAAAATGTCTGTCAACAACAAATAAATCCTAATGAAAACTTTGTTTAGGAAGGAAAATCCACAGGTGAATAAAGAAGAAATATATAAATGTGATGTAAGAAACTTTTGACATATTACAGTATAATCTTAGAAATTATTTATAATATTAAATATAATGGGCATAAATACACACATAACTGCATGATGATGTTTTACTGAATATTCCCCCAACTATTGATGAAATATTAATCTCCCAGTTCATGAGCTAATCAAGTGAATTTTGCCTTAGGTCTGTTGCAGGCTTATATATCCTGTCTTTTAAATGTTGTTATTACTATATTACTTTTAAATAGGTCTATTGCAGAAAAAAATGTGTTTTCATTCATTCAATCAAAACTACTAAAATACTTTGAAGTGAATTAACTCACATCACACAGGTGCAGTTTTTTTAATTCACCAGGACCCAAAAGTGGGATTTAATATGTCTAGGAACTAATGGTTGGAATTCCTCAGTATGGAATCCATAGGATTTATGTTGCTTTTGCTTTATGTTTGCTAGAAAACAAATTTGTTGTGTAGTTTTTTTTTAGATTCTGCAGTGCTTTCAAAATTAAGTCATTATTATCTCTCCGTCTTTATTCAAAAATCACCACAATTTAAATTTACTTTCAACAGAATATTACTTCAAAACATATATTCTATGAAAACAGAAGTATTTTTTTCTTCTGACCTGCAAGTGTGAGTATCCAAAAGCTCCTTTACCTTATCTATTAGAAATGTTTGTTATTGTTGTAGCAGGGTGAATGGTGAGGCAGGGCCAAAACACAAATTCTTGGGGTGCCAACTGAGCAAAACCCTGGTTAATTCCAACAAAAATAAGAAAAACATACCAAAAACATGCACTCATTTGGAGCTCCTTGTTAGAAACAATTCTCTTGAATCAGTGCTCTCTCCAGGTCACACTTTCTCTCTTGTCTCTCTTTTAGCATTCACTATCATGGCCAGGTCCGAAATGAGACACCACCTTCCGGGAGCGTCTCCCTTTTATACCAAACAAAGCTGATGGGACAGGGCTTCCTTGGCTTCATTAACCTCAATGTGCAGTTTCTTGAGGCTTTGTGGGAAAAAAGAAACAAGCCTTTTAACGACAGCATCCCCTTCCGTCCAGGGCTGGTACCACACAACCCTTTGGTGCATATTCGTGACACTGTATAATCAGTTAGTTCTGTTGAATTTGCAGAAAAGTATAAAGAAATGTGGTCAAGTTAATCAACCCATCTTTATGTTATATTGTACCAAGTAGCACCATACCATTACAAACCATTTTATAGACTGAGCAAGGTTAGTAAATATTACCAAATATAGAAATTACTCAGATAAATTACAAAGTCATGTCATTAAAGCAGTAACCTTAACTTTTAAAAGGTATCTGGATGAGATATTGAGACAAAATAGCTTGATGGAATGAATGGTTTTCTCTCACCTATAACACTTATAGTGTTCTCAGGAAATGATATGCTGTATATCTTTAACAGGTTTATCAAGAAGTAAGAAATATATGAAGGATGCACTCTATTCACTGATCAAACAGTGATCAGAATCTGTAGACGTCACCAATATTTCATGCCTGGCTAATAACTTTGTAAGTAGCGTATTGTTTGCCATTATCTTTACTGAATGGCAATAACTGCTTATGATTCTGTCTCTTGTAGAGTATGAAATACTACAAATTTCCCTTGTTTATTCCTAATTATTTCCTTCCCCCTTTCTCCTACTAAATGACAAATTAGGAGGCAAAGAGAAGAAGAGAATTGTGTAAGATCTAAGAATTCTTTGGGGGTTGACAAAAAAAGCTCTATCATTTTTATATTAGGTAGGTTGATTCCTGTTGAGTTTATTTCATTTTTGTTTTTAATTTTAGATGAAAAAAACTGCTTGAAAAATACTGAATTCAGGCCAGAATCCTAGTGGAGTTTTTTTTGTCTGCCCTCCTGGCCATTCGATCTTAACTTTTCCTTTGTTACATACGGTATAATATTATTGCCTAATCTTGTTTGTTTATATTTTATATTAACTGCCTTTTTATCTAATCTTGTAAAGCACTTTGAGCGACATTGTTTGTATGAAAATGTGCTATATACAGTATATAAATGTTATTGTTGTTGTTGGTGTTGTGTCTTTGCTTTTATTTCCTGTTAAAAAGGAATTATGCAGGCAGTGTGGAGTAGTGGCTCAGCTGATGGATTCCATTTCAGTTCGTCCTCTCTCTGGCTCAATGTGTGACCCACCCTTTTTTTGAATGAAAGCAAATTCCAAAAGCAGTTGGATGAGCTGAACTGTAAATCTTTGGCAGATGAGTAACTGACGAACATTCCTGAAGAAGAATCCAGTGAAAATAACTCATGAACACTATCTTTAATGCAAATAGTACTATTAAAATATGTAATTTACAGTGGTGTGAAAAACTATTTGCCCCCTTCCTGATTTCTTATTCTTTTGCATGTTTGTCACACAAAATGTTTCTGATCATCAAACACATTTAACCATTAGTCAAATATAACACAAGTAAACACAAAATGCAGTTTGTAAATGGTGGTTTTTATTATTTAGGGAGAAAAAAAATCCAAACCTACATGGCCCTGTGTGAAAAAGTAATTGCCCCCTGAACCTAATAACTGGTTGGGCCACCCTTAGCAGCAATAACTGCAATCAAGCGTTTGCGATAACTTGCAATGAGTCTTTTACAGTGCTCTGGAGGAATTTTGGCCCACTCATCTTTGCAAAATTGTTGTAATTCAGCTTTATTTGAGGGTTTTCTAGCATGAACCACCTTTTTAAGGTCATGCCATAGCATCTCATTTGGATTCAGGTCAGGACTTTGACTAGGCCACTCCAAAGTCTTCATTTTGTTTTTCTTCAGCCATTCAGAGGTGGATTTGCTGGTGTGTTTTGGGTCATTGTCCTGTTGCAGCACCCAAGATCACTGCAGCTTGAGTTGACGAACAGATGGCCGGACATTCTCCTTCAGGATTTTTTGGTAGACAGTAGAATTCATGGTTCCATCTATCACAGCAAGCCTTCCAGGTCCTGAAGCAGCAAAACAACCCCAGACCATCACACTACCACCACCATATTTTACTGTTGGTATGATGTTCTTTTTCTGAAATGCTGTGTTCCTTTTACGCCAGATGTAACGGGACATTTGCCTTCCAAAAAGTTCAACTTTTGTCTCATCAGTCCACAAGGTATTTTCCCAAAAGTCTTGGCAATCATTGAGATGTTTCTTATCAAAATTGAGACGAGCCCTAATGTTCTTTTTGCTTAACAGTGGTTTGCGTCTTGGAAATCTGCCATGCAGGCCGTTTTTGCCCAGTCTCTTTCTTATGGTGGAGTCGTGAACACTGACCTTAATTGAGGCAAGTGAGGCCTGCAGTTCTTTAGACGTTGTCCTGGGGTCTTTTGTGACCTCTCGGATGAGTCGTCTCTGCGCTCTTGGGGTAATTTTGGTCGGCCGGCCACTCCTGGGAAGGTTCACCACTGTTCCATGTTTTTGCCATTTGTGGATAATGGCTCTCACTGTGGTTCGCTGGAGTCCCAAAGCTTTAGAAATGGCTTTATAACCTTTACCAGACTGATAGATCTCAATTACTGCTGTTCTCATTTGTTCCTGAATTTCTTTGGATCTTGGCATGATGTCTAGCTTTTGAGGTGCTTTTGGTCTACTTCTCTGTGTCAGGCAGCTCCTATTTAAGTGATTTCTTAATTGAAACAGGTGTGGCAGTAATCAGGCCTGGGGGTGGCTACGGAAATTGAACTCAGGTGTGATACACCACAGTTAGGTTATTTTTTTAACAAGGGGGCAATTACTTTTTCACACAGGGCCAAGTAGGTTTGGATTTTTTTTCTCCCTAAATAATAAACACCATCATTTAAAAACTGCATTTTCTGTTTACTTGTGTTATATTTGACTAATGGTTAAACGTGTTTGATGATCAGAAACATTTTGTGTGACAAACATGCAAAAGAATAAGAAATCAGGAAGGGGGCAAATAGTTTTTCACACCACTGTATTAAGGTGTCAGGTTCATTGGGCTTCTATTGTCTCTGAAAAATATGAAGGTTGTCGTTCCAGGATAAACATTCTCCTAAAGCCAAACTGTTTTAAAGTCAGCCTCTGGCATGTAAAGCAGAGACCATATACAGTACATGTACGCTCAAGATTTGCATTCATTAATAACTTGTAATAGGATGCAACACTGGATCAATGTCTTGATCAATGGATGGTGTTCCTGTGGGGAGACAGTCTTCCAAGATTCTATGCTCCCCCAATATACTAGGTGGCAGCATTCCTGGACCAGTGCACCCATGCATACAGCTGCAAGACATACTGGGAACTGTAGTCTTGTTGGGCAGCCCTTCTGGGTTCCACAGCTGCCAATAGGTGAAGCTGCAGCTGTCACGGTTTTGGGGAACTTCCAGCCAACCCAGAAGTGCACCGGAAGTACTCCCAGGTTCTGCATTAAAGGGGCCTTCTTATCTCACTCAGAGATCGAAATCTGGAGGAGGAAGAAGATGAGGAGGACAGCAACACTTGCCTGTGTGGTGGGTGGCAGGCATGGGCTGGCATCTCTGCCTGGAATGGTGCTCAACTCATAATCTGGCCAGGAAGGCTGGACTGAGGACCCTTACCCAGCCAGGAGGCCAATATAATGAATGGAGACAAAATGTCAGGGCTGTATGCTCCCCAACCACACTAGATGCAGCAATCTCATTCACACACCTGCTGGGAACTGTAGTCCTATGGGGTAGCCCTGCTGGTTGCCCTGCTGCAAATGGACAGCTGCAGGGATTAGCAGTCCCTGCTTTGTGGGGTGTCCACCTGTTCCTTAAGTGCTTTCTTTGTGCAATGTCTTAGCATCTGAAATACTCCCAGGTCCTTAAAGGAGCCACTCTGCCTCACCCACGCATGTTGGAATTGAGTGGAAGAGCATAAAGCTTGTGTTTGTGTTTAGAACAAGAAAGAAGCCTAATTGAAGGCATCTATTAAAATAAAAGCATTTACTTGAACCAGGACTTTTGTCTGTGAGGTCGCATCTGGGGTTTGAGGCTCTGTGGCAACCCATGCAGGTTACATTTGGAAGAAGTGGAGGAAGGGAAGACAGACAAAAGGAATGAGAATTATGTATTGCTGAAAATTTGTAAAGGCACTTTTATAAATATGTTATTTGTACCTGTAACTGGTGTTTGTGCAGTTGTGTCGAGGGTTTGAGGTCCTGAGATGCCCCCTAGTGGCCACACTTTAAAGAAATCTAGTTACCTTTGGAATTTAAATTGTAATCAATATTTTTTCTTCTGAGTTCAGAAGAGTTTACTCTTGTTTTATGAATGACCATGAATTTTGTATGTGTTTTCTGCACTTTTAATGATGTCAGAAGTTGGAATGTCTAGATTGCAATAGTAGAACAATAATTCAATTAAGAAGCAATGCACAATGGAACTGTATGAGACTTGAGGTATTTGGTTTGGTTGTGACCAAAGGGTCTCTAGTCAAGAAAGAGTACAGAATTAAATCATCAGGAAATGGTGCTGCAATCAAAACACCAGAGTTAATGTGATCCAGATCCAGATATGTCTGACGTCTCTGACTGACTAACTTTTTTGAGTGTCTACACCAGTAGGAAAATACAATGTGTGGTACCAAAGAAAGAAGACCGACTCAAAGAGACAGAGACAAAGTGAAATCTAGAGTGCTAATAATTGCATTCTAGTGACAAAACCAATGCACAGAGTCCTTGCGGGTCTTTATGATGTCAGACCTTCTTAAAATATTTTATTTTAATTGCATGAGTTTTATCAATCTTTTTATTTTTAAAGTATGCACATCATACAGGCATACACAGTACTGATACAATAAAATTAACAAACTAAAAGGAAAAAAGAAAGAAAATTACTGAGGGTAATTTAACTAAAGAGAGAAACCAGCAGTACCCCAGATGTTTAGCTCCTTTATGAGACGCTGAATTGTACCCAGTTTGGTAATGAATGGATATCACTGCTAGTGTGAAATAAGGCAGCATTACATTTTAGAGACAACAATATGACTGAATGCTATAGAAAAACACTATTTCTTTTTATTGTTGACACCAGTTCCAGAATGCATTCTGCACAGAATTATATTTTGAAATCAAACTTTTTACTAATCTGTCATGACATTATCTTCTGCACATGTAAATACTCATCTGTTGTTATTCACCTGTGAGGTCCAGAACTACCAGAAGGCCCTCAGATTTATCATTTTCAAAAACTGTGTGCTCAATGCACCTGATACTAATCCTGTCTTCACAAATGAAGGTTTAAAAATAATGTGCCTATGCTTTTATTAGATATTTTACGCAGAACACCCACAACCACAAGACAAACAATACACAAAGGAATACAATGCAAGGTACAGAAAAGCAAAGTAAACTTTATATTCTTAATGGCTTTTACCCAACACACACCTCCTACTACATACAACACCTTCTATCTTACACATGTCTAATCTGCTCCTCTTCTTTACACACAACATATACTCCTCCCATCAGTAAGCCTTTCACTTGCTTTAAAATCTAAATTTTACTCCCCAGGATCATGTGTTCACAGCATGCATGTCAAGTTCACTACTGTTCTGACACAATAAAAAAATGACACTTTGTACTAATTCTTCCATTCCCCCTAGGTAAATTTCATCCTCACAAAATACAAACATTGCTAGAAATTTACAGTTTAAAAAGGTCTACTATAGTGCATTTTTGTGTTCTATTGTATAATTAATTTTAGAAAGCACCCTGGCCCAGTGGTTAATCCTGCTTGGTCTTGGAGAACCACTACTATTTTTGAAGTTTCAATTTCTACCATTTCAATGAGAATAAGGTTTCTTTTATTGAATTATATGTTTAGTTAAATAAACTCAGACCGAAAGGTTTCATGATGACACTACAAGTATGCATCTACCCTTCAACTAACACAGAATATTTCATTTTACTGATCAACAATCTGAGTTTCCAGAACTGAGTATTGTATCTTAATTTAAGGACTTGCTTTGTAAATTATATTTGATACTAGCTGTGTAAGCCTGTGCTGTAAAAAGCCCAGTGTCCTAGAAACTATTGAAATCGTCAGAGAAAAAATTGAAATGTAGAGGTGTCAGGTAATTGAAAGGAACTACTCTAGGCATCTCACTCCTGGGAGGTTTCGTTTTTGCTGACATGCTCATATCACTTGTGCTTTAGCGGCGGGAGGAAAAGTAAAAGGGATACCATTTTCCCAATGTTAGTGGCTAAGAGACTTTGTCTTTCTTCTGAGGTTTTATTTTGCTGACGTGCTGGCCTCACTTGTGTTATTAGTGGTTAAGCGAGTCTTCTGTTTCCTCAGAGATGGAGTCCTTACCCCGACTCCATCTCTCACTTCCTGGCCGGACAGACAGACACACACACTTCCATGCGTAGATGTCTATATATAAGAAAAGTGCATTTTATTATGAAACAGGAACACATCAAAAGTAACCCAGATAACTCAAGAAAACATCAGAAGGATTGTTTTATCACTAATATGACAAGCTTTCAAAACACACATATCATACTTAATGTTTCCTATTGCAAGCCAAATGTAAATTCATCTAAAAGACAAACTGCAAACATTGCAAAATAAGAGATTTAATCCATTGAGAAATTAATGTACTAATGGTACAGATTTGATTACTAAGAGGTCTACTTCTTCTTCTTTAGTTATCTGCCATAAGGCAGGTCACTAGATCACCATCTCTTCCATTGTATTCTGCCTTCTGATCTTCTTTTCATTTCTTGGCATGATTTACCATCTTTTAGGTAATATAACATGTCTTGCCTTGGCCTTCCTCTTGATTTCTTTCCCTCTAGTCTACCTACAGTATAAACGCACTCAATCAGTCCATCAAGTGCTCCTTGTAGAACTGTTTGTACTTACAGTATAAGTACAATTACCTCACTGTAAACTTGCGATACAGTTATAATATTGCACAACCTGAGCCACTTTATAAAGCGTGTATTTACATATGATGACGATATCATTTTTAAGATGAAATGCAGAAAAATATATTTATTACATTATACAGATAAAATTTTAACATCATTTAAATAATCTATATTGTTAACAATTAAACATGTGAGGACACTGTGTTGCAGCGCTAGCGACAAGCTGGTGCCCCGTTCAGGGATTGTTCCTTCCTCTGTATCGTTGCTGGGACTGACGTGATCCTGGATGGATAGAGGGATAGAATAATTAAACATGTACTATGAAGATATTTCAATGTTCCTTAAAAGTTTTGAAGAATCAGCGTTCTAAGCTTATAGATGGCTTAACACCTATTACAGAGCTGATTGTGTGGCGACTGGGTACTTGGAGAAAGAAAAGGAACGACAGGAATTGGGGGTTAGTACGTTTGAGAGAGACAGAACTGCTGCAATAAATTATTTCATCAAAGGTTGCGCACGGCACAGCAAGCATCTTGTGGGAGGCAGGAACAATCCCTGGACTGGGCGCTAGCTTATTACTATCACTGCGCCACCATGTTCCCATATTTAATAACATGCTTTAACTCCTATCATCATAAAAATTACAAGTTATACATCTCAGTATTTAAATTATTCAGAGAGCTGTAATATCACAAATATAATGGATTATGTGTCCTGTCTGAGGAAGAGAAAGCCTGTTTAAGAATCACGTAGTGATTCACACACATAGAGCACATAGTAGAACACAAACTACAAAGCATTTAATGTGTTACTTTAGTTACGATGGTATTTGAGAAACTAGTAAATTAAAGATTTTAAGATGAAGTTTATGATGTTCTACTTTAATGACAAAATAAACTACGTGATTAAAGTGGAAATTTCGAGATTAAAGTTCCGTGCTTTTTTTCCCCACTGTGTGCTTTTTTTTTCTTCTTTTCTCTATACCCTAATTAGCTTCCATATGACTCTCTGACAGTGGGCCACGACTCACCTTTTCACAGCGACTTTGATATCTGACAACTTCTTTTTTATTTCTGGCACTGTGCAACTTTGTGAAGTTAGACTTTCGAGTTTCTCCGACACTCTATGTCACTCGATCAACTTCCTTTTGTTGTTTATACCACTGTTTAATCAACAAATAGTACATTTTTCCTTGCCTCCACTTGGCATTCACTGAAATTCAATTCTACGCACTGTGTTATGCATGAGGCCCATAGTCACAAAATGAATTACTACCTATTTATCCAGGTTATTATTTTGCATTTTATTATCAAAAAAGAGGTCTACATCTCAAATTGCGAAAGAATACAAAAGCTAAGTGAGCCTTCAGTGCCCAGAGGCCTCATGCATAACGCAGTGCATAGAATTCACACTAAAACATGGCGTACAGACAAAAGCGGAAATGTGCATACACACAAAAAAATATTCAGATACATAAATCTGTGTGTTTGCCAACTTCCACGTTCTTCCACTACATAAATCCTGATCAACATGAAAAGCAACGCACGTGCACAAGCCTGCTGCCACTCCCCAACTCCTTCCAGAATTATGCCTCTTTGAATATGCAAATCAATAAAAATAGCCCTTAAGCTATAAAACACAATGGCAAAAGCACGAGGGAAAACAGAAGAATTTCAGTGAATACCAAGTGGAGGCAAGGAAAAACATACTATTTTTTGGTTTAAACAGTGGTATAAACAACAAAAGGAAGTTGATCGAGTGACATAGAGCGTCGGAGAAACACGAAAGCTCAAGTTCAGAAAGTCACACAGTGCCTGAAATAAAAAAGAAGATGTCAGATATCAAAGTTGCCGTGAAAAGGCGAGTCGTGTCCCACCGTCTGACTTGACACAGAATCCATTACATTCGTGATATTACAGCTGTCTGAATAAGTAAAGTACTGAGATGTATACTTGATATCATTTTCATGATGATAGGAGTTAAAGCATGTTATTAAATATGGGAACATGGTGGCGCAGTGATATGATGAGCTGGCGCCCTGTCCAGAGATTGTTCCTGCCTCCCGCAAAATGCTTGCTGCGCCGTGCGTGACCTTCGATTAAATAATTTATTGCAGCAGTTCTGTCTCTTTCAAACGTACTATCCCCCAATTCCTTTCTCCAAGTAACCAATTGCCACACAATCATCTCTGTAATAGATGTTAAGCCATCTGTAAGCTTAGAACGCTGATTCTTCAAAACTATTAAGGAACATTGAAATATATTCATAGTACATGTTTAATTATTTTATCCATCTATCCTTCCAGTGCGGCACCAGCCCCAGCAAGAATGCAGCGTGAGGCAGGAACAATCCCTGAACTAGCTGGCGCTGCGACATTGTGTCCTCACATGTTTAATTATTAACAATATAGATTATTTAAATGATTTAAAATTTTATCTGTATAATGTAATAAACATATTTTTCTGCATTTCATCTTAAAAATGATATTGTCATCATATGTAAATACACGCTTTATAAAATGGCTCAGGTTGTGCAATATTATAACTGTATTGCAAGTTTACAGTGAGGTAATTGTACTAATCAGTACAAACAATTCTACAAGGAGCACTTAATGGACTGATTGAGTGCATTTATAGTTCTTGAGATGAAACTGTTTCTGAACCGTGAGGTCTGTACAGGAAAGGCTCTGAAGCATTTGTCGTATGACAGCAGTTCAAATAGCGAGTGGGTGAGGCAGAGTGTGCTTGATGCTGTATACCGATAATTCTCTTTCCGATCAACTGCTGTAGAGCTGTAATTCCACACTCAGATACAGAGGGATAAATACTATGAGTGGTGCACTGAGAGAAACAACGCTAAAGCAGCTATGGTAATTGGAATAGTTTGACCATTCCATGGACCATTATATTGTTACTAGTTAATTACAACCAGATGCCTTAAACTAATAAACAATATGCGGTTAATTTCAGTGTATTTGATAAATCTGCATCAGGGATGTGGATCTAAAAAAGAAAGGGAAACCACACTGGAACAAAAGCAATGCTTTGACGCTGGGTGCCGGCAGTTTACAAAACCGAGCGGAGAACTTGCATACGCCAAGCATTTGTGCATGGCTTTATGCCATGTTTAGGTTTTATACATCGTGATGTGAGCATGGAAACGGGCTTACACAACATTTTTGTGCGTACGCACCATTTATACATGAGGCCCCAAGAATTTAGTTTTGTTCCTGTTACATACTGCGGCAGCAGCCATGGCCCTTGGCCAGCCAGGACACTCCTATGATGGAAGGGCCAGGGGAGAGGACATATCCAGGGCATTACTTTCCCTGGAACAGGAGAGGGCAACCCCCCTGGATTACATTAGGGCCACAGGTTTTGAGCTTAGAAGCCCAACCCTGCTGGGTCATGTGGCCACCGCCAGAGGGCGCCTGGACAGTTCCGGAGCCCTGGACTGCAGCACTTCCGCCACAACTGGAAGTGCTGCCGGGAGAGGATCGGAGAGCTCCTGGAGCACTTCTGGGTGCACTATAAAAGAGGCTGGCTCACTCCGTTTTAGGAGCCAGAGTCGGGAGGAGGAAGACAAAGCTTTCTGGGAGAGGTGTGGAGGCAGCAGAGAAGAGAAGGATAAGGAGAGAGAGAGAAGGGACTGAGCAGTATTGCCGGGACTGTGATGTACTTGTGGGGAATGGGAAAGATGTTTTCCCACAAGAGAAAAAAGAAATAAAGTGTGTGTTTTGCACTTGTGTGTCACTGTGCCTGTCTGTCTCCGGGTTTGGGGAGCTGTATGGTCCCGATATACCACAATGGCAATAGATAAAGGACATTTTTAGTGTAACATGTCTGCCAAATGAGATTGCCATTTCTTTTGACAACTCCTAAAAAGAAAGATCTTTAACATCGTGATCAATCATTGGTACTACTGAACACATTAGTAATAAGACTGAATCTATTTTTTCTTGACATCACCTAGTGGTTAATGGTTAAAGAGAGCAACCAAGAAATATGCTTGTTCTAATGTAAATAATTCACAAACTACTTGCATAGATCATGTAGCTTTTGGTTGTGATGGATGCTTGCTATGGTAGTGCACCTAAAATGTTTCCTCTTTCTGGAGTTTTTTCCTTCCTGCTGATTCCATCATCCAGAAAAAGTTACCTTTTCTAATTATCAGGTAGTCATCTCATCAATGCACATACAAAAGAGACAAGCCCAGCAAAGAAAACTCTACAGTCATGATTCCATATTCTACATTAAGTGAAAACACTACCATGGTGTCTTTTTCAATGACATTTAGAGGTATGATTCTGAATATCTTACTGCGATGAGGGCTGTCTTGTAGATCATTTTAATTCTTTACTTTTTTCACCTGAGTGCAACAAAACGAAAACCCTAACAAAAGGAAATTAAAAAAATAATGAAAAGGAAACTGAATGGCACTTAACACTAGAAGTACCATGGCTGACACCAACTGGCAATGTGTCTTTAATCCTTTTTCAATTAGTGTACATGTCACATTCCTGCCCTTTCTTCACTTTCCCAACATTGCTGCACTGCTAATGCCCATGCTGTTCTAACCCTGAAATTACATTCAGAATACCTGACTGATGATTTTTAATTTGTTATTTTACACCGAAGACCCCCTTATGCCATCACAAGCCACAAGTCATGCCATTGAACATTGGTACCAGGGTTGAATTTCTGTTTATGTCCTCCAGCTCCTCCTTTGCCTATCATTTTTACATCGGCAAATCCTCGCCTGCCACTGTAATTGACATTACTGAACATTATTTCCCAGTTGTAATTTGTTGTCTCGCTTCAGCAGACATATTATAAAGAATCACTGAAAAATGTCACATTGTTTCACTATGTGTGATGAAGTAAAAAAGACAAATTTTAATCCTGTTGAAGTTCCAGTTATTTAAGGTAAAAATGTCTATAAACTCACCTTAAACTGCATCACACTGTTTTCTCACAACATGCCTTGGAATACAGCATCAATTTAACTTGGGAAAAGGAGAACACACAAGATGCCACTTTGTGGATGAAGTAAGCTGTAAGTGAAGAGCTTTGCTGCAATATCAGAAATCTGGCACACTTTGTGCAGAACTGCATCATGTGTTATAAGTAAGAGCAGAACATAACCATTGATAAACAGTTATTACCACAGTAAACGTCAAGCAAACTTGAAACGTCTGAAATCAAATTTTAGATAACTGCTGAATGAGTTCAGAAAAACATACTAAATGCCGTTCTCAGTTTGGAGATCGATCATGAGATACAGTAGATCACACTTGATTACCAAGGAAAGACAGTCTTGTGACTGAGGTGATACAACACTTCTCATTGAACCATTTACAGACAATTGGAGAAACTGAGCCAATGACGATGTTCGTACGTTACTTTCTGGGATATAAGCTGCTTGGCTATAAGATAAGCCAGCTCTGTGCTGACCTGTAAACAAAATGAAATGGTAGCTGCTGCCCCACTGTGAAAGTTAATATAGGAGATGATCAAGAACATAGACATTGAAAAAGTACAGTGAACTGCAATGAGGTAGGGCCAGTGAATACTCAAAAACATTAACGTGAATAAAATGCCACCATTTTTTGTACGTCAGATGGTCACAGAGTGCAAAAATGAGTGCGGACTGCTGATGCGGACATGTATTATAATCAGTCTCCCATGCTGCTTGTAGTGTACCCACATATGAGATATGTGAATAACACTATAATTTTTATATACTATTTAAACAGAAAATTTCAGTCTTTACTTAATTAAGTATTATAGTTGTTTTGTTTTATACAATAAGTGGTTTTATGCTGCTCTGGAGCTCAACTTTGGAAAGCCACTAATAAATACAAAAATAGTCTTCTCCTCAGCAGCAGCACAACCCTGGAAAATGATGAAAACATATTTAAATAATGTATGCTGTGCACAAAGAAAATATTTATTTTTACATTCACTCAAGCTTTATTAGGCTCTCTGTATATTTCAGGGGTAGAATCATAGGAATTTTTAATGAGGATACCAAGCTCTTGAGTCATTAGTGAGAATAAAAAGATTCAGATGCCATTTGGCACAGCCTTGTTGGTTTTAGTACCGAAAAAATGCATGGCAATTCTATTGTTAGTAATATTCAGCAAATGAATTATAAATCATTTTCAATGAAAAATTCCACTAATACTGGAAGCCAAGAACTAAACTTGAATTTTAACAAAAAGGTTCAAATTTGGTCAAATAAGGTTCAAACCTGTTAACTTACTTGTGCACAAACTGCAGTGGACAAGCAGTAGTTTGAATTGGAGTAAAATCAGAAGTTGGATTGTGATTAAAATAATCCACGTTTGTAACAGGGAGCTCACTAAATAATAAATAAGCTCAGGACATGGCATCAAAATCTAAATTATGGAATTATTATGCGGTCAAAATCCAGACAGGGAATTCTTTTCCAGAGTCAATATGTAATACATTAATCATAGTCAAAAGTCAGAAAAGAATTCACAAGTGAGAAATGAACTATTACTACTACTAATAATACAAATAGTAATAATAATGAATACTCAGAGTTTAGGGTTATATCCACAAACGTGGGCAACCAGGAAGCACATGATCCTGAAGTTTAAACATTTGTGTTAATGATGTCCCACATTGTCACGCTGGTCGTCTTGCCCAGCAACAGCTTGACAACAAAGAAAACATTTTTCATTTTTAACTCTCTTACAAACATATTTAAACAAGAAAGAAAGGTGACCATTTGGTCACGACTTGGTTTCTAGAACTCTCAAAAAGATATTTAATTTTAGCTTTGGAGATAAACGGACAGATGAGAAAAACTTAAGACAAGAGCCAGATCATGACAGCCCACTTTGAAAAATTCTAATTGTATGAATCTTTAGGTTAATGCAAAATGTTTTTAAGGAATCCCCAAATCAATTCACTACAATCCAAAAAAAAATTAAATCTATTCTTTCTCACCAGAGAGAACAGATACAGGTAAAATTCCATTACAACAAACTCCCAGGGACCTAAAAAATATTTCATTGTAATGAAAATTTCATTGTAATGTGATTCTGCATTTTGTTACTATAGTGCCTTCTTTAACTTGCGGCCAAGAGTTTGCAATCATTTCAATAGCTTCTTTCATGTCAATTTTAATCTGCTCCTGCCTACAAGTTATGCTGACGAGAATTTTTCTCAGCATTTCCTTGCGATAATACACTTTCAGGGTGCGAATGATTCCCAAATCCAATGGCTGAAGCACTGCTGTGCAATTGGGTGGGAGGAATTCAACGCGAACATTATCTAAATGTGGAAGGATGTTGTGGGCAGCACAGTTATCAATCAGGAGCTGAATCATCCTTTTTTTCTACTTATTGTGAGGTTTCTGAACTCTTTTTGAAAAAAAACTTTAGCAAAGTCAGCTTTATTTAGCTTGAAACAGGAAAGGCACACTTATTTACTGTAGCGTGATCTGCCACTCTGCTGTACACAGACATAGCAGATCAGTGATCAAGTAATCCTGTTCCCTGCATTTACAATGTTCTTTGCATATCACCCATCTATATCTTTTCTGTTTGCTTTGGCGGAGAGACATAGCACAGCTTTGAGCCGAATGTTACCCCAGCAACAGATCAACAGTCTTCCATAGACGCGGACTTTGGACTTCGGGACGCTCTTCAGCATGCTGTCTAGTTGAGGGAGGTCCCAAGAGAGTTTACAAACCTGACATTTTCGTTAATGAGTGCCGCATTAATAGGAGTGTTTCTGAACGAGCATCACTGAACCACATAATAACTGCTTTTTCGACATCTTCAAATGCAGCAGTTCACATACGTTTGCAACCTGAGTTTTTTCTTCTTTTTTTTGCTTGGTCTTTCAAGGAAGTTGACAGCGTCGATAGCGATAGCAAAATTCCATATTCACTGGCAACGTCTTTTTTCTATTTGCCGCAATCGAGAGCTGCAAAAATGTAAAGTTTTTTTTTTCCTAATATGAACTGTTATCGTTTTTTTTCGTGTCTGCCGTTTCTATAGGAGGGTGACAATGAGTTAAATTCCAATGGATGTTTTTCAGATGTTGACGAGCGATAAGCAAAAGGTATCACTGAAAACCACCGAAAACAAAAACAACAGAAAAAAAAACAGTACGTGGAAAGTTCGAAGAAAGAAAAAAAATGTACAATGTTTCTGTTTTGGGGATCGTTGTGCACAACTGAGCTGCGGCCACAGAACTAACTGCTTTGCGGATGATTCATTCAGGCATTTCAAGGTCTTTTGGGCACTTTGTTGTAATGAAAGTATCTGCTGAATGTACTTTGTAGTAATGAGATTTCTATATACTCGTGTCATATGGGAAAGCTGTTGGGACCATAAAAATACTTCGTTGTAATGAAAATATTGTTGTAAAGATATTCATTGTAACAGAATTTTACCTGTATTTAGATATTGCCATAGAGACTTGGCCATTTGAAAGGTAACTGAAGTCAGAACTTAAGGAACAGCAGAGCCCACTAAAAGGAACTCTAGCCGGGTGTCTCTGTTGCAAAGGTTGGACTACCCTGACCCCTGACCCTGTGGTGGCCCAACTTGTTCCAAAGTGACCCTGGGACAGGACTACAATTAGGAGGTGAGACAAAGCAAGAACTCAACTGGCATGAGGAAGAGAGGCCAGGTTATAAAAAAGAAGAAAGAGAACTGGCAGGTGATTTTTGCGAGAGTGTTTTGCTACTCTGGTGGGCAAGTGGACGAGGCTTGGCACAGTATAATAATAATATATATAAGGTCTGGAGGAAATATAGGGTTTGTTATTTTGTTAGTCTAACTTCTCCTTTGGCTAATCGTTCCCTTGTGCTAAATTAGCCCTTTGTATTGTTTGGCCTCTCTTGTTTTAATCCGAATAAGACAGCTGTGGCAAAATTGCTTACTCTTTGTGACAATATTTTCATAATTGTTCTTTAAACGTTTTTCAGCAAGGCTTACAGAGAACCTATCAAATGATGAAAAAATAGTCTTACTAATCTGCTGATGTGAGTCAATATACATGATGATGAAATGAGTATGACTTTTAAAGAGGCTGAAGGATTAGCAACACTCAGTGTACTCCAGTGTGCAGAAATCTAATCTTCTCCTTTTGCTCCAGCTGTTACATACAATCTATTAATTACAAGACTTAATGCCCATCTGTGCCGTGATAGACCTATTAACTCTGTCACTGAACTCTGGGACATTACAAGATGTCATGGAGAGTGAGGACACTGCTAATATCAGAAGATCACTCTAGGGATTCCCAGATTCTGGTGGATGCTCTTTGCTTGTCTGCAATGTGACAGCTGTGAAAGAACTGCATTTCTGTCATTCACTGAACACCTTTCTTGGCATAGGTCTAAACCAGCATTTGCATTCAGGAGACAAATGAGCGTGGACCACAAGGGGAATTAGATTTAAATGGACCACCTGTGTCTCAGTATGAAACTACTCCAGTTTACACTCCTGGTTCTGACAGCTAGCATTTCTCTGACAATATTGTTAATTTTCCTATATACAGTATCTGGCACACCTACAACCCAAAATCCACTTGAACCAGTATTAAATCATCTGGAAAAGAGTCAAGCCATCCTTCAAAGGACATTTAAACAAGTTTCATTACACCTGATGAAATGTTGCAGGCAAGTAATTTAATCACGAAAGGCGTAGAGAAAAGATACAACGGTAAACTAAACAGGGAAGCTTCACTACTGTCTAATTTAAAGTATCCAATTTTGGGTACAAAATATGCAAATACCTCCAAAAAAACAGGTGGAGAAATGTTAAATATTTGGTGTGCTGCTGGTCACATTAAGACCAACAATTGATCTATGCTTATCAGTGGTGTCTCTGAAATAAGGGCAAGTGAGGCACTGCCCCCAGCTCCCAGTAGATGGAACAAATACGAAACATTTGTAATAATCAGATTTATGCAATTTCCCATGATATACTTGATCCAATTTATCTAGCAAAAATTTCCTTTAGAAGTATGCATAATTGTCTTTGTGGCTGGTATTATTAACCTATTTACGGTTGCTAGGGTAGTGCCCTTGAACTTTGTTGTGTGCTCAGTATGTATTTACAGTTCTGTTTTGGGGTTTAAAGGTTAGAACCTTTTTAAGTGATCCACTGATTGATTTTCTTGTGATGTAATTTAAAGGGTGTGTGAACTTGTAAACCTCAATATTTTGGAGTAGTTGTCATCATTATCAAAAATAAGAATTAACTGGAAATTTTTAAATATTCAGTTGCATTTCTAATTTCATTGTTGAGTATTTGATGTTGATCTAGCTTTTAATTCTATTCTTTGGAGGAAATGCTGTGTAACAGTGAATCCTAAACACAGTCCTGGGGACCCACTGTGGCTGCAGGTTTTTGTTCCAACCAGCTTCTATTTTTTTTGGACTCCTGGGCTAATTAATTAAACAATAATTAAGTAGGAACAGTATAGAAATTAGAAAACTAAGTTTGGTAAAAAAAATATTTATATTAAAATGTGCCAAGCAGTTGTATGGGAACAATGTATTTTTTTTCTTTTTAACAATATTTTCATCTTGATTTTCATTCTACTTTTCTAGTTGTTCTGATTGTTTAATTAATCCATTATTTACTAATTAGTGGGTCTGATGCTAAAGTAGTTGCAGCCTTTGATTATTCAGTGTTGTTTGCCAGCGTGTCTGCTCTGCTCGTTTTTAATTGTCATTAATAAGATACAACGAAGGGGGAAAACTGCACAGAGAAAGGGCAAAATATCATTAAATCAACAAAAAAGAATTGAGCATTTAAATCTATAGCAAAAGCAGAAATATTTCTAAGTGTCTTATAAATGTAAAAATCATGCTGCTGTGCTTTTTTGAATGTAGAATAAAAGAAAAAAAAAGGGTTATTAAATGAGATCAGTGCTATCAGGTGTTGTCATTGATTAGGAATGTGGTTGAAACAAAAACCTGCAGCCACAGGGGGTCCTCAGGACCAAGTTTCGGAAACACTGCTGAATGATATATAATATGGCGATAAGTCTTCATTTTGTGTGATTTTTTGGCATGGTTCAGCTTAAATTTTATGATCACTGGTGTGGTAGCCTAATACAATGTCAAACATGGTGTCTCTCCCTCAGGTTGAGATTTAATGGGGGCCATCTTTGTCCTTTGTCTGTATTCTAACACCACTGCCACTGCTACAATCTTCAATTTCTCATTCTATGATCTGTTTTTTCTGTCATGTCCAGTTCTTGAACATTGATACCACTGGCTCCTCTTCACACCACTTTCACTGCAATGATGCAATGACTTTACCCAACCCAACCCAAGTCAGGATCCTCCTTAAGACTGACTGCTGGGCATGTACCCAGGCCACTGGATTTAATCAGAGGAGTGGATATTGCAAGTGTCAGTCTTGAAATGTTTGATCATCTCTCTCTCTCTCTGTTTGTCACACACACACATACACGCACTCCCACTATGTGGCTTCTCAGAATGGTGAGACAGCATCTCTGTCCCTGTATGGCCTCCAGAATTTTCATACTAAAGACACCGTAATCTTTATATGTACTGTGTAGTTTTAACTAATTAGTTAATTAATTTTTCAAAGAAAGTCATTGTCCAACCTGCTATATCCTAACACAGGGTCACGGGGGTCTGCTGGAGCCAATCCCAGCCAACACAGGGCGCAAGGCAGGAACAAACCCCTGGCAGGGTGCCAGCCCACCACAGGGCACACGCACAAACACTCAGCACACACTAGGGACAATTTAGGATTGCCAGTGCACCTAACCTGCATGTCTGCAGACTGTGGGAGGAAACCCACACAGACACGGGAGAACATGCAAACTCCACGCAACGCAGGGAGGACCTGGGAAACGAACCCAGGTCTCCTTACTGCGAGGCAGCAGCGCTACCACTGCACCACCATGCTGCCCCTTAGGAAAAGTAACAGAGGCATTTCATTTTTGTACATTGTACAAGTATGGTTATATGGTTGAATCACTATATACATATCCTACAAGTGGAGCAGAGTTATTTAAGTGACTTGCAAAGATCCGCTGTTAGAACAAATGACCCAGTAATCTTCAGGATTAAAGTTCAAAACCTTAACCATTACACCAACACCACCTAGTTTTGCCTTTTGAGACTGTAAATATCATGATGGGAGACTCTAACCTAATCCAAAAGGTTTGGATACTATTTTATTACTATTTAATTCAGTAGGGCACCAAAATTAAAACAAATAACTTTCATGACACATAGCCATTGTTGAAGTTCCTGATTAATTCCTCTCCGTAGTTCTGTTTCAGAGTCTTTCCTTTCAATTTTCTCTAACATCAGGTTGCTGTCTTTACTTACTTAAAAGCCAGAGTGGTGGATGTGGATTTGACACCAAGCATTAGAGCTTTTCAAATAGGGATGGAGTTTTTAAGTCACAGGCAATGAAATAGAGAGGCAGTTAAAATTAATATGTTTTGCACATTGTCTTTTCTGGTGTTCCCTTTAAATCTTTTCAAACTCTGACAAACGGCAGAACAGAAAGGAATGTGTGTGAAAACAATGGAAACTGAATTATGAAACAAGTATCTTATACTGTGTTGAATATTATCAGTATTAAATAAAAAGAATATATGAAACTAAATAAATATTTTGTTGTAATACATGTTTAAATTCAATCTCTTTGAATGTGTTTAATCAAGAAATTTCTGGTAATTATCTAGCTTATGAGAAATGTATTACTAATTTTTATTACTAAAAAACACATGAAAGGTTTTGCTAAAGTAAGGAAATATGCTTTTCATTTAATTTTGAATTATTATTAAAATATAATGGCCTTAATGACTGTTGAATAGAAATTAAATGAAGAACACCACATTCCTGGGCTATGCCAATATATATTAAATATTTCACTTCGCAATTCAATCCTTTAAAAGCAAGGTCTAGATGTCCTGATGGCTGCATCAATTGTCTGGATAAATTGAACACCTTTCTTGGTTTGAAATAAAGCCTTGGAATCATATTTGTATCTGCGTTTGTTTGAAAATATCAAAGTTCTGCAGCTTTTAGCTTGCTTCATAGGACAGTTCAGGCAATAGTATGACACATTTTCAAATAATTGCACAATCCAAATATCTTCATTTTAAATGTTTTAGTAAAACAGAGAAAAAGTGATATTACAAGGAAAAGAAAAGTTCTTGTTTAAAGGAAGTTATGTTTAAGGCTTACGTATCTTGTTTCATTTTTCTCTAAGTTTGGTTGCACAGTCGTACTTTCAAGTGTTTCTATCAAAATTGTACACATGGTCAGAAAACTGTATGCCAATATCCTATGTGCAGAGTTATCTAACAGTCCATTCTAGCAGTGTGACTATTTCCTATCTGGCTTAATTAATACTCAGTTTTACAGATATAGTGAAGAAAGTTCTATTTCATGTTAACTTAAAGGGGGCAATAAACTAACTATGAGAAACTGGTATATTCTAATGAAATTAGATGTGAATTTAACATTAACATTAGTTTTCTAAGATTGGCTCTTACAATATTAATTTAAAAAAAATCTATAAATACTGTAAATATCATATGGCATAGTAGCAAAATGATTAGTGCTAATGCCTCACAAATCCTAAGTCCTGGGTTTGAATTCTGCAGATAGCCATTCACCTTGAGGACTTTATATGCTCTTTATGAACTTCAGTTTTTATTGCATAATAAGTATTAAATTACAGAGGATGAGAAACTGCACTTTGACCCACTGGACCTGTCATGCTTAATCCTTTATTATTTCTGGGGTGACTTGCCCCATCCACAATTCAAACTACTGAACCTCAAGCGTCAAATACTCTCTCTTTCACTTCCCACTCTTCCATTTTCTCTTTCCAAGTTTTGGTGGCATACCCATCTGCCATCTGAACTCTAAGCTTAGTAGTCCACTGAGAAGTAGCAGTCTTGAAAACTCACCATGGTATTACTTCCAGGAGGTCAGGACCATTTCTTTTAAAGCCCTATAGAGCTCCTTTTACATCCAGTTCCCTCAACCCAGTGTACTGTAAATGAATAGCTAAGCATTATTAATAGCTCTAGTGAATGCCTTTCAGAATATACAGTAGTGTTTCATCTCTGTGCCTTGTCACAGTGCTTGAAGTGGAAACAAATAATTGCTGGTACCCTCTGTTTCTTGGTCCTTCTTGCAATACCTTACAAAAATTAAACAATTTCTTAATCGAGCACAGAGGTTTGAGCGTGTAGTTATATGCAGTGCCTGCAGTGGACACACATAACAGCCGGTACTCTCTCTTTATGTCTGTTTTCTTAATAGTGCAGTCAAGTTTTGATATACTTACACTAGGTCAGAGGATGGGGGGAGGAGGGATTTCCCCATGAAGTTTCGAGCTCCAAGAAATACACTAATCTGAGTGCATGGACTGGAGGGTTTCCCGCAAAAAGATTAATTGTATTAGATTGGAGTGTAGTTCCCCTTGGAGTTTCAATTGCAAACATACAGTGTACTGTACTGTATGTACATTGGAGCAGAGATTGGGAATGGGGGTGGGAGAGAGGGCCTGATCATGATGCATTTTGCATGCTAGTATGTTAACAAACATTGCTGGTATGCACCAAATTCTGCTTATATGTAGCTGTGAAAAATGGAGAAGTGCCAGCCCAGTTCAAGCCCTGACTTTTAGATAATGAAGATTCAGCAGACGTCCAGCATTGAGAGGTTCTCCAGACCTTTTGCTCAACTCCAATGACCTCTCTCACTTTGATGCATTTAGAATAATTCATATAAGAGCACCAGTTGAACAAATAGGGCATACATCTTCCTGGTATCACCTGGAAAACGTTCCTTGCAATTACTTCTGAAGAACCTTAATTGTCCTTCTCAAAGATCACATATCTTACTACTAATTCCTACCTGAAGTGAGTGAAAAACAGGTTCTGAGGAATATAAAGTTTTTAAACCTTTATCCAAGGTTTCAGCTGTGCTCTCAGAGAATAAATCCATTAATTGTATAACCCACTTATCCAAATGTACACACTATGCAGTATACAATATATTTTGGAACAGGAGGGAACCTCTGAACTTATATAAAAGTAATGCATTTATTGAGGAGAAACTAGACTGAGGTCCATGAACAAAACAGAAAACACAAAACATAATGTAAAGAGATTATAAAAAACTCTGCAGCCACTGTGTGCTTAGATGCACCAGTATACTGAACACCTAGGATGGGCAGGTGCTCTGAGTAATTTTCTTCTAATTTTGAAGAAAAAGGGACCCAGAGACGAAGGGATCAAAGGATACAAGAAGAAACAAAGTCTAATAAATTGGCAAGGGTCTAAGTACCAGTAGGAGCAACCAAACAAAACATCAAAGACAGAGTCAAAGGAAATAGCAAAGTTCCTGAAAACAATTTATTTTTCATTCCCTAAGCTATACTAATCAAATATTTTAAGAATAATTTTTGAAAGGTTGATCCAGTGCATGGGAAACAAAAAGTTGTGCTCTGCCGTCACATATAAGTGGAGTATTAGAGCACAGTGCTTCATGTGATCTACATGTCACAAGGTGGCTGTATCTCTAGAATAATGGTAATTTAAATAACTCAGGGAAATTACATATGCAAATTTCCCCAAAATAAAAAAAACTGAACCAGGATGATCAAAAATTTGAGATTAATCACTGCCACTATTAAACCCCTGTCTAACCCATGTCTCCCTCTCTCTTTCCCTCATACACATTTAACCCTGGCATCTTCTTTCTTCCAGTAAGCCTTCTCCACAAACCTGGGCACATGGTACTCTGCATTGAGCTAACTATAAAGCCAGCTGGGGTTACTTGTATAACCATGGTTTGGAGCTATATAATGGCTGCTTGTGGAACACCAGGCTGAAAGACTCTCAAGTGACCCAGGTTTTTGTGTTCTCCCATCATTTTATTTCCCCTTAAAGTACAGGGTCTCTCAGGCAGCCTGTATCCTGGTCTCCTGCCAGACCTTAACTTAGGCCAGCATGGCGTCATTTATTCTTAAATGAAATCATGTGCTCTCCTCTTTTATCTAGGAGATGTTGTAGTCTCCTGCCAATCCTCATTCTCTGTATCTCCCTGTCTAGACAGAGTTCTGCTTCACTGGCACATGCTTGATCACCTACCTTATAGCATCTTGAGAGGGATATTACCTGTTTTGACCAGATCATAATTCACTGTACTTCAGGGCAGCAGACCTTACAAAGTATTCCATCCGCAAATGGCATCTCACTTCAAACATAGACTTTCAGAGATACTGTCTTACTGTCAGTGTGGCTCTCCCTCTGTAGTGTAGTTTTACAAAACTTTCTGATGTAATCAGTTTACTTACTCTGACCAAAAGTTGTTTGAAAGGACGAGGAAATGAGATGAGTGTGAAGTGGATCAATAAATAAGGGGGAACCCAGAAAAAATACGATAAAATATGTCTAAACAATAAAACAAAATTACTGTCAAATATGTCAAGCTGAAGCCTTACTAAATGGTAGTACTGATTGTCAAATCTTAAATCACTAACCAAAAAAAAAATGTGAAAGAAACATTGGTAAAGATTTTGAAAACCACAAAATCAAAAAACAACAGACAATAATAATTTGGGCACTTAAATCAAATTCTTGGACAAAGAGCACCATGTGGCACTGATTTACACAACATTACCCTAATGACATCATTTTCATAAAATTGTTATAGTTTTATTTTTTTAAAACTTCTGTTATGCTTAGCCATAATGTTTTGACCCCTCTATGGATTTTGACACATGCCAATTTCAAATTTTGCATTGATTTTTAAATTTCAAAAATCCTTTAGGGATGGTGATTTTTTCCCCCAGAATAATTTCAGTTATTACCAAATGCAATGTTTTTATTTCCATACCAAGTCTCTAACCAGCAATGAAAGGAACACCATCTGCAATAGACCACATCTCTTTCTATAAAATCTTGGTAAGGGGACATACAAATTAAATTTTGACACTTTCTTGTAACTTTGGTGCACACAGATACAAATCGTCATTCATCATTGGCTAGGCAGTCCAATTTTAATTCCATATCGGAAACCTTAGTATCAAGGAAGCATTTTACTTTAACTGCTGTATTTACACAGTTGTGAGTTCTAACATTTTACACAACTGAACCATCAATTATGATCATTTTCTTAGTAACAGCCTTTAAGTGACAAGCTTGTGAGTGCTAGATCTGGGTGCAAATAGGTGATGTGGGAGCTGAGGGACTAAATTTTCACTTCTTGGAACTCATCTCAGTATTGCCTACTTTCCCCATTTGCAAATTTGTGCTATCTATTTTAGCCATGCATTAACCACAGTGGACGCTGAAGAGACTGAAACTGAATCAGAAATGGCTCCTATATCTAAACTGCCATGGTCCAGTAAGGATTTTATCCCTGGCTCAAATTTTCTTTCTTGTATTTTTATTAATCTTTTGGTTGTCTTTTAAATACTATTTGGTATTTTGATGAAGTTTTTGATATCATTGCTTCTGTATATTATTTATTGAATATTGTATATTTTTTATTAGTTATTTTTTGCTTCTTTTCTATGTTTCACTAATGTATGTGTTTGTTCTCTGCCCTGTTTCCTTTACGTGGAGCCTCAGGTTGCAGCGTCAACTAATGCTGCATCTGCGGTAATCCCCAGTAGAATTTAAGAAGAATCAACCATTCAGAAAAGCTATTTCAGCAATGAGATTGTTTTCCTGTCTTATAATTTATACTTTTCACTTGTTATTGGATTTCCTGGTTTTGACTGCTGCTTTCAAATTAAGGTGCTGTTTCTGTTCTTTGGATTTGATTTAGGATTGTTGTCTACACAGACCTATTTCTGCTTTCCGTTTTTGCACCTCCCTTGGTTTTTGCCTAATCCATTCCGAGTTTCCAAAATGAATATTTCATTATTAAAGTATCTTTGATTAGTTTTCTTAGGCTAGAGTAGGGATTTCAAACTCAGTCCCTGGAGGGCTGCAGGTTTTCATTACAGCCTTTTTCTTCATTAGTATCCATTGATAATGCTAATGGAACATACTGTGCTGCCTTGAGTTTAATTGCCTTGTATTTTAATTGTTTCCTTTTTTATTTAACAATCAGCCAAATAGTAATGAGATGCAAATCAAGCCAAAACATGACCAGACTAGGTTAGATCCCACATGCACCCATATCTTTCATACAATATGTGTCTCAATAAAATATATGAAAAGAAAAATGCAACGGTCTGAGAAATATTGATCTGCCATAATTCACAAAACTTCAGAATGGGGAGATCAGAAAAAAGAAAATCGGTTTTGGAAATGACTGGTGTGGCTGAAAGAGAACACTAACAGTCTGTTGAATTAAATAAGGGTCTTTATTAACAGCTAAATAGGTGACTGAAGTGAAAAATGGTGCTTCTCGTTTTTTGATTTTTTAGTTGGCAATTAAAGAAAAAAATACAAGTTGATTATTCAAGTAAAAGAAGTCAGTTCCATGAGCAGCAGTAACTGGTTACAAATAATGTAAGTGGCTGTAACAACAACATTTATTTCTATAACACATTTTCATACAAAGAATGTAGCTCAAAGTGCTTTACAACATGTCAAAAAGTAGTTACAAGCGAAGAAAAACAAACTACATTTAGATAAGAATAATAATGAAAAAATGTATACCAAAAGATAAATAAATAATGCACACTTACATAAAAAAATATATAATTCAGAGAAACAGAGTCAAATATAGAGCTGTTTTGTAAGTTTCTAAATGACAGTCCAATGATAAGGGTGGACAAAAAAAAACTCCAGTTAAGCTGGAGAAAAAAAACAAAATTTGTAGGGGTTTCAAGCCAAAAGATCACCCAGCCCCAAGAGGGAATTCTGCCTAACATAAATGTTTTTAAGTTGTTCTTTATTGTTTTTTGGGTTTTTTTAGGCGTCGTCTAAGAGGATTGGATGCATTCGGCCATGTGAGAAGTTGTCCCCTTTCATTCAGATATCACTGGCGGCTACACAGGACTTTAATCAGGTGGTGTGGGTGTAGAACGCCACCATGAAAGAACTGGAAAAGAAAACAGAGAAAAGTAAAGAGTAATAATGATTGCAGACTCACTGAAGAGAATGATAATTAGATGCTTTTCTAGGTTATTAAGAGTAGAACTAAACTGAAGTTATGAAAAAGCAAAATCTAAAAAGTTGGCTTTTAGGAATTTCTTAAAATGTTCTACAGTATTAGTCTGGCGTATCTCAATTGGTAAAGTATTCTAGATTTTTTGGTGCATAATAGTAAAAGGCCACCTCACCACTTCTTTTAAAACTTGGCTCTTGGAATTATAAGCAGGCTGCTTAGGGGGGGCAAACACTCCAAGATAAAGGAAGCAGCAAGATTAATTAAGGCTTTTACACCATTAGTAGTATTTGAAAGTCAATTCTAAATGAAACTGCTAACCTATATAATGAAACTAAAACAAAAACCTATAGCCACTGCGACTTTCCAGGATCTAACACCCTGGGTTTTTTACAGTCTTCCATCTCCCTTTGGATATCTGTAACTTTTTGTCTGTTCCCCAAGTTTTGGACCAGTGCAGGCTGTAAACCTGTCTCTTTAGTTTGGGGCCAAGGTGTCTGATGGTGTGAAGTCTGTTGTTCAGACATACATGGAGTGCCAGTCAGGGTTTGGGTTTTTTGAGTCCTGTATCCTTCTGAACCTTTGGACACTCAGGACTGTGACATAAACAATTCAATTTTTAGTTTCCTTAATCATTTTTAGGTTTCTAACATGATTAGTCAAAGTGCATATTTTTCCATTTATTTCTAAGTTAGCTATACATTCATGGCAAGTGAAGCTTCCTAAGCTGTATATACTACAGAACATGCAGCATATAAATGTGCCCTAAACAAGCAGAGAAAGGATGGAACTTACATTTAGTGTTCACTTCATCTTCAATTGTTTGGTCATGTTCCTGCAAACCTCTAAAAGCTTCTCTTGCTTTCTGAGTTTCACTTGGCATCATTTAGGCTTTAACCTCTGTATTTCCTTCAACATTACTACATAATACAATAACACATTTTCTGTAAAGGTATTGTTAGATGGTGTTTTTTTGAACACATTTGAAGATTTATGGTGAATAGGCATTGTAATTGCCTAATAATGCTAGAACAGAATAGAAGTGTAAACTTACTGCAAACAAAACAGAGCAGACAGCAAACAACATTAAATTTAAGCCTAAAATTTCTATGAAACCTACGAAACATACTAAGAGAAAAAAAGCAAAAACAAAAAGGATTCAAAGGGATTAAAATGATTGAAAGAGAAAATAAAAAGAGATACGCTAAAAGGAGACATTTAATATTGGGCTTTGCCAATTTCTGCCTTGCTCTACCAGGATCAAGATCAAGGTAAATAGTATTATCCTTGAATTAAGAAATAAAATTGTTAATATGTGTTATTATAAAATAACAAAATTCACAAAAGAAAGAGATAATAGACAATGAAAAAAGAAATATACTCACATACAGTATGTATTGGATGCATGTCAGTTTTTGGTGAACTGCTCTTTATCATTAAAGAACCTAACTGCTGAAGGTAGAAATGATCTTTTATATTATTATTATTATTTATTTAGGACTCTATTACTTTCTAGGCTGTGAAGACTGAATTTGTATTGCTTACAATGAGCAGGATTATTAAGGGTTTCATCAGCCATTGTTTGGGTAGGCATCACACAGCTGTTCCATAGGTCAACCACAATGACTTTGTTTCTTGCTTTAATAATGTGCTGCAGTTTATCTTGGTAATGAATGTTTCCAAAAACACAGATCAGACTAAAAGACAAATACAAAGAGTGTTTGTAAAATACAGCTTTTAACCCTGAAACAATTCAATTCACATAATCTCATATAAAGAGTCTTAACTTTAAAGATTTTGGACCACCTACAAAGATATCATACTGGGTGCCTTACCCAGAACAAACAAACCCTGTACAATGGCCGTTTAACCACACACCCAGGAAAAACATAATATAATATTCAATAATGTCACAGTGCTTTCAGTTACTACCATAACCAACTATATTTGGTCTTAAAATAAATGCTCATCTTGGAAAGAAACTGGATTGTAAGTGTTGTACTAAAAGCTTAAATTCATTTAATTAGGTTGAGGACCACGGTTACAATCTACTATTAATAAGCTGATGTTTCTTTGAGAAAAATTTTGTGACCAACTGTCACCCTTTCTTCTCTCTCTTTCAAGCTTTTCTTGACTTTATGTTCTGTAACCCAGATTTTGGCTTCGGCATTTCAATTTAAGCAAAATGAGTTTTGGAAGGACTGGACTGAACCTTTCTGGCTAAACTGGCGGGGAGGGGGGCGGAATAAAATAGAGGCTGCATGGGTGGCAATTTCTGTCCAAAAACATGAAAAAACCAAAACCATTATTTTCTAAATCACAATTAAAACGAATACATTTATGTTCCAATATTTTTGAGCACCCCTGCCGGTCAGAGGGCCCTGGAATTGTCCTAACCCCCATCTCCTCTTTACAGCATCAGTGGTCAAGGCACAATTAAAAAATGAAAGCTAATCATTGACATATACTCCAAAATATATTTAGAATATTTGTACACTCAGCTACTGCATATCATCATTTGTTTGAGCAGGTAACTCACCTTTTTTCTTATTAACCTCTTTGGCATTTTGGCTGTTTACTTCACTTGCCAAAATTAAAAAAACTTAGTTTATAACCTTCTACCTCCTGACTCTTTCTACCCAAACCGTGGTTTCCATTCTTCCATCAAGCAAGCATTTGCTTTATCTGTCAACGCTACACTCAGTTATCCTGTATTGTAGTACTGGCTATAAAAACTAAGAGGGAACCTTATAATTGTTAAAAGGACACCTCCATCTGGTAGCCCCTGGTGTCCATGCATCCTAGGATTGTCTTTGACCCATAAAAGGCTTTATGCCTCAGGTTGCTCTTCCCATATCACAGCTCTACACGTTTGTATCTTATGCTCTTCTGCAGCCAGGAGGTACTTTTTACACCAAATGCTGTGAATATTAAAACTATTGCTGTGTCATCCTCCTTTAGACGTGCCCATCAAGAATATTAAACAAAGGTTAAGACACAGTAATTTTTATAAATTAATAGAGTTGTTCAAGTGGCTTATGACAGGTTTGTAATACTGGGCAATTTTAATCTTCATATAGAATCTACACTGTTAAAATGAACATCCTTCCCAAGCTTCTCTTCCTATTTCAAAGCATCTCTATATACATTAACAAATCATTTTTATGAAGTTGGATTCAATCATAACCTCATTTATTTGGAATTCAATACATTCACACATTCAAAGGGCGATTCTACAATGACCTAAAGCAGAAGGGGGCATGGCCCAGCCTAACTTTCAATTTTGTTACTGGGTGGCAAATATACAAGCTATAAAGACCTGGGGCCTCATGTGTAAATAGTGCATACGCCTGTTTCCACACTCACTTTGAGATGTACAAATACTAAACTTGACGTAAAGCCATGCACATTTTCACGCCAGCCTTACCCTGTGCGTAAGCAAGTTACCACTGGCTTTTGTAAACTGGCACCCAGTATCAAAGCAGTGCTACAATTCTTGTGTGGTTTCCCGTTCTTTTTAAGATGCACATCCCTGACACGGCTTTATCAAATATACTGAAATTAACCGCATGTCATTTATGAATTTAAGGCATCTGATTGTAATCAGCCTGTAACAATGGAATGGTCCATGGAATGGCCAAACTATTCCAAATACCATAGCTGCTTTAGCTTTGTTACTCTCAGTGCACCACTCAGAGTATTTTAACCCACTGCATCTGAGTATGGAATCATAGCTCTACAGCAGCTGATCAGAAAGCTCTATGGTGGATTATGTTGAGAGCGCAGAGAATTATTGAGATACAACATCTACCCTGGAGAACATTTATAGCACACAATGCCTCAGCCATGCACACAGTCTATTTGAACTTCTCCAATTCAGCAAATGCTTCAGACCCTTTCTCTGTAGGGACCTCAAGGCTCAGAAACAGATTCATCTCAAGAGCTATAAATGCACCCAATCAGTCCATCAAGTGCTCCTGGTAAAGCTCTTTGTACTTAGAATTACAATTACCTCACTGTAAACTTGCATTACAGTTGTAATATTGCACAGCCTGAAGCACTTTATGAACCATTTGCACTCTCTGCAGTATATGTACATGTATACTGAACTTATGCTTTCTTATTGTTAATTTTTCATGGTTTTATATCGTATTATTATTGTTGTTATTTTATTATTTTACAGGAAAATATGCTTATGGAGGATTTGCATATTGAATCTCATCGTATCATACAATAACAATAAAGAAATTCAATTCAGTTCTATAGAAGAGAGAGCATATTTACAGATGATGACGACTGGCTACTAAGTCGATTTAGATTTCCAAGTGCTATCTTCTTGGAGCTCTTGATTTTTAAGATGAAATGTATTAAAGTATGTATATTACATTATATAGATACTTTTTTAACTTCATTTAAATAATGTATACTGTTAATAATTGAATGTTTGGGCACGGTGTTGCAGTGGTAGCAATGACCTGGTGCCCCATCCAGGGATTGTTTCTGCCTCACACTGTATGCCTGCTGGGACTTGGTTGATAGATGGATGGAATAATTAAACATGGACTACAAAGATATTTCAGTGTTCCTTAAAAGTTTTGAAGAATCTGTGTTCTAAGCTTACAGATGGTCTGACATTTATTAGCACTTTGCTACCACTGCGCCACCGTGGCCCCATGTTTAATACGTGCTTTTGTTCCTATTATCATGAAAATAATATCAAGTATATATCTTAGTATTTAAATTGCTCAGAGAGCTGTAATATCATGAATGTAATGTATTCTGTGTTCTGTCGACATAAGAGAAAGTCTGTTTAAGAAGCACATAGTAATTCACACACGAAGAGCACATAGAAGAACACATTGAATATGAAGCATTGAATGTGCTACTTTAGTTATGATGGGATCTGAGAAACTCTAGTAAATTTAACATTGATTTTAGGATGAAGTTTACAACATTCTACTTTAAAGACAAACTACATGATTAAAGTGGACATTTCATCCTTTTTTATCACTGTCTCCTTATTTTTTTTCTTTTCTCTGTAACCCAATACATTTCTGTAAGACATTCAGTGGGCCTACAAATCGCCTTTTCACGGCGACTTTGATGTCTGACTACTTCTTTTTTATTTTGCACTGTGCGACTTTCTGAACTTGAACTTTCGAGTGTCACCACCACTCTGTATCATTCGATCAACTTCCTTTTGTTGTTTATACCACTGCTTAAGCCAACAATTTTTTTTTCCTTGCCTTCACTTCACATTCACTGAAATTCTTTTTCTCATGTGCTTTTGCCATTGTCTATTAACCAAACACTGAATGGGAAGCTGATATTTAAATTGATTTACATATTATAATATGCAAAATTCTGGGAGGAGTCAGGGTGGGGAGCAGGCACATACACATGCGTTACTTTTTATGCTGACTGGGATTTATGGTGCTGAAGTGCGTGGAAGTTGGCTTAGGCACTGTTTTCTGCATCTAATTTTTTTTTGTGTGTACGCACATTTCCACTTTTGTCCGTACACCGTGTTTTACTATGAGTTCTACACACGCCATTATGCACGAGGCCCCTGGACATTGACACAAATTGATGAATCTACATAAGCCTTGTCTGCAATAGAAATTAAATCTTGCAATACTTCTTTATATTTCCTGCTCTGTGCCCCAGTAAATACAAATTATCGTCAATACACTAATAATACAATTGCCCTTCATTCTCTCAGAATATGGAACCAATGTAGGAAGCACCTTAAGACAGAGAAGCTTTTATTTTTTGCACCGCTACATGACAACCGCTCTATTCCACCCTCTCAAACATATAGAGTATTTAATGTTTGGAAAATCTCCAGGATTAAAACACTTAGAAACTTGTACACAGATAATGTCTTCGCATCCTACGGACAATTATGTTTCAAATGTAACTTCTCATTCATACAATTCCTTCACTACTTTCAAACTAGAAACTTTGCTAAACAGAACCTGCACAATTTTCCTCATTTCCTACCTATTTCTGTTCCAGAAGTATTGATCAGTCCTAACGATTTAGTTAGCATCTCCACAATTTATAAAAATATTTTGAAGTCCCTTCCTTTCTAAGACCCCAGAGTACATTGGGTAAAGGATCTGTTACCTAATATTTAAGAAAAGGAGAAAAGGCAGGAATGCACAGAATACACTCTAGCTTCTTATGTGCAAAGCATTCAATCATTTAAATTAAAATATTTTATCAAGCGCATGTATCTCATTTAAAATTGTCCAAAATGTTTCTAGGGCAAGATTCAACCTATGAACAATGCAGTCGAGCTCCAGCCTCACTGGGCCACATGTTTTGGGCAGGCACCAAGCTAACATTGTTTTGGACAAAAATCTTTGAATGTCTATCAGACAGCCTTGGTGTCATAATCTCTCCTAATCTATTAACAGCTGTGTTTGGTTTACTCATGGACAAACAAACTGTAATTGTCTTTACCTCACTATTAGCACGTAAACTTCTATTGCTCTACTGGAAAAAATCTCAACCTACTACCTTTAAGTCAGTGGGAAACTGATGTTCTATACTATTTGAAATTGGAAAAAATCAAATTCTCATTTAGAGTATTTTTTCAAACTTTTTTCTTTTCAAAACTTTTTAAAAATATGGCAAGATTTAATCACTAAGCTTCCATTCATTTCTTGTTGCTTTTATAGAGAAACTTTTGTTGTTGGCTCTCCTGTCTTTTTCTTGGGTGGGTGTTGAATTTTTCTTTGAGTACATCAAATGTTATCAGTTTCTAATTAAAATCAATAAAAATATATACAAAAATGTAAAAAAAAAAAAATTAAAGAAAGGTCTCAGTCGTTTCTCAAGAAACCACCTGAGCAGTGGACATGTGATCCAATCTTCAACAACTTTTGTGAACTGATGAGTGAATGATGCAGCTAAAATATGAATAAGTCTCATCAAAAAGTACAATGAAATAATGGCAAAGGATGAGGAGCAGAAACAGTTTATTCTTCAACTGGTTGCAAACCATCACAGGAATTTTCCACCTTCATCAAAGAAAGCACTAATGTTGTAGACCTACAAGTGTGGAACATTGTCTACTGTTCAGTTCAGATGACGTAAAACTACCACATGGAGTGACTTCTAAATGTTGTTGATTTTTATTAAAATTTTGTGTGTTTGATACATATTTGATAAAGTATAAAATTAGCCATTGAAAATCTTGACTTTGTTATTTTTTTGGACTACCCTAATATATAAATATATACATTTATTGTGGTAACTCCATGGGTTGTAACCATGAACACTGTCACGTCTGACTTATCCTCTTAGTTCAAGGTGGACAATTCATAGTGCTTAGTTAACCTACATACAACCCTTTGATTCTCCTTTGAGTAGCCCTGCCCTTCTACTCTCAATCAAGTCTCGCCCAACACTCCCCCTGCCCAACTTCAAAAGCACACAGTACTCCATTTTATATGACGGTAGATAGAAGCAAAATGTGGCATTCCCCGGGTAAGTAATGTTAAGCTCTCTGGCTGCAATCTGGCTTTAGTCTATTCATATATTTTACTTGCTCTGTGCTAGCAGATGACACTGATGTCATAATTGTAGCACACATGAAAAAAAAAGAAACTGGAACCCCGGGTCAAAATATAGGGTTACTAAGGAATCTATCTTGTTCAAATGGTCCTAGAGAGCAGCATGCAAAACTTAGTCCAGATCAGTTAAAGGGTATAGGATTGTATATTGAACATACAGACAGAAAGGCAGACATTCTGTTTTACATATACAATGGGCAGTCAAAAAGTTCCCAGAATTGTGATATAGCGAGAGAATGAGAGATTAGATTACGCACACATTGTTGTGGAGGGGAGCGCAGCACATCTGTAGACCATTTGCAACAGGTCTGGATTGGTTTCGATGTATAGTATTGTTTCAGTAACTGTTTTGAGTTAGATGTGTGCATGGTCATTTGGCGCAATGTCACAGTTCAAATAATGTGCTAACATCAAGTCCATGTGCAAACTGGGGAAATCTCTCACTCTCCTGCTATATCACAATTCTGGCAACTTCTTCAGTGTCCCTTGTATATATAAAATACACAGGTAATCAACGTAAACCTCAGCATTAACATTGGCGGTGCACCATCTATTATGTATTTTGTAATGCATGTAGTACAGTAATAACATGCATTGCATTATCATTCCAGCAGATGGTACATCACCAACATTTGTAGTAATGTACTACCATAAATGTTTGTGATGCTCCATCTGTTGACATGAAAAATGAAATGCATTTTTATTACTGCAAATGTTTGTGGTCTGCCATCTGTTGGAATGACAGAGACATAGCAACCGGACAGAAACACAGACCCTTATCCTTTTATTAGGGTCAGTTGTTTATTATGTTTCTATTTAAATACTGTCTTTCAGAAATTTGTTGTTGTAAATAAATGACAGTGAACAGAACCAAGATCAAATCCAGAGCCCAAGGTTTACTTGTAAATTTACCACAGCTAATAAGATCTGTTCAAGCTTTCCAAAGTTTTCTACATCTAAATTGCCACTTCTTTTCCTTTCTGTTAGGCAAGAATGGTAAAGCATTGTCCTTCAACAAGACATCTTAGTATACTTCCTTAACTTCACTTATGATGGATTAAAAGCAGACCGTTCATCTACATTTTACTTTTAAGTCTGTTATGGCCTTCAGACTGTCTTTGTTGATTTTAATTTATCGTCGGTTACAGTTATTATGCTGCCAAGGTGAGTATCTTTTTGGAGCAGAGTGATGTATACACTGTCTCTGTATTTTAAAACATGCCATTCTTGTTTTGACCTTTACCCATCTTTATTTTTAATTTTATTTTTATTTTGAAAGTATATTTTGTAAAATGCAATTAGTTTAGGTTAGTTTGTAGATGGTATTCTGATTCAGTCCTAAAGTCCTAAGTTTGTTTTTAGATAAAATAATTTATTAAATTTTATTTTTAATAAATAGACTTAGGCAAAATGTTAGCATTATTATAATTTTTATGCCATTTGACATTATTTTCTCACATTCTTTTTAAATGGCTAGTTGTATTCCTTGACTCATGGGGTGCTTTTATAGCAGAGCTTGACTACAGTATTCAGAAGACTTTGAAAGCCCTAGATTTCTGTATTTGATGAGATCAAATTTTTTTGTTTGTTTTCTGTACTTCCAGGTGTAGTCATCTGATGCATAATACAGAACAATGTCCTGAAAAAATAGTCCTTCACATTGGAGACTGACTGAATAATGGCAGTTCCACGTCTGACCAGGGGATGACAGGGAACACTATCTTTCTTGATCCCTTGCAGACCATTCTTTGATGACATCACTTCTGGTGCCTTCAATTAAATTCTTTCACTAGGATAGATTTACCTGATTTACATAAAATAATTTCTCAAATGAAACCCTCCACCTGTGCCCTTGACCCAATACCAACAACATTTTTCAAAGAAGTATCGGGCATGCTAATTGATAATGTTCTTGACATAGTAAATTCGTCATTACATACGGGAGTCTTCCCAGACTGTCTTAAGACTGCTGTAGTTAAACCCCTACTTAAGAAAAATAATCTCGACCCCTCTGCTCTTGAAAATTATAGACCCATCTCTAACCTGCCTTTCTTAAGTAAAATTCTAGAGAAGGCAGTCATTATGCAGTTAAATGAGCACCTCAGTAAACATGCTATTCTTGATAAATTTCAGTCAGGTTTTAGAACAAATCACAGCACAGAAACTGCACTCGTTAAACTAGTAAATGACTTGCGGGTAAATGCAGACAGAGGCCATTTATCTGTTCTCATCCTCTTAGATCTGAGTGCCGCATTTGACACCATTGATCATAATATTCTTAAGAATCGCCTTAGTCAATGGGTGGGCCTTTCTGGCAGCGTCTTAAATTGGTTTGAATCCTACCTGGCAGGGAGAAAATTCTTTGTTAGTTGTGGTAATTACAACTCAAAGACACATGATATTCTATATGGTGTTCCACAAGGCTCTATCCTGGGTCCGCTGCTCTTCTCAATCTACATGCTTCCATTAGGTCAGATTATCTCGGGACATAACGTAAGCTACCACAGCTATGCTGATGACACACAGCTGTATTTATCAATAGCACCCGATGACCCCGAATCTCTTGATTCGCTAACACAATGTCTAACCTGTATCTCAGAATGGATAAATAGTAACTTTCTCAACTTAAATAAAGAGAAAACCGAAATCTTAGTGATTGGCAATAATGGATACAATGAGGCTATTAGAAATAAACTGGATGCATTAGGATTAAAAGTCAAAACGGAGGTAAAAAGCTTAGGGGTAACCATTGACTGTAATCTGAATTTTAAATCACATATTAATCAGATCACTAGGACAGCATTTTTTCACTTAAGAAACATAGCAAAAGTTAGACCTCTTATTTCATCGAAAGATGCAGAGAAATTAGTTCACACATTTGTTTTCAGTCGGCTAGATTACTGTAACGCACTGCTCTCAGGACTACCCAAAAAAGACATAAATCGTTTGCAACTAGTGCAGAATGCAGCTGCTAGAATCCTTACCAGGAAAAGAAAATCTGAGCACATTTCTCCAGTTTTGATGTCACTACACTGGTTACCTGTGTCATTCAGAATTGACTTTAAAATTCTGCTTATGGTTTATAAAACCTTAAATAATCTCGCTCCATCTTATATATCGGAATGTCTGACACCTTATATTCCAAATCGCAACCTCAGATCCTCAACTGAGTGTCTCCTTAGAATTCCAAGAGCAAAACTTAAAAGAAGTGGTGAGGCGGCCTTCTGCTGTTATGCACCTAAAATCTGGAATAGCCTGCCAGTAGGAATTCGCCAGGCTAATACAGTGGAGCACTTTAAAAAACTACTGAAAACACATTATTTTAACATGGCCTTCTCATAACTTCACTGTAATTTAATCCTGATACTCTGTATATCCAATTCATTATAATAACTATTCATTCAAAATCTGTACTAACCCCTACTCTCTCTTCTGTTTCCTTTTCCGGTGTCCTTTTGGTGGTGGCGCAAATACCCAAAGCTCCATGATGTTCCAACAATGATGGATGGATTAAAAGCCAGAAGTCTGTATGACCATCACCATCAAGTGACTCTGTGAGAACCCTAACTACAAAGAGGACTATTTCATTTATGTTAGGTAGAATGCCTAGGGGGGACTGGGCGGTCTTGTGGCCTGGAACCCCTACAGATTTTATTTTTTTCTCCAGCCATCTGGAGTTGTATTTTGTTTTTTCTGTCCACCCTGGCCATCGGACCTTACTCCTTTTCTATGTTAACTAATGTTATCTTATTTTAATTTTGTATTTTGTCTTTTATTTTTCATTTCTTCATTATGTAAAGCACTTTGAGCTACTTTTTGTATGAAAATGTGCTATATAAATAAATGTTGTTGTTGTTGTTGTTCAATGGCGTCACTTCCAGCACTCCATCCCTGATGACGCTATGTCCGGTCCTGCCTCTGATGACGCCACGTCCGGTCCCGCCTCTGACGACAACACTTCCGGCTCCACCTCTGACGATGTCACTTCCGCTTCTGGCCCCGATGACATCACTTCCTACACTGGCCTTTAAAGCTGCCATCTTGATTCAATACGGCAGTTCTGTTTTGGACTCAGTCTTATGAACAACTCACTATCTTTAAGTACCTTTTTGCACCCAAGGCACATTATATGGGTGGCTGCCCCAAACCTTTATGATGTCTATTTGTCATTCTTGTGACAACATACTGTATATATTTGGACTGGGACAAAGATTCTGTACAGTAGCTATGATTATGGTTAAGATCTGCTGCCTCACAACCTCACAGAGTTCTAGATTTAGATTCAAGCTTTGGACCTGACAGCTAACAAATGGGAGATGAGGCGAGGTGTGGATTTTAGGGGAGCCTTTTTTCTGTTGAATGTTTCTCCATTGTAATAGATGATGTGTAAAATGTTTTCCTGGCAGCATCGACCACAAGGCAGGGGCCAATCGCACACAATCCCATACTCGCACTTAACGCAGAGCCAACTGACAATTACCAGTTAGTGAAATTCGTAGAACTTTAGGAAATGGGAGGAAACCTCATTCAGAAAGGAGAAGAATGGCTCATAACCAGTGCTGAGTATGGGCAGAATATCAAGGATGCTGGATTTGCAAGGCAGGAGCACTAACCATTGTACCATAATGCCAACCTGCCAGTGCCTTGTACTTAATAGAAACTGCCATGTCTTCAAGCTTTTTTGGAAGGAATTAGAGTGTAAGTTCAATCAAAAAGTTTTCCAAAATAAAACACAACACTGTTTTAAAATGGAAATATTAACACAATACACATGGTCCACTATAATAAGCGTTGGATTTTAGACTAATTTACCAGATGTCAGGAATCTTCCACCATTTCATCATCTAGAAAATCCAGTCTGCCAGACTTGCATTCTTTTGACCCAGACAAATAGCACAAGCTTTACAATATGATTTTTTTCAAACATTTTAAACACTGTGTGAACTTTGTGTTTATGAAAAATTAGTACAGAAGCTGCATTGTCAGATGTGTACATATAAATAAAACTACAAATGTCCTTTTTTCTACTCGGTGTGCATTAATTGCACATTTGATCTGTGTACTCTACTTTTCCTCCCACATTCCCAAAGGGCATACCAATTAGAATAATTGTTGGTTCAAATTAGCCTGGTATGAGCATGGGTGAGGGGGCTTTGTAATGGAGTGGCACCTGTTTAGAGCTGTGTTCCTGTGCCATGTGTTGTCAGAATAAGCTCTGGTTCCTGCAACCCTGAATCAGATAAAATGGGTTTGAAAATGTTACATCTGGTTGTCATGGCATGAACTGATCTTCAAGTAGGCAATTAGTATAATAAAACTATCCCATTTGGAAATTACCTAATACCCAAAACATTAGTGAAATATTAGTTCAGTATGTGACGATTAGAATATTGGAATTAAACTTAACTGCTCAATGTTATGTTGTCTCATGGTGGGAAAGTAGTTACAACAACAACTTTTATTTATATAGCACATTTTCATACAAATAATGCAGCTCAAAGTGCTTTACATGATGAAGAAAGAGGAAAAAGAAAATAAATAAGAATTAAAATAAGGGAACACTAATTAACATAGAATAAAAGTAAAGTCCGATGGCCAGGGAGGACAGAAAAAAACAAAAAAACTCCAGAGAGCTGGAGAAAAAAATAAAATCTGCAGGGGTTCCAGGCCACGAGACCACCCAGCCCCCTCTAGGCATTCTACCTAACATAAATGATCAGTCCTCATTGTATTCAGGGTTCTCATGGAAGAACTTGATGATGATGGTCACATGGACTTCTGGCCTTGAATCCATCAATATAGGGACATCACCTGCGGTGGGCTGGCGCTCTGCCCGGGGTTTGTTTCCTGCCTTGCACCCTTTGTTGGCTGGGATTGGCTCCAGCAGACCCCCGTGACCCCGTAGTTAGGATATAGCAGGTTGGATAATGGATGGATGGATGGATAGGGACATCACAGTGCTTTGATCAGGTGGTGGTGGCACAGATCGCCACCCCAGAAAATCGGAAAAAGAACAGAAGGGAAAGTAGGGGTTAGTATGGATTTAGAATATGAATACCATGAATAATAATGATAATTAATTGAATATACAGAGCATCAGGATTAAACTAAGATGAAGCTATCAGAAAGCCATGTTAAAGTAATGTGTTTTCAGAAGTGTTTTAAAGTGCTCCACTGTATTAGCCTGGTGAATTCCTATTGGCAAGCTATTCCAGATTTTAGGTGCATAACAGCAATGGCCGCCTCACCACTTCTTTTAAGTTTAGCTCTTGGAATTCTCAGCAGACAGTCATTTGAAGATCTAAGGTTACGATTTGGAGTGTAAGACATTCCGAAATATAAGATGGAGCAAGATTGTTTAAGGCTTTGTAAACTATAAGCAGGATTTTAAAGTCAATTCTAAATGACTCGGGTAACCAATGTAGTGACATCAAAACTGGAGAGATGTGCTCAGATTTTCTTTTCCTAGTTAAGATTCTAGCAGCTGCATTCTGCACTATTTGCAATTGGTTTATGTCTTTTTTGGGTAGTCCTGGGAGGAGAGCGTTACACTAATCTAGTTGAATGAAAACAAAAGCATGGATTAATTTCTCAGCATCTTGCAATGTTATAAGGGGTGTAACTTTTGCTATATTTCTTAAGTGGAAAAATGCTGTCCTAATAATCTGATTAATATGTGATTTAAAATTCAAGTCAGAGTCGATAGTTACCCCAAAATTCTTTACCTCCATCTTGACTTTTAATTCTAGTGCATCTAGGTTATTTCTAATAACCTCATTATATCCATTATTGCCAATCACTAAAATTTCTGTTTTCTCTTTATTTACTTTGAGAAAATTACTACTCATCCATTCAGAAACACAAGTAACACATTGTATCAGTGAATCAAGAGAGTCGGGGTCATCAGGCACTATTGATAAATACAGTTGTGTGTCATCAGCATAGCTGTGGTAACTCACGTTATGCCCCGAGATAATCTGACCTAACGGAAGCATGTAAATCGAAAAGAGCAGCAGACCCAGAATAGATCCTTGTGGAACACCATATAGAATATCATGGGTCTTTGAAGTATAATTACCACAACTTACAAAGAATTTTCTACCTGCCAGATAGGACTCAAACCAATTTAAGACACTGTCAGAGAGGCCCACCCACTGACTAAGGCGATTTCTAAGTTAGCACTTCTTCCTCATAGTTTCACAGACCTGGGGTCAGATTAATACAACTTGCATACACACTGAAGGTTGCTTGCACAACGATAGGAACGATAGGAAAACTTACAACAACTCCTACTCATCCATACACAACATTTTAGAGAAAGAGGGAAATTGCTACATCCTTGATCTTGAACACTATTTTAATTTACTTTAAAGAGGGCCAATGCTGCGTATTTGCACTGAAGAACTTCTTCGGTTACCTGTTGTTGATGAGAAACCAAAGTGCATTAAGAAAATGGGTGTAATTCACTGCCTCCATACAGAAAGCTATAAATCTAATGTCCTATACCCCATTCATAGCCTAATCATTTAACTCAACATGGCTTGTTTGGTGGTGTTTGAAAATTATGTAAATCGCCATTCATGAAAGGAATGAGCTTTTAGTAATCAGCAGGATTTTTTTGCCCATGATGACGACTGGCTTATTAGCTGATTTAGGCTCCCAAGATCTGTTTGAGTTTCCTAAAAATGTTGGGCCAATTGACAGAAGTTATAGCAATAAAGGATCTTAGTGAGAATGATGGTGCTTTTGTTAACAGTGAGCAGTGATATTCCATTAACATACAAGTTATCTGTGTTGCCAAAATGGGACTACCAAATGTGTTGCTCAGTTTTTTGGGTCAGCCCATGATTCATTTATTACGAGGCAAAGTCATTCTGGTAGAGGACTGGTAACCATTCTTCAGTGTTTCAACTGGCCTATACAGTTTTTGTAACAGCAATCATGTCATTACATGTACCAGGTGATAGAAGCTACCCGCTCAGATGCTGGTGCATTTCCCAATTCCACCTTTCAGTGCTATGTGGAGTGCACAATGGACTTCTCAAATGTAGGCAAGATGCAGACATTCCAAAACTCACCATAAAGCATTTCAATGTGTTTTTTTTCCACAGTAAAGTGGACAAGCTGGTCCCCCTGGCTGTTTCCCAGAAACCTTCCTTTTCAATGTCCTGATTCCTTTACAGGGGGTTGAATTTGACATATCTATTGGATTGTGATCACCAAGATTGTTATCATAATTACCATAGTGTCCATACCAGAACAATCCCAACACATGTCTGATGATTTAACAAAATGTCTATATGAAACAGAAAATGAGCCCAGTGATTTTTTTTTCACTAGAGATGTTTACTTAAATACTACATGACAGAAAATACATGAAGAATTAATGTAGGCACTACATGTACTGTATGTACAATAACTAAATGTATTTCTTCTTGTGTCAATGGTGTGATTTTTCCTGAAAGCGAAACATCATTTGTTTTGTAATTTCTTTTGTGAAGCAAAACACTGAGATTCACTGCAAACATCGTTGCATGTGAATTGATAATTATTGTCAAATCCTGGCCCAAGAAATAGTACCCTGGCTGTGTTTCTAACAGTGCTTTGACTTCATCAAATGCAATTATAAAAGCGTATCCTCATATGATGCAAGCCTCAGTTATCTCTTGATGTACTTGATGGGTTTTCCTTTTCAATTTTGGATATTGTATCATTTTAGTTTCAACTGAAAATAAAGACGTTGAGTTCAATTAGTCTCTACCTACCATCATCAAGACCTGATCCAAGGAAATGTACTTGATAGGTTCTTCTTTTCTTGTATGAGAATTATCAGAAGAAGGAGTTTCTTTACTAGAAAAGAAAGACAAGTGTGTTTTCTGAAAAGAAGCCAAAACAGTCACCTTGAGCTCTCCAACTAAGCAGCAGATGCACTGTTTAATAAACCATATGAGAACATCTTAATCCAATGATTGTTTCACTTAAATGTAAAAATATGGTGGCTCTAATTTTATTGGAATAGACTTTTATGATTTTTGAAATCACAGCATGAACTTTGTTTCATTTTTTAATAATCATTCCTGGAGCTATTTTTGAAGAGGGACTATTCATAAATCTGCACCTCTCCTCAAAGGCTGTAACACACAGAACACATGGATAGTTTCACAAGAAAGAACTGTTACACTTTTTACAACAAGGATACATAAAAACAAATTTCAAGGATAAATCTTTAATGCTGAATGGACATACACAATGAAAACAACAGACAACACTCTCATTACAGAGATTTAGATCAGATTGTTACTTTTATGGACTAGCATTGTGTTTTGCAACATTAACTGCATACCAAAGTAGTGATTTCATTAATAATGTGCCAGCAAGTTGAATGTTTATCTACTACACTTGCAGAAAACTCCAATGGCCTTTCCCATCATCTCACATAACCACTTACCATACACTAGTCATCTTGACAAATATAATGGAATTTTACAAATACAATAGATAAATAGATTAAAAACTAATTATTTCATTTCAGTGGTGCAAGACTACTATCAGAAGGTAGAACAAAACAAACAAATATTGTATGGAAAAAACATGTGTGGCACAATATTCTTGCTTGACTGAAATTAGGAGTGCTCAAAAAGTTTATAGAGTGATGCTGCATGTTTAAATACGCCACAGATATGATCTACAGCTAATTACAGCCATATACCTACTATAAATTGTTAAATTCAGCAGAAGGTGTCTAAAGAGTTGTCATATTGATAAAAGAACAATACTGCAGGACTGCAAGGAATTATCACTTGCATCATAATTGCTTTCAATTGTAAAATGTAACTCTGTCACTCTGAATCATCATTAGTTGCCAAATCATCTGTTTTTCGCACTTGCTTTATTGAACACTGTGTTTCTGTGAAGTGGAGCCTCTCTTGACAGTACTGGGAAGAAGGAAGAAATCAACCTTTGAAGATATGTCTTCCATCTTGGGGCACATTTGTACATATATCCATACTAACTCACATCATTTGGTCCTATACTTATTATCTATTGAGTTGGCAGAATTTATCATATAGAAATGTTGTCCTTTGTTAATGGTGTAAGAAATTCTGTAAGTGTGAAAAGAAGAATTGATTGATTCATGTTACTCAATCATTTAATTAATTACAGTATCAGTGTTGCATTTGGCAATACCAGTAATTAATTAAAAAATGTAGTAAGATGCCCAACCAGGATGCCAAATTAATATAAGAGATATGAGGATTTTCATTTCTGCTCATCCAAGGATCTCTGTTTCATTTCCTAGCTGAGATGCCAGAAATATGAAGAGATCTACATTCATTTATGAATGATATTCATAAATTGACAAAAGCATACGTTAAATATTTTTACTTTCTCTGTTGTAGTTCAAATGTGGTGATAGGCTAGGTACCAAAAAATAACTCAAACACGCTTGCTGCAAAACCAAATAATGCAATGTATTCATGATGTAAGGATAACAGAAGATAGTATAGAATATGTGTATATATATATATATATATATATATATATATATATATATATATATATATATATATATATAATAATAAAAGGCAAAGCCCTCACTGACTCACTCACTCACTCACTCACTCACTCACTGACTGACTCACTCATCACTAATTCTCCAACTTCCCGTGTAGGTGGAAGGCTGAAATTTGGCAGGCTCATTCCTTACAGCTTACTTACAAAAGTTAGGCAGGTTTCATTTCCAAATTCAAAGCGTAATGGTCATAACTGGAACATATTTTTTGTCCATACACTGTAATGGAGGAGGCGGAGTCACGTATCGCGTCATCACGCCTCCTACGTAATCACGTGAACTAAAAAACAAGGAAGACATTTACAGCACGAGTCACACGCGGGAACGAAGGTAAATGACGTTAATTTTTCACTGTCTTTTAATACTGTGTGAGCATACATATTAACACATGTGCAATTAAACGTGTGCATTTATGGGGTGATTTCTGAGGCTTAAAAGCTCACCTTTTATCAAACGCGGGAAGAAAGGTAACTGACGTTGTTCACTGTCTTTTAATAATGTGTAACCATACATATTAACACATGTCCAATTAAACGTGTGCATTTACGGGGTGATTTCTCAGGCTTAAAAGCTCGCCTTTTACTAAAAAGGTAAATGCAAAACTATTTTCAATCAGTTTATTGAAACGCTCCCGTTAAGGATTGCAATAACATATTCGCGAGATAAAAGAACGAAGTAGGGGGAAATGGAGGAACAGCCGCAAACAGCGAAGAGCAAAAAATTAATTAAACAATTGAGAACGGAGCGAGTTAAGCATACAAGCATGTTCATAAGGGAAACAAAGCACGGTGTAAAACGTAAGTTTAAATTAAGTTTATAGAAACGCTCCCGCTGCGGATTGCAATAACATATTCGCGAGATAAAAGTTTAATGAGAAGACACGAGGTATGAACGAAGCACACGCCGTGGCGCAACGTTAGGGGCAACAGTTTCAACCATTCTATGATCTGCTTCTCGCAACTGAAAGACGGCACATGGCGGATGTTAGCCGACTTGCTGACCGCAACGTTAGGGGCTTCAACTATGGCGCTGACGCAACATCTCAGTGCCAACACTTTGCAGACTGTACTTAAAAGACACGCCCTCCTCACTGGACAGTTAAAAACACCAATCAAACTAACGATGACATCAAGTATTACCCAATCAAAAGTAGGAAAGGAGGCATCTTCATAAAATGCATGTGGGATGATTTGCATGAGACGCTGCTTTAAAAAAAAAATGATAAAAAAAATACGGGATAAATCCCGTCCAGTATTGATTCAAAACGGGACGCGCAATTTCATTCTCAAACACGGCACGATTCCGTATTTTAAAGGACGGGTGGCAACCCTACAGTGTCAGGTAACCACCCATACAATCAGATTGTGATTCAGACTAGGAATGCAATGAATGTAATTACCCCGATCTACATACAAGGCGAAAGTCTTGCAACATTCAAAGATGATGGTTTGGGATAATTACTACTTATTAAGTACAACATTGAACATAAAAGAGCTTATGAAGCCTTGAACCGAAAAAAGCAAGATCTCAGAGATCGTAAAAAAAAAAAAGGAGGTAATGTCGTTTTACTCGCTGTAGATTTTAGTCAAACATTACCAGTTATTCCACGAGGGAGACCAGCAGATGAACTCAACGCGTGTTTAAAATCCATGCTTCTCCCACGGTCGGTTATATGTCGCGTGTTCTCGGGTAGGTACACCAAAAAATGTATACATTTAAGCATGTAATGGGCAAAGAAAAAATGAGGTATACCCGAAGGCACTGCAGTAGTACTCAATGTAACTTTACTTCTTAAATGTTAATGTTTTACTGTTTAATAATTTATATGCTTCTTATATATTGTTGAAATTCTTTTATCAAAATACCAGTGACAGCGCAATGCACGATAACATGGAGTGAATACACCATACGCATCTGCCCACGGCCGCCCTGGTGTGCGCAGATAGGAGTTGATTCTAAAATAAAATAAACATAAAAAGAGTAATACATTCATCACCCATAAAGCGGATAGCAGACGTGACGTATTATATGTGTACACATTTCAAGTCAATACGTGAAACGGTTTGCAAGCTACATGTGATTTAAAATCCTGGACAGACCAACGAAAAGCCACGGTAGCAAATTATAGAAGAAGATTTTACTGTTTAATAATTTATATTTATATGAAATGTGCTTCTTATATATTACTTCATATTCTCATATGATAATGATGTTAATGTTGTTTATATTGATTTCTATGTTATTGTAAGTGCATCTATGTGTGTATATGTATGTATGTATGTGTATATATATATATATATATATATATATATATATATATATATATAAAATATATATATAAAAAATATATGTGTATATGTATATATTATATATCTGTATATGTGTGTATATGTGTGTGTATATGTGTATATGTATATATATATGACAGCGACACTCATAACAATGACAACACAATTACATTCACAATCATGTTACGTTATTTTTAAAATGTTTCCTTTACTTTTTCATAACCTCTTTAACACACTACTTCTCCGCTGCGAAGCGCGGGTATTTTGCTAGTATATATATATATAGTGAGATATCAGTCTTGAAGAAAATAACTCCAAACAAAACAGATAAAGATTTGGGGACCATCCCCGTATATTGTCATCCAGACAATAATAAAGAAAGTGATTCTAAAGACTTTTCAGTACATAGAACATTTTACTGAAGACAAAATGGCGTTTTTATAGTACAAGGAATGATGGGACAGGAAATGGTTGGCAGGATGTGATGATTGGAGACAGGAAGCGGAACCAACGTCATCAGAAGTTGACGGAAGTGAAGGATTGTGGAACCGGAAGTGACGTCATCATAATTGACCAGAAGTGACGTCGTCGTGGCCATTTTGAACCCGGAAATGGAGATCTTTACTTTTCTTCTGATTTTCTGTAGAGGGAAAGAGATTCAGGTAAGTACCACATGATGACCCTCTGTCTCGCGATAATTCACTTACCTTTAGGCTCTTTGACTGCCTCCAACACGCACGTACCCCCCCCCCCCCCCCCTCAGCCCAGACACATCAGGTCAGGTGATCTGCACCGAGAGGTCGTGGACACGGGAGAGAGCATCTGCGTTGGCCTGCAAGTAACCTCTACGATTAGTGACACTAAAACGATAAGGTTGAAGATCAAGAAACCACCTAGTGACGCGAGGATTAGACTCCCGATGAAGAGACATCCACTGCAAAGCGGCATGATCCATCACCAGAGTACATTCACGCCCCAATAGGTAGTACCTCAATGATGTGATAGCCCACTTAATCGCCAAGGCTTCTCACTCCACCGCAGCATACTTGGTCTCTCATTCCAGCAGTTTCCGGCTTAGATACATAACGGAGTGTTCAGCACCGTCGACGCATTGGCTCAGCACGGCACCCAATCCTGTGGCCGATGCGTCGGTCTGGAGAATAAAAGGAATAGAAAAGTCAGGAGATTTCAATAAAGGTGCTGACGTAAGGGCCAATTTTAAGTCACTGAATGCTTTATCAACCGAATCATCCCATACCACATTTACAGGTGCTCGTTTCCTTGTTAAATTAGATAAGGGCATAGCAATTTCACAGAAATGCGTTACAAAACATCGATAGTAACCTGCCAATCCTAAAAATGCTTGTACTTGCCACTTACTTATCGGACGGGCCAATTCATGATGACATCAATTTTATTACATTGTGGTTTAACAACACCCCCACCTACTAGGTAGCCTAAATATTTGGCTTCCCTCAATCCGAAAAAACATTTCCTCAGATTAATATGAAGCCCTGCTGATGCCAGCGTGGAGAGTATTGTTTGAACCTGCCATACATGATCCTTCCATGTGCCGGAATAAATGACTACGTCATCCAGGTAGGCGGCACAATATGAATTGTGGGGCTGTAGCAGTGTGTCTACCAGACTTGGAAAAGTAGCTGGTGCCCCGTGCAAACCGAATGGAAGGACCCTGTATTGCCAATGTCCACTGGGTGTACTAAAAGCGTTTTTTTCTTTAGCGGAATCTGTTAAGGGAATTTGCCAATACCCTTTTGACATGTCAGTAGTAGTTAGGAATTGAGCATTCCGCAGCCGATCAAGTAAATCATCCACTCGCGGCATGGGATACACATCAAATTTAGAGACCTGATTAAGTCGACGAAAGTCATTACAGAACCTCCATGACCCATCAGGTTTAGAAACTAAGACAATTGGACTAGACCAAGGGCTATAACTTTCTTCAATAACCCCTAATTCTAGCATTCGTCTAATCTCTAACTCTACTTCCGCTTTCTTTGCTTCCGGGAGCCTATAGGGTCTCTCTCTGACAATCACTCCAGGGTCAGTAATAATATCATGAACAATCAGCGCAGTTCGTCCTGGTATTTCATCCACAACTTTGGGTACAGACAAGATAGCCATTTTGAGATCTTGTCTTTGTTCATACGTCAAATTAGGACCAAAATTAAGATGGGACATAAAAAAGACATAAAAAGCGAACTAGACTGTCTGGAGGAGGGATCAAGGTCTCTTTCCTTCCACGGTTACAGCAAATTAATATGGTAAACTCACTCACTCGGTCGATGATTAGCTTGTTTAACCAAATAGTCCACGAGTTCTTTCCTTTCCTTAATTTCATAAGGGCCTTGCCAATGTGCTAACAGCTTTGAATGAGAAGTTGGGACTAATACCATCACACGATCACCTGGGACAAATTCCCGAATGGTGGTATTTCTATTGTAATAATGTGACTGCGCTGCTTGTGCTTTCTCCAAATTCTCTTTTAGAATAGGTCTAATTTTTTCCAATCTATCACGTAATTGCGTGATATATTCCAGAATGTTTGAAGTAGGGAGGACCTCCTCTTCCCATCCTTCTTTTAGCATATCAAAAAGCCCCCTGGGTTGTCTTCCATACAATAATTCAAAATGGAGAAAACCCTGTAGAGGTCTGAGGAACTTCCTGATAAGCAAACAAAATGAGAAGAAGCAACTGATCCCAGTTTCTTCCATGCTCGTTAACTACTTTGCGTAACATCTGTTTTAACGTTTGATTAAAATGTTCTACCAGCCCATCAGTTTAGGGATGGTAGACAGAGGTTTTTAGATGTTTTATTCTGAGTAATTTGGCGACTTCCCTGAATGTTTCCGAAGTGAAGGGAGTCCCTTGTTCCGTTAAAACCTCTTTGGGGATCCCAACACGAGCGAATATCCCTACTAACTCCTGTGCGATATTTTTAGTATTAGCTGAGCGCAAAGGAACATCTTCAGGGAAATGAGTGGCATAATCCACTAGGACTAAAATGTATTTAAAGCCCTTTAACGAGGGTTCTAGGGGTCCTACGATATGAATTCCTACTCGCTCAAAAGGGATATCAATAAGGGGAAGGGGAACGAGAGGAGCTCTAGTCCTTCTTGGAATCTGACGAAGTTGACGCTCAGGACAGGAAGTGCAAAATCGCCGGACCTCCTCATTAACTCCTGGCCCAATAAAATCGGAGTTTTATTCTCTCCAATGTTTTAGCCTAAATTGGCTCCTAGAAGGTGAGCATGTGCCAATTCACACACTTTTCGTTGAAAAGTGCGTGGAATCAACAGTAACGCTCACACTTCACCCTCATGATCTGCCACTCTATATAATAATTCATTTTTAATTACAAAGAACGGCATCGGTGGCATGGGATCTAGGGTTGTATAACCCTCGGTAGATACTACTGCATTCCTAGCGAATTTTAAGGAATCATCGTTCCATTGTTCTCTTTTAAAAGATGACGGTGTTAATAGGAATTGGGCAGTTAAATCTTGAATAGGGTCTCATTTGACCTCAATGGGAGAGGCTTCTGCCTCCACGTCCTCCACGTTAACTGTACTAGCTCCCGCAGAGGATGATGGGACATTGATTTCTTCGCATTGGGTACTCGTATTGGTCCGTGCTACTGTGGGACACGGAGAAGAGGCAGTCAGAGCAGTATTCTCCATTACTAAACCCAAATTCTTCTTAGGTACAGTTACGTTCTTACCGCTGGTAATTTTATTCCAATCCCTTCCTAAGATGACTGGAAAAGGGGGATCCGGTAATACAGCCATAGCCATACTTGTTAAATTCTGATTCACAGACACCACATATCTGTCTGTTTTATAATACCGGATGTCCCCATGAATACATTTTAGACTAGTTTTAATTTTAGTCCACTGTTGCGGTAGTAGTTATGGCAGTTATTCATCATGGATGAATGCCAGTGAGATACTCATGTAAGGTGGAACGGGAATCACAGAAATGTGGGCCAGGCAATGATCATTGTCATAAGCAGTCATAGCACAAGCACAGACAAATTACAGACAGTAATTTTACACACCCACCCACCAATGCTCCTTCACTCCTTACTTCTTCACACACACAAACAATGATTTACACTAACTTATACATAACCAGTCCCCTTCATTGATTATTATTAAAAAAAAAAAGCAGCCATGCACCTTGAAAGATATTATTTATTGAAAAAAGACTCAATAACCACCTCATACATAACCAACCCCCATGGATACAGTATTATTAATATAGAAGTAAAATCATACATATGGGCCTTGTAAATCTTTCCAAAAAAACTCAAACATACATACAGTACCAAGTAAAAAAATGTGAACCCTTTGGAATTACCTGATTTTCTGCATTAACTGATTATAAAATGTGATCTGATCTTTATTTAAGTCAGAAGTGTAAACAAACTCAATATGCTCATAACAAACAAACAGTTAAAGTCTTTCATGCAATTATTGAACACACCCATCAAACATTCAAAGAGTGCTGTAGAAAAAGTAAGTGAACTCTTGGATTTAATAACTGGTCAAATGTCCTTTGGCAGCAAGAACCTCTAACAAGTGCTTCCAATAGCTGTGGATTAGACCTGCACAATGTCCAGGAGGAATTTTAGACCTTTCTTCCTGACAGAGCTTCTTCAAGTCAGCCATATTCTTAGGATGTCTGGTGTGAACAGCTCTTTTGATGTCATTCCATAGCATCTCTGTTGGGTTAAGATCTGGGCTTTGACCAGGCTACTCTAAAAGGCAAATTATATGTGTCTGATGCCATTCTGTAGTAGATTTACTTAAATGTTTAGGATCATTGTCCTGCTGCATCCCCCAGCTTCTACTGTCACCCTAACATTATCCTGTAGGATACCTTAATGAATCTGAGAATTAATTTTCGTCTTATGATGGCAAGTTGTCCAGGCTACAAATCATGCTGCCCTTTTATACGCCATATGTACTGTTGTGTATTCCCAATGAAAAACTGAACTTTAGCTTCGTCATACCACAATACATTTCCCCATATTGTTGTGGGGTTTCAGGGTGGACTCTGGCAAACTTCAAGTGTGTAGCAATGTTTTTTTTTTTGAAGAGCAGTGGATTCTCCTTGTTGTCCAGCCATGAACACCATACCTGTTTAATGTTTGTGCATAGTAGACATGAACAGAGATGTTAACCTGTTCCAATGATTCCGTCAAGTCTTTGGATGTTACTGTAGGTTTTTTTTTTTGCCTCACTGAGCATTGTGTACTGTGCCGTTTGAATCACCTTAGCTGGGCGCCAGCTTCTAAGGAAAGTAGCCTCCGCACTACATTTTCTTCATTAATGCACAATTTGTTTAATTCTGGACTGATGAATATCTAAACCCTTTAAAATTACTTTCCAGTTTTATGCAAATCAACAATTCTTGATTATAGGTCTTCTGAGATTCCTTCTTTTTGTGAAGCCTGCTTTACTTCAGCAGATGCTTTTTTATGAATAACAAACTCAAAATATTCTTTTCAGTTAAAGTAGCTCTAAACCACACCCCCAATCTCGTTTCATTGATTGGATTCCAGGTTTGATAATTTCTGACTCCAATTAGCTTTTGTTGAACTCAGAAAATGTAGGATTAACAAACTTGTTTCCCTCCTATACCTGTGAATATTTGAATGACATATTCAATATGTACAAAAAAACCCAATAATTTGTGCAATATTAGTCAAAATAGATTGCATTTGTTCATTATTGTAACTTAGATGAAGATCAGACTATATTTTAAGAAAATATATACATAAATGTGGTTATTTCCAAATGAATCACATATATTTTCTTGCCACTGAAGCATTTAATTTCATCCTTTTAGCTTTCAGCATTACACAAATTCTAAGCGATAAGAATTAAATAAATCTCACAATGTAACTTGAAAAAAAAAATTTACGGATAAAAAATGGTGTCAGTATATCCACAAAAGAGGTCTTGGTTGTAATAAAGGTAAATTCATCATATTTAAAAAAGTTCAAGTAAAACAGAGAATAATAGTCATATTTAGAAATATAATAAAAAGAGAACTAAATAAAAACTACAAATTAGCACCCAACACAGAAGTCAACCTGTAATAACCCAAATATGTTTATGGTAGCACATACTTTATATTTATATCTGACTAAATTATGTAGACATATCTTCTCAGTGTTTTGGATTATCTACGTGGGATGATCAAAGCATTGAAAAATCCCTCCCTAACACTAAATAATGCTGTAATAAATTGATATTTTGAGGAATAGTTTTGACATGTTTTTTCTTTATTTTATCAGTTTTTTACATATGTTTTGAACCATTTAGAATTTGGTTTTATTGGTTATTTTGTTATTAGTAAAGTTATATTACTTTGTCATTTTGTTTTTGAATTACACAATTTGGAATTTTGTGTATGTCACCAATTTTAGTGGCTTGGTTGCTACGACATGACAGTTGGTCATTAGAGGGCATGTCCTAGAACTCACTTCATCGTGACATCATCTTACTGACTGTAGTTAAGTCAGGGTCTTTCGGAAGACTTTGTCCAAGACTGTGGATTCTCCAAAATGTTAACGGTGTTTAAAAACATTTTTGGGGCTAAGACTTCTGTTTTAATTAAAATGACTTTTAAAATGACATTTAGTGTTAGGTGCAGGTTTTATTGTCTCCCTGGTTTCACCCTTCATTTTGCCTTCTTTCCACTATAATTTTTGTCTCTTCTGTTTCCACTTCCTTTTTCTTTAATTCCTTCTACCTGTTCTTTTGTGGCAGAACAAAGGACTTATAAACTTTCAGAAAGTTAAAAAATTAAGAACCCAAAGCAAAATGAAATTAATGAAATACTCTCACCAATAGAAAAAGAAAACAGAAAAAATTACACCTAATTTCTATAATATATTTCAAACTAGACCAACTGCAATCCCAGTGGAAAGCCAAAATTGAAAACATAAGAAATTTTAACAGGGAGAAAATTCCAACTTAACTTTTTATCATATGAGTCAAAAGAGACTAGAACAAAAACAAAGTTTACATAATTAACATTCATAACTTTGAGAGAGTGAATGAATGGACCAAAAACACAACAGGTAAAACTTTCTGATGTCAAACCCTTTCAAGTGATTTCTGATCCAAAGAAGGCCAATTCTCGATGTGACCTCACCCCTGCAAAATCAGGACAATATGAAACATGACGGATTGGGATAAAAATTACAAATACAGATCAAAATGTCAACTGAACATTAGCAACTTAGGAAAGGAAGCACTAACAGGAATGAGACACAACTGCAGTGCTGACACTCAGTCCACAAAAAAAAACTTGTCTTGACAATTTGAATCAGGCATAAATATACAATTTATTGATGAATATTTTTCCCCCTTTACAAACTCATCAATAACAACATCAAAATGTTCCTTAATGTCCTCAATTAAAGAACAGTGCTTGCACATTTGTATGCACACAGAATGCAGGCCTTACTTTTCTAGCTGTATTGAGCATAAAAACAGCATGTCTGTAGGCCACTAGTTGTTTATTGAATCAAAATCTACAAATGTGACCATTAAACATGTGCTTATTCGCTTGAGATTCAGTTTTTCCCAATTGTTCAACAAAACTAAGCACATTAGTTCATACAACTAACTGAAATGCCATGTTTATGCTGCATCTTTAACTAGCTTACTATTTCTAAGGAAAAATCCTGTTAGGTCATGCATTACAAGTCCAGTTTTAGGATGACCTGGTTTTCTTTGTTGTAACAACTTGAGAGTCTGAGTTCCTTTGACAAACAGGAAAAAGACCAAGCAGTAACAATAATTAAGTTGTAACACAACTAAGACTTGTTTAGACCAAATGCTTGCCTCAAGAAATACTTGTAATACCAATGGAAAATATGTTTAAAAATCCGCTGCTGAGCTCTTAACATCTGTTGCAAAACCTTATGGACGTCTACCTTCATAATGAATTGCTTAACACAACTTATTATTTCTAGCTTTCTCTTGTTGACAAGGTTGAAACCTTGTAAATGCTTCAGCCGTATAAAACTATGAATGATAACTACTTTACATTTACCTACTGACAAATGCTGTAAATCGAAAGATATGATTCATTGGGATATGACTCCAGTAAAAGATAGGAATGACCTTCCCAAGATTCATAAGACGTGGTAAACAAGACTCAACCAATATTGCTTTAAATACAGTACTTGCAGACAACAACATGATACAAGAGACCTAATATAATGTTACAGAAGTGTGAGAAAAGCTCTGGGAAAAGATGATGGGCAACTGTTTGAGAAATAACACACAAGCATTAAGACTTCAGTTTTGAGCTTGGAAGGTCTCTTACTGTGTGCTTAATTACCCCACAATCTGCCTTACTGTGGGTCTAATGAAGGGGAGAAAGAAAACAAAATTAAATGAACTCTATCCAAGCATTATCTTTAATGTATGTAAACAACTTATATTGCTATGTGAAGTTAGGACAGCAGCACAAAACCATTTCTAATAACTGTTGAGAGGTAACAGAGACTGCTTAATTATGAGTGTCATCTGTATTCAATGAGCATATATATGCAATAAATTTAAAAGATTCAAAATCTTATCATGAGCCTTTACAAGAATTGTATTCTCTTTTTCAAGGTATGCTTACAGATGCTGCATTATGTTAAGTTAAAATAAATAAATAAGAACAAATATTTTGGCTTCTGTATGTCTTCACGTAATTGAATATAATTAAACAATTACTGGATTATTAAGTTAATGCAAACTCACCAGTACTGTATTTTCAGAAGGAACCTTCAGTTTGAGTTTCAGAAGCCTTTATCACTTTGACAGAAGTGTCTTTTGGGCAATTCCATTAAAGAAATGGAGGTTTTGTTAGAGTGCTAAAATTAACAAGGTTGTTATTGCTAATAAACTATCCTTAACAGATGAAAGAATACAAATGGTATGCAATATACATAGCCAGATTTTTGCAGAGAATGTCTGCATTAACCTTCACCAATTGTTGTGGAATCTTCTAATTTTAGAGTGCGAGATGAGCATCTATTGTATAAAAGGGGGTTGCTTCCAACCCTCATTTATGAGATTGTGCAGTTTGTGGGGTTGTCTCCCATGGAGCAGTTTGAATGAGGAGAAACCCATAGAAACATGTGACACCTTCCGGAAAGCAAACAAGACAACAGGGAGGTGCTGGTCCCAGTCTCTCCCATCTGCCTGCAACACCCTCCTCAGCATCTGCCTGAGCATTGGATTGAGTCGCTCAATCAAACTGTGGCTGGTATATGAATGTTGGATGTGGGCAAGCACTCTGATTGTCCCAGACATCAAGGGTGTTCCCTGGTCCTTGAGGACCTCCTAGGCAATGCTGCCTGAGGCAGTGAACCCCAACTGGTACCATCGGTTCTCCTCCACCCGATACAACAGATCATCATCATTGTCAAGCACAAAATACTGGCAGGCACGGAGTTGAAGGTCTGTTGACGGACACTACGGCATTTCTTGTGAAATTCAATGAATTGTCATTCCACTACATGTGTTTAAAGGATGAGGGCAGGGAGCAATACTGAAGCTGCAGTGAGGCTAAGGCATTTCAGGCTGAGGGGAAGGAATGTGGCTGTTGCATCTGGTGTGATGATGTATTTCACCTAGAAGTCGGCATTACATGGTGAGGATTCAACTTGGGGTGGTGGGATGCTGTCCAGGGACTGGCTCTGCTTCTCCCCATTACCAGGACGCAGTGGGTCTTTGTCACCTTTTCTCTGTGGTCACTCTCTGTCCAGTATGGCAATGTCTGGGGGGTGTGGCAATACCATCACCCTCAACCTCCAGAAATGTCCCTGAGAACTAACCCAGGACACACCGTGAATACAGGTAAGACTAGGCCATTTACTATCATAATGTTGTGACATACTGGCTTGCAACAATGGTTATGTTGCTGCCAGAACTGTATAAGATCTGAACAAGGTGTCCATTCAACTTGGCTGCACCTGAAAAAGGAACTGTGAGAGAGTTCAGTGCAGCTGCATAACAGTAGCTGTCTCTGTACCTGTAGTTTATTGCTGTCATCCAACCAGGGACAATTGGTCATTACATGCCCTGGTTCCCTGTACTTGTAGCAGCGAATTATGTTGGGTGTTCTTTCTCTTCTCTTGCTACTGGGTCCATCTTCTAAAGCCACGTAGTGTTGCTCTGTGGTGTCCATGAGACCTTTAATATTGGACCACAACTGTCTTTGTACTGGGCAGAATAAATGGTTGGGAAGTGCATGTATGGGAAAATCACAGGCCACCATCTTGACCATTTGCTCAACTATTTTCTCAAGGGAGAAGCCAGTGAGCAAGATTTTCCCACAAGTTAAAGGCCTGTGCCTGGATGGGTCATTCCGGGTTGAACTGGCAGTGATGGCAGCATTGGGCCAGGCAGTCAAGTGTATGTCTGGTGTTTCATAGTTGGATAATACTCTGTAACGCACTTTTCCATATCTTAGTAGGCATCGCCCCGATAAGAAAAAGGGCCAGGATTTGCACCCACTCGTAGTGAAATCAGTGCTGATGGGCTGCAACACTGTCAATTACCAAAAGTTATTTCTCCAGGTCATCTCTGAAGTGCATTGGGAGTAGTATCCATACCAGGGGTAGGCAAAGTCAGGCCTGGAGGGTCGCAGTGGCTGCAGGTTTTTGCTCCAACCTGATTACTTAATAAGAAGCACTTATTGCTCAAGTAACACTTCTGCTTCACTTTAGTTGTCTCACTTGTTAAGATTTTGAACCTTTATTGCTTACTTCGTATTTTAGTCTTAAACAGCTGTAGTTTTGGTTTTTAATTGATCCTTATTAGCAATAAGATGCAAATGACAAAAGAGACCAGCATTTCTCCATTTAGCGTGTTTCCATTTACACCTGTGTGTATTTATCATGTACTATTTGGTTTAATTAAATAATTGGAAGGAAAGTGAAGAGAAAAAAGTGAAGGACTGAGAATAACTTGTCTGTTTTAGACTTCAAATCATTTGGATAATATCCTTAGAAAGGAAAAAAAATCTAGGATATGAGAATGACTTGACATGGCAGAGTTAAAGCACTAGAAAGCCATGAAATTAAATAATTGACAAGGATTGGTTTTTAATTAAGCAACTGGATTGGAACAAAAACCTGCAACCACTGCGGCCCTCCAGGACTGACTTTGCCCACTTGTGATCTGTACTGAGTCTTAGGCTCATCCATGGGCTGCACATCAGCTCTTTTGCCTCAGCTTCCACAATGTCAGTTTGTAGCACAGCTATTTGATTTTGGAACTGTGTTACCTGCTCTGGCAACTGGTGAACCATCTCTGCAAAGTCTGAAAGGTCACTCATCCTCAGTTGGTAAATCCTACCGACTATGCCATTCTAACTGTTTGACAGAAAACTGGAGTACACAAAAAACATTTGGGGCACCAACCAAATGATCCCCTTTAATGAATAAACACAAAAATAAACGGGTACATGGTGACACAAAGAAAACGTCAGTTACAATAGCTCAAGAAGATTGGCAACATAGGAAACATTTAATTCAGAATCACACAGGAGCTCTGTCCTTCGGGTTCAATAAGAGATACCTCGTTCCAGGGCCATCCAGTTTCAGTTTTCCAGAGTCACAACTGGAAGTGGCAGGTCCTGCTCTGGGCACCACTGGTGGGGTTAGTTGTCCTCACTGAGCTTTTTCTCTGAGCTGTGGGTGGAAGAAAAGAAATAGTTAGAATTAGTGAACCCTCTCATTCTAGAGTGGTACTGCTGACCTTACATGAGCCAGAAAGGTGGTCCCCAGTCGCACATGTGTGACAATGTGTAGCAGCACTGAAACACCAGGAAAACTTTCATTTTATACTAATACTATATGATGATTGCTAAACATATTTATAAACTCATTGTGTATTTATGCTTTCAAAATGATGCATTTTCACTTTGCATTCCTGCAGACAAGTTACTAGACCCGTCACTTAAACAAAATCTCAAATCAGCTCCAGTATTTGCACTTCTGCCTATCTGTCAGAAGGCACTATTTCATGTACAATTCCAATCTAAAATATTATTAATTCCTATTTTAAAACTAACATTGATGTCAAAATAATTTGAATTAATTGAACAGAAATTATGCGGGTGCACTAATCTATCAAGCAATAGACTGAAAAGATGGTTCATAAGAAGAGGTCATTACCACTGGGAAACACATATTCTATGCTCCAGAAGACAAATAAACCTCCAAAGAACACACCTCTTGCTCAGACGCCAAAGTAGAGTTAATCAAAGAACAGCATTAAGTCCAGGCCACTAAAACAAATGTAATTGGCTAATAAACATTAAAGGCTGTGAACACCATGGTGAATGATGTTAGCTTATTATAATAGTTTCTCAGTCAAATATTATTTAATTGAAATGTTACAGACTATATTACTCACACACTTAACACCAGAATACAGCATCATCAAAACATACAGCGCATGTATGTATAAGCAATGGAAAGTACAATAGCGGGGACAGGACATATCATGTACATATACAGCAAACCTTACAGGGACAAAATGAATTAATCATCCCATTTGGAGATCCCTAAGTGTTTCATCAGAACTGTTTGTGTTTTGTTTATGATTGTGCGTGCCCATGTCATTCAATGTGATCAAACTCGGCACATGTGATTCAGACATAGTTCATACTAACCCAGATAAATTTGAAAATGTCATTTTCATTTTAAAAGTTTTCCATCCACACTAGAGTTATCAGATAGTTTACTAAAAATGTGGATTCCATGCTGAAATGCCAAAAATATATTAATTGTTTTAATTGAACATGAGAGGTTTGTTGGCCAAGAGCACTGTTTGGGAATAAACCCAAAGTAACGTGAAATACTGAAAAAAATGAGGCAAAACAAAACAGGCTTTTTTGTGCAGACAGAAGATGAAGTACAATTGTTTTTAAAGGCTACAAATGAATATAAAGTTGCCAAAGCTTTGGACAATATAGACTGGGAGTACTGCCAAATAAATATAGCAAAATATTCATGTATTTCAAAGTGCAGAAACTATTGACTGATGCAGAGAAGCTAGAAAGGAATATTCCCAAAGTAAATATATGAGATTATTGGGGACAACACTTCGAGGATAAGTTTGGTATTTTTCAAGTCAAAGTTATTTCTTCACAATCATGGTATATATTAGTTTGCCACATGAAATTGCATTCTAAAGAAAAGCATAGTTAATACATTTTAAAAAATAACTAGCCAGCTCTTGACTTTTTTAATGGAGCTGAAGGGTTATCAGATTCCCAACCAGATGAAAAGCCTTAAAACTAACCAAGTATGTCTATTTTTCAATAATAAAATATTATTGAGGATTGACCCACAATTTGAGATTATACACACATTGCAAAAAACTGTATCCAAAAAGCAAACTATTGTTGCAAGATTCACCCATTTTAAAAGAAGACCAGCTCTGTACCTCACTTTGCTAAGTTTGTCTTTCTCTGCCACTTTTCACCTCAGAAAGTCATCACCAGGCGCCATTATTGACTTTGAATGCTGATGCCCACATGTGAATTGCTGTCTCAGCTCTGTAGACAACTAGAGAGTAATAAATTTAAAAAAACTCAGAAGATTGCTTACATTCTTTCACTATATGGAAGGTTTTTTTGCTTTACTTCACAAAGATATTGCCTGCTGGTGCCTGAATATTTAAAGCACGTGGGTCATTCAGTGAAAAAGAATATTGAACCAGTACACAACCAGGGCTTAAAGTGCAGCATTTTTCTGTTTCAGAGGCGGAGTACGAATTGTAAATGGTTGCAGTACCTCGCACTCTGACATCTGGAGTCTATCCCAGCAATCCCTGGGCAGAGCACCAATCTATTACATGGTGAACACACACTATGGCCAATTTAGCAATGCCAATTCACCTAAGGTGAAGTACAGTAAGGTCAGTGATGATGTTTTAACATAGGCAGAGTGGGTTGTCATTCCTGCCTCACAGTGCCATGTTCTAAATGCAGTCTGGATGTACTCCCTATGTATTCACAGATTGTCATAAGTGTCAGTGAATTTACTCATTCAAAAACATTGTGCTCAGTTCTTTTAGAATATTGTCAAGAAGACTCATCATGCATCAAAAAAAATTGTTTTGTGGCCCTTCAGACTACTTTATCGCGCGCTCTTTTTTTGTTAAGATTGTGTCTAAGAAAGTCACACCACAGAAAAGGTGGCTTGGCTCTTTCAAAATTCTAAGGCTTTTAAAAATACAATGCAGTGTAATCAGTTTAGTTCAGATGTATTGTTACAAGGTGCAACGAAATTCATATGCACTTTTTTCTCTACACTGCCATATGCCATGCATCTGGCTCTGTAGGCTTTGTAAATTAACAACGCAGAATGTATTAAATTTATGTGTCATCACTGGGTTGGCATACCTCCACCCATGACAGCCAGTACTGGCAGACAAACAAGCAAGAAGCCTATCCTTACCGCGATAAAACAGGACTAAGAATCTGTGAGTAAATAATTATTTCTGGGTTCCTTCCATTTACACAAGCATGGTTCATAAAAGCGTAAGATATGTTTTCTTAAGTCAAAATCTTTGCCGCTTCTAAGTCAACATATTTGGTAAGTTCTAAAGCTTTTTCTGTCACTTTTAGGCCCTGATACCCTTCTGTTTCATTGAAAACATCAAGAACAGAGAAAGTATTTTTAAAATTTACAAAAAAAAACTTTTTGCATTAAGCACAGTGGCGCAGTGGTTGTGCTGCTGCCTCGCAGTAAGGAGACCTGGGTTTGCTTCCCTCCCTGCGTGGAGTTTGCATGTTCTCCCCGTGTCTGCGTGGGTTTCCTCCGGGTGCTCTGGTTTCCTCCTACAATCCAAAGACATGTAGGTTAGGTGCATTGGTGATCCTAAATTGTCCCTAGTGTGTACTTGATGTGTGGGTATGTGTGCCCTGTGCTGGCTGGGACTGGCTCCAGCAGACCCCCGTGACCCTGTGTTAGGATATAGCGGATTGGACAATGACTGACTGACTGACTAATTGCATTAGAAGTAACAAGTAGCAAATGAATGTATAAACTCATAGTGAAGACATAAATTTGACCTGAAAAATATTGAAATTAGCCTTTAAGTCCACCATGATATGTTTCTGTGTTTTCAATATTATAAATTATTAGTTTTCCTTTGGTGAAAAGAGTTTTATGATGTAGATTGAAGGCCAGAACAAATAAAAAAAGATGCCTTTCAATATCCAGTCTGCTCAGCACCTTTTTTGCAGCTAATGCCAGCACAAGTCCTGTTCCTTCCTCAATGAAGTGTGGTAACAGCTATAATGATAACACTGAAAACAGTTAGCAGAAGCAGAAATAGGATCTAGCACAAGCTAGATGACTTTTAAGAGTTTGACCTCATCTGAATCTTGATGCAGGTAATGTACTCAGACAACAAATAGTAACAAGAGATTAACTTGTTACAACTGGGAAATACAAGAAACAGTATCTACATGAAGAGATGGGCTATCTTTTTGTACTTTTTGTAGACTCAGTGCTAGCACTGGCAAAAGAAAGTCTTCTGGCTAAACTCAGTGAGGAAATATAGAGCCATGGTTTTCAAACTGTGGTATGCATACCACAGGTGGTACTTCAAGTCATGCCAAGTGGTACTCGTGTGGTCCTTTATTTTCCACAAATCAATGTTGCTAGAATGCCAATATGTTGCATATAATCATATATAGTATAAGTATACTACTGTAAATGCGTGGAAGACTCCAAGCCGGCACCCATTTCCTTAATTAGTTTAATATCACTTTAACGTCATACTTATAGTCATTATAGTGATTATAGTGACTTTTTCTTCAAAACAACATGGGCGTAAATTAACGATTCATTGACAGTGGTACTTCAGTTTACTGGTCCTCGCGGCAGTGGCGTAGCGTAGTGGGGGTGGCAGGGGCGGCCCACCCCAGGCGGCACTTTTAGGGGGTGGCAAAATTCTTTAGAATTACTGTATATTTTAGTCTTTTAAATTGAAATACCTAAATAAGGTGGCGGCGGAATTTTCCTCCGCCCCGGGCGGCTGACACCCACGCTACGCCACTGCTTCGCGGAGTGGTACTTGTTCAAAAAAGTTTGAAAACCGTGGATATAGAGCTTTATAACACAGAGGTCTGCTATTGTTTAAAGCAGAAGAAGACAAACTAAGTAACACAGACACTTTTACAAAGCATTGAGGTGTGCTCCAATTGAAAGAATACACATTAAAATCGAGTACCACTCCTTTTAAAAGGTTGAAGGTGACGCTAATTCATCTTGGTAACTGTTGATAACTTCGACAGATTTGTATACAGTTACACCACACAGCAATTCTAAAGCTCCTGCTACCTGAAAGGTTTTTGAGGACTTCATCTTGCACTTCAATTTTCAATACAAATCCATCATGATTAAGAAAAAAAATATGAAAATGAATTTTTCAGCAAGCTTTAGAAATCCAGTACTAATGAGCAACACCTTATTGTCCCTGGACAAACCCTTCTAAAAGGTTCAACAGAACATTACTGGGATGCTGAGAGCCTTAGGGGTAATACAGAAGGTTAACTGGAAGAATTACCCATGTAAGATTGTTTGTGCTTAAAACTCAATGGTTTTATGAGTTAACAGGATTTTCTTCTGTTTTCTTTTTGTTTGCCAGTGAACCAATCAACCTAATGGTCTCACAAAAAGATGGTCGTGCAGACAGATAAATCCAGATTTGTGGAACAACACTATGCAAGAGGCATACACCACTGATTCCAAGAGCTTAAAGAAAACTTTATTTTCAAGAGAGCATGGCCCAGGTTTAGAAACAGTTGACCATGTTCTAGTGAGGGATCACTGAGAAAATTGAGGCCCTGGCAAATTGCAAATGTTTTTGGAGGACCAGATTTATGTAGCGAAACAAAGGGGTGGCCCAGACAGACCTGTGCATGTGGTTGAACCTTTAAAACAGGCAACAAACTCATGGATCCTGCACCGGAGAATTTTGTTACTATGTCCGTATTTGTTACACAAGACCAACTATGAGAACAAAGGGACAGATGAGCAAAGAAAGCAAACTCAAAAGAAAATCAACTTGGGATGACATCAACTAGGCAAGAAATACAGCAACAAAGAAAATGAGAGCTCATGTATTGACAAGTACAGCTGGCAGATTCCTGTACCATACACCAAAAGTAACCTAACACTTGAAGTTGGAAAATTCTTACCAGGAAGAGAAAAGATTTGTAAAGAACAGAGTAATAAGGAATGTGATGTGTTTGAACATATGTAATTTGAAAATGATTGCAACAGCCCAGGAAGTAATTTCACTTATTGTGTGGAGCAGGATTGCACTTAGACTCAATCAGCATTGAGTCAGAGTGAAAGTTGGAAATCAGAAACTAAAAACGAACCAGAGGAACTAGGAAAAACTGGTATAAAGGAAAGAATCAAAATACATTTACACATGTCATCAACTGACTCAATGTTTATGAGATAGTGAGATGAAATCAAGACAGACCATACTGATGGTTCACAATCCTGATGCCAGGAAGAGAGAACCCTGTTCCATACTACTGATACTTGCCTACGCAATGAGTAGTGCCAGTATGCATAGTCCACACACTTCATTACTTTGTCTGGTTTAGTTCAGTAACAAAGATTAATCGACTTTGTGGTTGTGTCATCGGACTTGCGGCCACGTGTCTTGGACACCATCCACGTAAGTTCCTCAGTTATGTGTACACTGAGGAACTTTGGTACTCCTAACAGTCTCCCCATCTAAACTGTTGATGCTGAGTGGGATGTGGGCAGGATGTGATTTTCTGAAGTCCACGATTACCTCTTTTGTCTGGTCGACATTGAGAGGTAGATTGTTGTCTTCACACCATGCAGACAGCCGTTCCACCTCATCTCTGTAGGCTGTTTCATCATCCTTGCTTATCAGTCCCAGCACCATCGTATCATCTGACTAATGGCTTCTGATTCAAGCCAATCCCAAACAGCCACACTTCAGACCAATGGGGCACACAATACCTTTCACACCTGCCCCCAAAACCATCTGTTGAGCTGATGTTTGCCAGCTAGGCAGTCTGGCTTTCCTGTGGGGGTTGATTGAGAGAGTCATGCAGAGAATCACTTGCCGAACTGATTTCAGGCACTTCCCCAACCTTGTCAGAAAATTACAAAGAGACTCAGTCCTAAAAGGGGGGGGTGGGGGATTTTCTTAACCATCAAACCATTGTAGTTATCAAAGATAGACATTAGTGTTATAAGTTACAAATAAAGACATACAAAATATTTATCAATTTATATGTAAAATTTCAACCACAACAACTAGTGAACTCATTCCAGTGAAACAGATAATCAATGAAAACTTTGAACTGAAATACTTTACTGGGCTGAATCAAATCTGTTCTAATATTATAATATTTCTAAAGTTCTAATGTATGTGAGGTTATACAGTTCTGGATGCCTGGGAAAGACCTACCAATAGTACTACCAGAGATAAATCCTCACACCCCACAGGTATTAGGGTCAATACAGTCACATGTATGGAGTACAGTGAAACTTTTACTTGCATGTACTAGTCATGTTGTCAGTGTCCAACACCATCAGCAGTAACAATGAGTGCCTTACCTCAAAACTTCTATCTTCTTACCTCAAAACCTCCATCTTCCTTACATAGAAATTACACCTTTCTTACTTTGAAATGTCTGTTTTCCTTATTTGAAATAACTACCTTACTGTTTAGAAGAAACTCATCTGTAGGACGTACACCCAAGTAGATTTGTATTTCAGTTTAGAAAGACAGTAATAAATTGCAACATTGGCAGCTAAATAATTAACTGAAAGAGGACAACAGGGTCTAGCTAAATGGAAACAAGGCCAAAAATTTCCAATCAATAATATTTAAATATCTCATTTCATATTGTACAACCAATTAACCAAATCATTTTCAGATAATGGATATTATCGCTACCAGAAAGAGACAGGCTCAAGAAAAGATATTTTTTTATTGTCTTGAGCCAATATCATACTCTCCTACCTTGCATGAATACTTACAATGAATAACACCTTTGAATTTTCAAGAGGGTGTTGCAGCAACCCAAACCCCAGACACAAATGCACAGACAAGTCCCATTTTTAAATAAAAAGTTTTATTACAATTAATTACCTTTACAATGGCTTCTTTATAGTAATGGTAACAAGCACAATGCAAAAATCACCTTCTCTTCTCTTTTCTTCCACTCCTCCCAGGCAAGCTTTGTCCTCTTCCACCCAACTTCAACAATGCTGGCAGAGTGACTTCTTTTATCCAAGACCCACGAGTACATCCAGTGCTATGGCATATACTGTTGGAAGTACTTTTGGGTCCAGTAGAACTCCCTGAAAATAGTGATCATAAATACCTGCATGCAACATGGATTCTCCACAGCACTACATTTCCCAGCATGCCCTGAAGGTGTCCATTGAGATACCGAGGTCTAGGGATGCTATCATCTAGCGTATGGAGTCCTACCCGATTGCACTGTTATGTTGTCCTCACGGCCGGGTAAGGGTCCTTTATCAACCCTTGTTGGGATGCCGATACACTCCTCAAATTGCTGGCTCCTCATGCCAACCTCAAGGCAAAGACAAGAAGTGTCTTGCCTTTTCTTTATTCTAGACTCCCAGCCAGGTAATAATAATATTAATAATAATAATAATAATAATAATGGATTGGGATCCATAATGGCAGGGACGCCAGCCCAGGCATGCCATCCATGACACCTGCTACACTGTTTTGCTTAAGGAGAGAAAAAAAATGTTTGGCCACATAGGGCATTCACACAAGTATACACGCTACACAAGGAGCTGAAAATCACATTTAATGTTCATAATATTTTTCACCATGGAAAACATGGCAACACTATAAGATCAAAAGTAAAATATATTGCTTTATTTAAAGAACCACAAGAAAAACAACAAATTTCAATACTGGCCTGTCAGTTGTAACTCAGAAGTGTCACTACTTTCTTGAAGTGTATGGGTATGAGACCAAACCTCAGTTTATTTTTTACTTGTAGATCTGAATACAAATCTTCTGGATGAATTTTGGTTAAGTGGTCAGACTTGCTGTCATAGCAAAAGTACAAAAAGGTGCTTTTATTGGATTACATTGTTTATTTAGTAGAAGTGAATATGGTACCATTTTCTCCTTGGCTGAGAGAAATTTGCCATTTTTACATTTCCCAGTGAGAGCAAAGGTACTATAACGCTGATAAAGGGTTTAGATGATTTGATTCTGGCTATAGCCAAAAATAACACTCAAGGTAATAAAGGGTGACCTGTCTTTAAGCCCAACACAAACAGGCATTCTTAAAAAGAGAAATGATAGTATAAAAATATTAGCAACAAAAGAACTGCTGGGTGAAAGAAGCATATCATAAACCAACTGTCACATTTTTCAGAGCTATCTGAGTCTTCTACACCAGAGCACATTAGACAAGGCAATGTTGACATCAGTCAATCTCAATAATCAAACTGCAAAAGAATTGATGTCTGCAAATGCCTGAGGAATCAGCAGATGTAGTTAGTAAAGAAATATTGGACAACATCTCTCACAGGAATAAAAAAATATAAAAATGTTATTTAAGAGAATGGTCTGAATTTCTTTGAATGGAAAGGGAAGTTTATGTATAAGGGCACCTCACTGACTGTAACCAATGTGGTTGATGTGGTGGCTAAGTTCACAATGCTAGTGCATACTTTTAACTTTGGTGGGAAACTGAAAAGAAACAGCTTATTTAGAAAAATAAATAAATACTAGTGGCAACTCTGTCTTTTTGACCATGGAGAGATGGATCTCTCCATTCTGTATAATGTGGGAATCCATCTTTATTATAGAAAGACTTATTACTGCACTCAACTTTTTATCTGGTAAAAACACCCACTTTGAAAAGCTTAAAAATTACATTTATTTAAAAAACTTGCTTGTCTAAGTGATTGATGCAAATGTGTATTATTATATAATTAAAGCAGTGTTAAAATTAAGAAATCATTCTTTAGCACTGCATACTTATCAGGGTATGTTAACTTTATTCCTTTCAGATATGTTTTATTCAGTTGATGCATTTTGAACAATGATCTTTAACCAGTTTAAAGGATCGATCTGTGTACAGTGTCAATTAAGAATTGTATTTAGACCTCCTTCCATTGTCTAAATATCATTTTCTCTTCTTTACCACAAAAACTGCTTTATTAGCATTCAATTTTGATTTTAAAAGCCAGGGATTTTAGAAGATCTAATTTTAAGACATTGCACATAAAATAATCATCAAAAACTTGCACATGTCCAGTTTCAGGTTTTCAAATTGAATGAATTTTACTTGATAAAAAACTACTGTATCCAGAAGCTTCAGTTTGTATTAACAACATTTATTCAGACTACTTTACACTAGAATGTGGTACCAGACAGGGATGCCCCTTGTCACCACTACTTTTTGCAATCGCCATTGAGCCACTGGCAGTTCACTGTCGAACTGCTTATGAGATAAAAGGGGATTATCAGAGAAGGACTTGAACAGAAAATTTCTTTATATGCAGATGGTATGGTACTGTATATATCAGACCCACAAAATACTGTGCTTGCAGTCCTAACAGCACTAACAGAATTCCAAAAGATTTCTGGTCTGATTTCTAGTCAAATTAATTTGACTAAAAGTGTGCTCTTTCCAGTGAATTCTCAAGCATACAATATTAGATTGGACACCTTCCCTTTTATCATCACAGATCAGTTCAAATATCTAGGGGTAAACATCACAAGTAAACATAAAGCTCTTTATCAACAAAATTTCGCTGTCTGTATGGAAAAAATCAAGCAAGACTTGCAGAGATGGTCAACCCTTCATCTCACTTTAGCTGGAAGAATTAACATTTTTAAGATGAATATCCTCCCTAAGCTTCTCTTTTTATTTCAAAATATTCCAATATACATCAATAAATTGTTCTTTAAGAAATTAGATTCAACAATAACCTCATTTATTTGGAATTCAAAACATCCACGTATCCAAAGAGCGACCCTACAAAGGCCAAATGCAGAAGGTGGCATGGCTCAACCTAACTTTCAATTTTACTACTGGGCAGCAAACATACAAATGATAAAAACCTGGACATGGACACGAATAGATGAACATACATAGGCTTGGTCCACAATAGAAATAAAATCCTGCAGTACTTCTTTATATTCCCTGCATTGTGCCCCAATAAATGCAAGTTATCGCCAATATACTAATAACCCAATTGTGCTTCACTCACTCAGAATATGGAACCAATGTAGGAAGCATTTTAAGAAATAGAATCTTTTATTGGTGGCACAACTGCACAAGAACCACCTTTTTCAACCATCGCAAACATATGCAGTTTTTAATGTCTGGAAAACATTTGGGATTAAATCACTTAGTGATCTGTACATAGACAACGTCTTTACATCCTATGGACAATTACATTCTAAATTTAACTTTCCAGCAACACATTTCTTTCACTATCTTCAAATTAGAAACTTTGTTAAACAGAACCTGCCCAATTTCCCTCATCTCCCTCCTCCCTCTATGCTGGAAAATATATTCATTAGTTTCAAGGACTTAGACAGCATCTCTGCAATATATAAAACCATTTTACAGTCCCTCCCTTTCAAAGATCCAAGAGGACAATGGGAAAAGGATCTCTTCCTCAACATATCAGAAAAGGAGTGGAAGGTAGCAATGCAGAGAATTCACTCGAGCTCCATATGTGCAAAGCATACAATTATTCAACTAAAAATTATATATATTGAGCACATCTGTCTCGCTTAAAATTGTCCAAAATGTTTCCAGGGCAAGATCAAACCTGCAAATGCTGCAATCAAGTTCCAGCCTCACTGGGTCACATGTTTTGGGCCTGCACCAAATTAACATAATTTTGGACCAAGATTTTTAAATGCCTTTCAGATAGCCTTGGTGTCACAATCCTTCCTAATCCACTAACAGCTGTGCTTGGTGTACTTCCAGATGGGCTTAAAGTGGAGAAGGACAAACAAACTGTGATTGCCTTCACTACACTATTGGCACGTAGACTTATCTTGCTCAACTGGAAGAATCCTAACTCTTCCCTTTTAAGTCAATGGGTAACTGATGTTATATATTATTTGAAATTGTGCCGAAATTTTTCCAAACCTGGCAGGATCTAATCAATAACACTTTAGAATAAGCTTTTAAAGCACTGAGGAAGCAGATTCTCTCAATATTCTCTTTTGTTCTTTTCCATTTATCTATATTCACTTATTAATTTATCTATTTGCTTATTTTACTAGGTTTAAGTTTTATTCTGCTGCCCATGCTCTCTTTCTCAGGGGTGGGGGTTGATTTGTTTTTAATCCTATTCTTGTAAAATTGATGTATTTGTATGGAATGTTGTGTGATTTCAATAAAATCAATAAAAAATAAAAAAAAAAACCTTTGAAACATTTGTGATCTTTTTGTTCACAGTGGATCTGATATTTCGGGTTACTATTGTTCCCGGAAAACATATGAGTTGTTATTCCAGGATTGTTATTTGACTTTAGCCCATCAGCTTTAAAGTAAACCTCTGGGATCATAAAGGAGGTACTTGGTGCATGAAAGAACACAATTTCACATTTTCTAATGACATATTAAAGTAAAAAAACAACAGTTTCCTTCAGAACTGAATTGATTTTTTCACCTATGCTTAGAAAATATTCCACACAAATTAGAAATTTTGTGATTAGATTAGATTAGGGGAAATTCTAATGCATACTGCAGCAAAACAAAACACATTAAAATATAAAATACCCAGAAGTTGACTCAAGGTAATACTTAAATATTATGCTAAAAATAACTGTAGTAAACGGAGGTGTATAGTGTTTTCTTACGGCTTCTGGCTTGAATTAAGAAAGGGGCATCAGGAGGAAGCACTGAAGTACCTAATGGCCACAGGCAGAAAAGATTCCCAGAGGTGCTTCTTGTTGCACCGTGGAGGTATGAGCCTATGGCTGAAAGTAGGTGCACTTGAAAAATGTCCAACAGAAGATCTGCAGTGCACAAGAGCCCAATTTAGAACTTATCACCTGGATCTCACTTGACTGGTGTACTTGTCTGTGTTGATTGTCTTTTAACTTTGGCAGAGCATTGGCTCCAGTTTTGCTATTCAGCTTTGTAAGATGTGATCCAGATGAGGCATGCAGATTTTTCTTAAGTTACTTCTCTTCATATCCATCATGCTGTTTATCATGTGACATCATGATGTCATTTGGAATATTTACATGAAGTTTAGCAATTTCCAGGTCTTGTCTCAGCATATACACTGCTCTATTAAACAGTGTTTTAAAAGTGCTTCTAATTCCTCCATCATGCTGGAGAGGTAGGCCATGAAACCTTCTTAGTGCATCAACAGCCTTTACTGTATCTTGTAGCAATCTGCACATGTCTATGAATCACCATAGTTTTTAGTTTTTTTTTTAAAGTAATAGACCTACATTAGACCATACTATATGAAAATACAACTTGATTATCAGATGCTTGAACTGGAAAAAACTCATTTATTCTGGTCTGTCTTTATTTCTTCTTTTACAGTATTAAAGCTTTGTACAACAAGTGTCACATAGTGCAAGTTTTCAAAAAAATACTGTGATGTTTGAACTGTCCTCGCTTTTTATGTTCACATCCTCCAGCGATTGTGCATGTGATCACCAACAAGTTGAGGTTTGATGATATCCAGATATACGAACATGATGGAGTCCATATCTGCTGGGTGAAATGACTTTTTAAATGGTGTATCTCAGATCAAAGTCCAAAATTCAAGCCAATTGCCCCTTCGAATGAAGTAGAATGCTTCACTCACCAGCAAAGAGTATGACTCTGCTCTTGTGATTGTATTTGACAGATATTTTAGGTGATGTTGAATTGCTATTGATAATATTATTACTTTTGAATAGCAATGTTTGTTCATTCTTGAAATTACCTTTGTTTAGGATGTATGTCCAAGCTGTAGATAGATAGATAGATAGATAGATAGATACTTTATTAATCCCAATGGGAAATTCACATTCTTCAGCAGCAGCATACTGATACAATAAATAATATTAAATTAAAGAATGATAATAATACAGGTGAAAAAAACAGACAATAACTATGTATAATGTTAAATATTAACGTTTACCCCCCCTGGTGGAATTAAAGAGTCGCATAGTTTGGGGGAGGAACGATCTCCTCAATCTGTCTGTGGAGCAGGACAGTGACAGCAGTCTGTCGCTGAAGCTGCTCTTCTGTCTGGAGATGACATTATTTAGTGGATGCAGTGGATTCTCCATAATTGATAGGAGCCTGCTGAGTGCCCTTTGCTCTGCCACAGATGTTAAACTGTCCAGCTCCATGCCAACAATAGAGCCTGCCTTCCTCACCAGTTTGTCCAGGCGTGAGGCGTCTTTCCTCTTAATGCTGCCTCCCCAGCACACCACTGCGTAGAAGAGGGCGCTCGCCACAACTGTTTGATAGAACATCTGCAGCATCTTAATGCTGTAGTTCTTCCTTTTGCATTCATTTCATAAATTATAACTCTTGTGATATGGAATTATACGTTTTTGTGCTATATTTCTTTGTCCAAGTCTTTTTTAAACATGCAGAGAGTTTTTGGAGAAACATCTACAGGTGTTTTTAATTGTTCCATATAAACTGTAATTACAGTTTAATTCACCACACCTTGGTGCTATTGTTGGAGAGGTTTGAATGATTTTTGTCTTGTGTGTGTGAAGCTCTGTTTCATTGTTTCTTCCTGATTCTTATAACAATTTGATCAGAAAAAAGAAAACTGCACATATAGCTGTGCAAAAAGTCTGACAGAAGATCTATAGTATTACTATTTGCATATATAAAATATCTCCACATTTTCCACTTTAAAAACTTTTGAATTGATCTTCTATGCTTGCTTTTGCAACACTTTTTATTTGTTCCAAATCTATGCATTAAAGAAGGTTTTATAATATGTCAATTAACAACATTTTCAGTATAACAAAATTTACAATATTTGATAAGTTTGTTTAATGAGAAATAGAGTCAGCCCCACATACCATGGAAATAATTATGATTTGAAATCTTAAACCGCACTGAAACCCTGAACTCACCCAAAAGAAAGAGCTAATTAGTAATTAAAAAAGGAGACCACTGTGTTACACGGCCACTTATTAACTAAAACAACGGGAATTTAGCGGAGACACTGGCAGGAGCTCAGCAAATTTGTTCTGGAATAACATGAAGTAATTCTTCCCAAATTTTAAGGAAACTCTGTACAGTTTCACACAAAGAAAATTGTTTTTTGTCTAGTTTTTGACAATATAAAATATAATTTTTCCATTTATTTATGGGGGATGCTTTAGGATTCTTCCAGTTTAGCAGAATTAGTCAATGTAAAAGTAGTCCTGAACCCCCAAAAACCCTCTTGCCCTGTCTTGGCTTTTACTGATGTTGGCCAAGCATATTTTGAGAGCACATCAATACAGTACATGTGATTGTTAATGGTCAATCTTTATTTTTATTTATTTTTTTAGGTATCCATTATAAGCAGCTATAGTTTGCATGCTATAACACATGTAATTTTTAAATATTTAACATGAGAAAATACAATAACATATTTCAAGAGTCTTATTGCATTTAATGAAAACTTATTATTGTTAACGGTATCTATCTATCTATCTATCTATCTATCTATCTATCTATATATCTATCTATCTATCTATCTAATAAGATCTTTGTGTATATCCTGATCCATATGGGCAATCTGATTGGTCAGTTTGGATTTGCTGACATAATTGAAAGAGGAAGTGAGAGTGTGAGACTCATAAAGAGGAGTAAAGGCTGGGAGATTCCTTCAAAGACAGGAAGTATACAAGTGGATAGAAGGTGAGCATCCATCCATCCATTATCCAACCCGCTACATTCCAACTACAGGGTCATGGGGGTCTGCGGAGAAGGTGAGCATGGAACCTTGAAATGATAAAGCCTGTAATGAAGCTTTACAGGAACCCAAAAAAAAACAGAGGAAGCATCTGCCAAGAGAGGTCCAGACACATAAGGGATACTGAGCACCTAGAGTTTTGGTCATAAAGAGAAATTATAAGATTAGAAGATGGGACAGCACTGGTGGCACTATACAAAACACCAATGGTGAAAGAGATACTGAATTTTCAAAATGAATCCTTGGTTTGCCAACTGATCTATATCATCATTTTCATCTCTGATATTAGTGTATTAATACTGACTGAAAAGATAAGAAATATTAACAAAGTTCCTGGGTTTACAATGCATTACTAGGTAAGAATTAACTATTAGAAACAATGATTAGAATAGCAGCTCTTTCTGGGTTGGACATTTAGCAAATATGCTCCACTGGCGTTCTACTAGTAGATGTGTAGGTCAGGTGACATTGAAGAGAAATCCCAGAGCAAACCGAAGGCACAATGTGGGAATGAAATGTCACATTTGCCTTGGAGAAATTCTGAAGATCCACCAAGTGGAGCTGAAACTTGTTTTTGGAAAAAGGAATGTCTTGACTAGAACCCTACAATAAGTGCACTCTAATCTAATCTTATCTAATATGGATGTCCTGAAAAGACATCCTATATAGTCAAAAACTGGAAAAAAAATATTTCAGCGGTGGGGATTGATTCAGCTGTTCAAAAGTATATGGTGTAAAATAACACAAAGAACACAGGTAGAAGATTTGGGGTACCACCTTAGTGACTCTGTATAGTTTGACGGTTTTGAGTAGATCAAACATGCAATTACAGACACAAGTCCAAACAGAACTGAAGTAGGTAACTGGTTTGCCGGTTTATGAAGAAAGATTTTAAGAAGGGGCGGGTTCAGTAGAACGGACACTGAAGATGCCATCAGCGAACAGTGCTAACTCCTGGCTCGGCATTAAATTACATTTACTTGAGCCTGTAAGCTGTCTCCCATGTGCATGCCCATGAAAATGGCAACTTCTCTTGAATGCTACCGCTTATTTTCAATATTAGATATTAGATTTTAGACCTTTTTCTGTTTGGTTCTTTTGATGATTACCTATTTTATATTAAATATACAACATAATAAGTAAAAGATTATTTTGTACAGCTTATGTCATTCAGTGACAGAAAAAAATGTAAAAAACAATATGCATAACATTCTCAAGAAAAAAACAAATTAGAAATATATGAAAATGAATAAATGACATAGAAAAAATAATAAATAACAATAAATCAGTATGCACTTACATAACATAGACAAATACAAATAATACAAAAGTAGAGTCATATATAGATTTATTTTTAAGTCTTCCAAGGCCAAAAGACCAGAGAGGAATAGGCTGGTAACTGCCATGGAGCTTCAGTTTCCTCTTTATGATGTGCGCTGATTATGCCAGAAGTAAGTATTTAAAATATTTTGGCAAACAGGCAAGCGTTTTATGCATACGACTGGATAACTGACATATGGATTTTTCCATGGATGTTTTTCACTTCATTTACCATTGTACAGCATTGGTCACTAAGGGCTTCTATTATGTCATAAATTCTGCATGAAAACATGAGACTAAAATTTTTTCACAACCATCTCATCAATTGAGCTAATTTAAAGATATCAGTGAACCAGTCAGTATGTCTTTGGGGTATGGGAACAAAACTGGAATACCAGAAAAAATATGAAGCATTATTAACAGCAAAAAAATGGAAGTTACAGTGCTTGGTCTGTGCTAAGCTAGATAAAATCAAACCCATTCTACTTCTGTAGCCTATATTGATAGCAGTAGGTGCAACTAAACCCTGAATGGGCACCAGTTCACCTAAGGGCCTACTCTCGCACTCACCCACATTCGCTCACAATTAGCCAATTCACATCTTTGAGGTTGAAAAAAGAAAAAAAAGCTTAAGCAATGTGTGGAAAACCCATGCAGAAATCTGGAGGATGTAAAGATTTGCCACACAGTGAGTGCCGAAACTTGGAATTTAAACTCTGACCTCTGGAGCTGTCAGCCAAGCCATCGTGCCACTTTAAATTTGATACCATAAACTAAAACATTCAAAGATGTGTGTTCAAGGTGATTGGTAAGTCTAATTTAGTCCTATGTGATTGTGATGGTGTGTGCCATGCAATAGACAGATACAGTACTATAATAATGGCTGGATCCAGCCTTGCACTCAGTCATTCCACTAAGAGGGTTTAGTTGGATGAATGAATGTAAAATTTTCAGTGTATTAGCTGCATATGCATTCTTCTTCATATACAGTATATTAATGAATTATGTGAAGTTGAACTTAACATAAGTAATTCATTCTCTTTTAAGAAAAAAAATTGACAGATAGAATCCTGTCTGAATATACTATTGTCTCTTTTAAATCATGTTCATCTCTTTCCTTCTAGTTAAAGCAATAAAGTAAATAGCACCTTAAAACATTTGGTAATGTTATAGACAGAAAAGCGTCTGGAAAATAATAAATAGGAAAAAATTAAAAGGTGATCAAACATTATAGACTCAAATAACCCGCGAGATAAAAGCAAACTGACTCTGAAGGAGAAAAGAATTGGCATGTGAAGAACTTGCTTGGCAAGGAGTAAATGCCTGGAAGTATCTTGTGAGGTTTAGAAAGCAATACTGCAAACTCGAAAACTGAAAACAATAGGAAGCTGTATTACTTTGTTACTTCATTGGCTGCTTTTCATTTGTGTAATTAATGACAAGGTCATCTTCATATAAAATGGATGTATTAATGCAAAAAATCTATTAGTTCTGTGAATATTCTACTCACTCAAGTCACCTTGAATGTAAGTTTTTAAAACAAAAGATGAAATACTTATATGCTAGCTTTTGAAATACAAAATGTAGTGAAAGGAATGTGATAGAGTGCTCTGCAGTAAGAGTTTGCTAGCTACAAGGGCACCATCTGGTTAGCATAGGGCAGAGTTTGGTGCCACAGATGCAGCAAAATAATGGAAGCCTGAATGGTTTCCTTACACTAATAGAAGTAACTGGTTAGATTCTTCTTCCTATTGTAATGGACAGATATCTTGAAATATTTAATGACTTCTGTGCCTTTCATTGAGAAGTCTCAGAGTTGCAGTGGTCTTTGTGTCTACCAAGTGACACTGTGGTCTGGTAATCCATAGATTTATAGATACTGTCACCCAAGCTGTAACTCATGCATGGATTTTAAAAATCCCTCCTTTTCTAACTGGGTCAGATCAAGTATTGTACAACATGACCATTCTGCCCCAATTGTTGAGGACATACAAGGATGATGTTCAAGTTTGCTCTGGAACTCACATAGCTGTATATGTTTCTTCTCTACAGTCAAGAAGCAGCAACATCAGATGAAGATCTGTGATACTTGCTAAGCTCCACCTATTATTTCTCCTCTGCAGCCCACAATCTTATATCTAAACGTCTACACGTGGAAGTGTGTTTGCCTGTCTGGCCCGGAAGTGAGAGGTGGAGTCGGGGTAAGAGCTCTGCCTCAGAGGAAACAGAAACTTGCTTAGCCACTAATACAAAAGTGAGGCCAGCATGTAAGGAAAACAAAACCTCTGAAGAAAGACAAAGTCGCTTAGCTGCTAACATCGGTAAAACAGTATCCCTTTTACTTTTCCTCCCGCCGCTAATGCACAAGCGATGCGAGCTCATCGGCAAAACGAATCCTCCTAGGAGAGAGATGCACAGAGTAGTTCCTTTCCATTACCTGACATCTCTACATTTCAATTTTTTTCTGACGATTTCAATAGTTTCTTGGACCCCGGGCTTTTTACAGCACGGGCTTACACAGCTAGTAGTATATAACACTCATGGATCCTCAGCGTTCCATCTCACAAACAGATGAAAACATTAAGTCCAACAAGACATGCTGACAGCTACACAAATGCTCACACAAAAGATATTTTTTTATTCTCTTCTCACAACGACCATTCAATAAACAGAGTTTTCCAAGCCCCAACTCCTTCTTTTAGTGTAGACCGTTGAATACTGAGTTGTAATAGGGGTCAAATAAAATTTATTATTATTATTATAATGTACTGTTTGATAGTGTTATCAGAGTGAGAGAAGACACCAAGGGTGAATGTGAATATTAAAGTCGTTGTTTTGGATTGATTTCTTTTTTTCGGATTTTTTTAATACATTTTTTCGTATCAATTCATGTGTTCTGCCACTCATTTTGTTTTTTTTTTGAGTCACTGAATTTGATCTTGACTTCCCTTTGTGGTGATTCTTTTTCATTTTTGTAGTTAATAATTTTTTTAACTGGCTTCATCCACCATTTTAGGCTTGCAGCCAGTTTTAGCTCCCATTGTTAGGGCAAATGTGCTTGTTGTTAGGGTCGTGTACTGTGAGGTCATTACCTTTGATAACAACATAACAGGTTCAAAAGGTCTCCCAGGTAATCATTTTGTCATTTGAACTCATATTTTGCAAGTGTTTCTTTAATTCTTAAATTTTGCTCTTGTTTTTTGACCACAATATTTATCTCTCATTTTGATGCTTTACTTCTGATCTCCCAATTTTGACCATGTTTTGGCTTATGTCTATCACCCAGTACACTCTCAAACTCTTGTGGGTGTTTATTTTGTTTAGAATCTACTCTCTGTGCTCATGCAAGGTATATATACAGGATCTCCTTGTTCAATTTCTGGGTTATATGAGTACACTGGGATGCATATCCCATTTTTGCTCAATTTTTTTTAACATGATAGATTTCAGATTTTGTTGCATTTTTTTTACTATGTGCTGAAAAGTTTTGTATTTGCATGTGCTTAAATACATAAAATGACTGATAGTTTCATGTGTAGCGATCTTATATGAGTCAATACTTTAGTATGGTGGATGAAATTTCTGAACAATCCATGGACAATGTTTTGTAACACTGTAATACTAAATGAAATGACATTACCTAAACACAGAGCATTGACCATGCCTTTAATGACCTCTTGGGCATAGCCATCAGCAGTGTGTCTGTTTGCGGAGAGAGTGTTGATTGCATTGAGAGGTTTATTTACCTCAGTAGCAACATTCATCTTCCTATGAAGTCAGTAGACAAATTAGGAGAGCATGGGGAGTCATGAGGTCGTTGGAAAGGGGAATATGGTGCTCCTGATATCTTTGCAAAAGGACTAAGGTCCAAGTCTTTAGAGTCCTGGTGCTTCCTGTCTTGCTCTATGGTTGTGAGACATGCCCACTATCCAGTGACCTGAGAAGAAGACTGGACTCATTTGGTACAGTGTTTTTTCGGAGAATCCTTGGGTACGGCTGGTTTGACTTTGTCAAACAAGCAGTTGCCCATGGACTCCCAAATGAGGCACATTACCTGCATTGTGAGGGAGCATCAGTTACATCACTATGGCCATGTGGCACAATTCTCTTAGGGTGATCCATCTCACAGGATTCTTAATGTTGAGAACCTAAGCAGCTGGACCAGGCCAAGGGGATGCCCAAGTAACACCTGACTGCGGGAGATAGATGGTCATTTCTGGAGGGTGGGACTGTACCACGTGTCTGCCTAGGGAGTTGCCAAATGGGATCCTGAGGAGTTTCATCATGTGTCAGGCATGACAACGTGCTGTACCAGTACATGCTCCCCAACCTGACCTGACCCAACCTGATAAGAGTTTCTGTCCACTGCCAATGTACTGCCTGTGCACATTCTCCAGTTGTAGCATAGATTTTTCTCTGAGCCCAGATGTGTTTGTTTTTCATTAACTCTGTAAACCTGAACATATCACACACACTCACGGTACATGTTGTTAAGTGTTATTCATTAAAAATCTATTTGAGAGCTCAAGCAGCAAACATGAGCTGTCCAGTGTTGATTGCTGCCGTTCAGATCTACATATCTGGAATATCCATGTGCTTCCTGGTTAATAGGTTCCATCATAACCTGTATGTAGATTTATATCAATGTTTACTAATTGTAGGGAATACTGCAAAGGGTTTGGCCCAATTAAAATCTAGGTTACCAACCCTTCACAGCCAAACCAGTTACTATATTACTACCCCACCACAATCAACAACAGTATCGTCTGTATCGGAAGCACAGAGTGGAGCAGCAATCGGAAGCATAGAGAGGAGCAACGAGCAGAAGCACAGAGCGGAGGAGCGAGCAGAAGCACAGAGCGGAGCAGTGAGCGGAAGCACAGAGCAGCAGCATCTCCCACAGGCATGTAGCCCTTCACAAACACCCAAGTAAGTTCAACTGAAGTAAAGCCGGCAGCTGACCAGGAGAAATAACCGGCAGTGAGAAATCAAAGTCGATCGCTCAGCGGGTGGTGGAAACTTAAAACCGACAGCCTCTTAGTGATTCAGCTGAACACGGAAAGCAGCGAAGCACCGAAGTTACTACAAAAACGGAGAAGATGCTATCAACACTAAATGTAAGTTCTATCTGTTCTCTGTCTGTTGAGGGCACATTTATCTGTTGTGTGTCCTACAGCATGTACAGTTCAGGTTTTCCAGCAGACAGTGTAGACAGCTTCACCTGCTAAAAGTATTTAGTTGATTTAGAGTTGGTCGGGAAAATATGCAAATTGGAGGACCGCATTAGGAACCTGATAGCAATTAGACAAACCGAAAATTGGATCGACTCGGTTTGTTTAGACAATACAACTACTTCTGATTTGGCTTCAGTCTCTCCAGGTCCCACTGTAGTCAGTGTGCGGCCGAAGTCAGCAGCACCAATTCAGCCACAGGGCAAGTGGGTAACAGTAAGACGGAGGTCTAAGAAGCCAAAATTTAGTCCCTCGGCACCCAGGTCACCAATTTGGACCCTGAACAGATTCTCAGCACTCCGCAGCGCGCCTGTGGAAACTGAGAATAAGAAAGTGCTCATAATTGGCAATTCCATAGTGCAGAATGTTAGAATTCCAGACTCTGTTAAACCAGCAGTTAATGTTAAATGCCTCGCAGGGCCCAAGATTTCTGGCATAGAGGCCGCATTGGACTGTGTCGCAGACGATGAAGTATCTACCTTATTGCTGCATGTCGGCACTAATGATATTTATTTACAGCAACCTGAGGTATTAAAGAGGAACTTCATCTCTCTATGCACCAAAGCTAAAAGAAAATGTCGGAATTTAGTTGTATCTGGCCCCTTACCAAGATTATATAGGGAGGATGTGTTTTATAGCAGATTGCATTCCCTTCACTGCTGGCTAGAAACCTGGTGTGCAAATAAAAGCATAGCATTTGTGAACAATTGGGATGATTTTTGGGAAAGGCCTGGATTTATCTTATCTATTATCCGAAAATATGGCAGCAAAACTGCCTGGTTGACTATTCAGAGCACCATCCAGGCCGCAATCATGTGATCTTAAATCACATGCAGTTGTTTATCCCACCTGTTACTATCCTGAAGCTGTTACCCATAATCCTTGTCATGGAGCATCCAGTAAATTTAGTCTTGATACAAACCTTAAATTAACTGATAACCAAAAAATAAGGTGTATAATTAGACCAAGGGATAAAACTAGACCCTCCACCAGGGGCATCTGTAATAGAAATTTACTTCAAATTAAAACAAAAAATATATTACCAGTTCAGAAAGAAGCATGCAGTTTTAAATGCTTTTTATTGAACATTCGCTCTCTTGGCAGTAAAGCTGTTTTGGTAAATGATATTATATTAAGTACAAAATCTGATCTGTGTCTTCTCACTGAAACCTGGCTTGGTAAATGTGACACTGTTCCCCTAGCTGAGGCGTCACCAGATGGATACTCGTTCCTTCATAAGTCTAGAGATTTTGGTCGAGGAGGAGGACTTGGAATAATTTATCGTAACAAAATGCAAATCACTTCTAAAAATTTAGGCAACTTTACATCCTTTGAGGCATTCATTTTAAATATTAAAACAGATTCCAACACAATTATATTGCTAGTCTACAGACCACCAGGACCATATTCATTGTTCATGACTGAATTTAGCAACCTTCCATCTGATTTGGCTATAAATTATGATCACGTATTATTGATAGGGGATTTTAATGTACACATTGATGTGGAAACTGACACTTTTAGCAAATGTTTTACTTATTTGTTAAATTCAGTAGGATTTTGTCAGATTGTCAAAGGTCCAACTCATAATCATAACCACACATTAGATTTAATTATAACTTACAAACTGAAATTCAAAATTTATATATTTCTCCATTAAATGAAGTTATTTCCGATCACTACTTAATTACATATGATTTAGTCATGCCCTTACCAACACACTCACAGATTAAAACAAAGACAGTGCGACATCTAGATTGTAATTCTGCTTCAAAATTTGTAAATACTTTGAGTAAGTTGAGTGTAATTGTGGAAAACCATTTAGATCAGTTAACATCAAATGTAAATGTGGAAAACAATTTAGATCAGCTAACATCACATTATACTGAGACCTTGAGAGATGCTCTGGACACAGTGGCTCCCCTTAAAATAAAAGTGATCAAAGCACATAGAAACTCTCCCTGGTTTAATGAAAACACTCAAGCTCTTAAATTAGAGTGTCGAAAACTAGAGAGCAGATGGAGAGCAACAAAGCTGCAGCTCTTGCAAATTGCATGGACAGAGAGTGTTAATAAATATAAAAAAGCCCACTTTAAAGCTCGCTCAGAATACTATTCTACAATAATAGATAGCAATAATAAAAATCCTCAGGTACTGTTTAGAACAGTGGCTAAATTAACAAATGGAAATTCAGATCAACAGTGCAAAATACCAACAGATATTAACAGTACAGACTTTATGAACTTCTTCAATGAGAAAATTAAAAATATAGGATCCCAGAGCTCAGCATCACAGTACAAACTAGGGAATCCGGGATTCCCGGACATTTTTCATTCCCGCATTCCAGGGAATATTGCAGTAGTTTTATTAAAAATAAGTGTCGGTCGTTCTAAAACCGTTCACATGTGAGATGCCCGGGAGCCCAGGATTCCCGGGAAGGAAATGCGAGATTCCCGAATTCCGGGGAATGGATAAACCCATCCAGGAATGGACTCCCTAGTACAAACCAAATACTAGCTTAGCAGACCCTGCCTCACATTGCTTTCAGCACTTTAATAATTTTAATCCTGTAACAGAGCAGGAAGTCTTAACGTTAATTTCTAAAATGAAGCCCACTACTTGTTCCCTAGATCCAGTGCCAACAAAACTAGTAAAAAATGCAATGGATGTTTTTGCAGCACCTATTTTAAACATTATCAATAGTTCATTATTGCATGGCACAGTACCTGAAGCACTAAAAGTGTCAGTCATTAAACCATTACTTAAAAAGTCAGACCTTAGACCCACACATACTAAATAATTATAGGCCTATTTCAAATTTACCATTTCTCTCTAAAATACTAGAAAAAGTAGTCGCCAATCAGCTTCAGTCACACCTTGCGCATTACAATTTATTTGAGAAATTCCAGTCTGGTTTCCGCACTGGTCATTGTACAGAAACAGTACTAATGCGGGTTGTAAACGACATTTTGATATCCTCTGATGAAGGAAACTCCACTGTAATTATGTTGTTGGACTTAAGTGCAGCATTTGACACCATTGACCATTCTATTTTACTGCACAGGCTAGAAAATGATGTTGGGCTTACAGGCACCATGCTCGCTTGGTTTAGTTCTTATTTATCAAATCGATTCCAATATGTACAGAAATGTGCTGACAGTACCCCATCATTATACGCAGAAGTTCAATATGGTGTCCTGCAGGGCTCAGTACTGGGACCGTTACTGTTTTCACTTTACATGCTTCCACTAGGATCTCTCATTAGGAATCTTAATGTTAATTTTCACTCGTATGCAGATGACACCCAATTATACCTTTTATTTAGATCAAATTAGGGTTTGTGAATTTCCCTTTGGTATTAATAAAGTTTCTATCTATCTATCTATCTATCTATCTATCTATCTATCTATCTATCTATCTATCTATCTATCTATCTATCTATCTATCTATCTATCTATCAAATGAAGTTTCTGCAATGCTGTCTTTAATTAGTTGTGTTAGTAAATTAAAGGAGTGGATGAATGAGAACTACTTGTCTTTAAATACAGATAAAACAGAGATGTTAATTGTTGGAGGGAATGACGCTGATCACAACAATATTTTGTCATCATTTAACTCAGTTGGAATCCCCATTAATTTCACTGAATCAGCCCGCAATCTAGGAGTTATCTTTCACTCTAGCATGTCATTTAAAGTGCATATTACAAAGTTGTCCAAATCATGTTTCTTCCATCTTAAAAATGTTAGGAAATTAAGGTGCTTTCTAAATAAACAGGATTGTAAGAAATTAATTCATGCATTTATTTCTAGTAGGATTGACTACTGCAATGTGGTGTTCACTGGATGTTCAAACTGTTCTCTGTACAGCCTCCAGTTAATCCAAAATGCTGCTGCAAGAATTATTACAAGAACAAGAAAATACGTACACATAACTCCAGTTCTTAAATCCTTACACTGGCTCCCGGTTAAGTTTAGGGCAGATTTCAAAATCCTCCTTTTAACATATAAAGCATTAAATGGTCGAGGTCCGGCTTACTTGTCTGAACTTATCATTACTTACAAACCAGAGCACACATTAAGATCTCAAGATGCCGGTCTGCTTATGATACCAAGGAATAATAAAATAACAGTGGGAGGTCGAGCTTTTAGTTACAGGGCCCCTAAACTGTGGAATGGTCTGCCTGCTATTATAAGAGATGTCCCTTCAGTCTCAGCTTTTAAATCCCGGCTGAAGACTCACTACTTCAGTTTAGCATATCCTGACTAGAGCTGCTGATTAACTGTACATACTGCATCTCTGTTGTTAGTCGTTAGCACTAAAACATAAGTAACATGATAGTTATAATTGGATACTAACCCTCACCTATTCTGTTTCTCAGTACTCAAATGTGGCACTTGGTGCCATGGCCCACCTGCCAAGTTGTTTTGCCTGCCTAAGGTAAAGTCATCCCTGATGGAAGATCGCAGGAATCGTGGGAAAGAGGGGTCCTTTCATCGGATTGACTGGCCTAGCGCTGTTTCAGCCGTGGAATGGCCAAATGGGGGAGGCAGCTTGATGGATGAGGTCTCCAGGACTCTAAACAAATCCAAATCATATTATGTGATATCATCTACTGTTAAATTCTGCTACATACTTCAAAAATTTTTATTTTTATACTGTATTGAGGATTTGTTCTGTTCTGTGTATTGTATTGTATTGTATTGTATTGACCCCCTTCTTTTTGACACCCACTTCACGCCCAACCTACCTGGAAAGTGGTCTCTCTTTGAACTGCCTTACCCAAGGTTTCTTCCATTTTTTCCCTATAAGGTTTTTTTTTGGGAGTTTTTCCTTGTCTTCTTAGAGAGTCAAGGCTGGGGGGCTGTCAAGAGGCAGGGCCCTCTGAAGCCCATTGTAGCACTTCTTGTGTGATTTTGGGCTATACAAAAATAAATTGTATTGTATTGTATTGTTATTGTCTGCAAACCAGTAGAATCAATCTGTGCAATTAACATCACTCTCTAGAAGTTTTGACCAGTGAATGGGGTTTATTGTTTCCTGAGAGTGAGTTCTTCTGGATGTTTTGTATAACATTTAATAAGAAAACATGACTGCAAGACATTTTTCATCAGTGGAACCACTAGTGATGAGGCACAAGGAGGTTTGGAGCTGTGCTGATCTGAGGTGTGGCATGCTTTCTTGGGTAAAGGGTGGGTCTTGATTCTTTTGGAGCTGAAGCGCATCAGCAATACTTTTTGTTTATAATGAAATGCACTTTTATCTTTTTACTTTATTAAAATTTGTTTTGCTTTTAGTGATGAGACACATAGGCTATGCAAGGAAATACAGTTTCACTTAAAAAACTTTTGGTTTTGCTAGGCTATGTTTTTATCTGTAAGAAAATCTCTTTTTGAATTCTTGGCTTTTGTTTTGCCTTTAGAGCTGATGCACATCAGTTTTGTTTTTTTAAGTAAAATGAAGTGTTATTTATTTTGCTTTTTGTATTTAGATAATGCCATTTTATTTTGTATTACCATGTGACAAAATATTATCCATGGATTGTTCAGGAACGCCACAGAGACGTGTGTTAACTTTTATTAGGGTTGTGTGGTTTATTTAATTCATTCATGTTGTTTCACGCAGTACAGTGTTTCACAGAAAAATCTGCTCTAGCAGCAGGGGCAACCCTGGGGGGAGAGGTGGTGGAAAATGCCAATATTTCGGTCACATGATAATATTAATTTTATTTTGGTGTGTATAATTACATGTGTTGTGGGCTAATTCATGCATATGTATAAATCGATTACTTAATGATTATGATGATTATTTCTATTTTGCATAGAGCTAACCCTGGTAATTGAAAACACACCTAAAAATAAATGGTAAAGATCAATTTTAATAACCTTAGTAATAAACAACAATTAAATAAACAAGTTAACAAATATTAAAAGACAACAAATAAACACAAAATGGATTTTTCAATTAAAAAAAAAGTTTCTCTGGATAAGTTAATTTAAATATAACCCATGCAGATTAACATTTATAATATACAGTACAAGACCCAAACTCATTCCTACTCTGAGGTGCACCAGCAGCCACTGTTGTATAGTATGGCACATTGACACACTTTTCTATTTCATGGGAAATACTAACTTGCAATTTCAAATTATCATGTTCAAAAAAAATATTTTGTTGGTGATGTTTATGCAGCTTAAAAATTATATCTGAAATTGCTCAGGCATATTGTATGACTGCCTTAATTTTATCTCACACACAGCCCTTTAAAGCGACAAAAGGTACAATGATACACAAAAGTGAGTTAAATGCCGCTATATGTTAAGTAAAAAAAATATTTTTTCTAGAACAGTAGGTTTGCAGACTTGGTTTTAATGTATCTTTTTTCTTTCTTCTAATTAAGATATGTCATTTACAATAAATACATCCTGATGGTTTAATGAGCATCATGGGAGAAATGTTAAGATTAACTTATGAAAGAATATTGCAGTGGGATTCTGATAAAAGAAACACGCTGTATGCTATAAATCTGAGGGTACATGCAAAATATGCTACATACCACTTAAAATTCTACGGTTGTAATTTCTGAACAGCCGGCATATAACTGCACACCATGGCAAAGTTTTGGTTTGTGTCACTATCTGAACATGAAGGTATGATGCAATTGAAATGCCTGCATTAAGTCAATATATTTAAATGGATATCAGCTTTCTGAAAAGCGTTAAGCACTAAATAGGAAATGGGTATGGATCTTCATTTTTTTATATAATTTTGTGGCAGCAGTGGCACTGGAAAATTGTACAGTAAATTTTTTATTTGCATGGACCACTGGTTGATTTTCCAAAATAAAAGTAAGCAATTATACTTTTGTGGTGTGTTGTACACTATTTTCATAAGCTACATTGTGTAGTACTATTCATAGCTAGTATGACTAGAAAGCTGAAATTGTACTGAATCAGAGAACATAAAGCAGTTGATGACAGGCTGAAATATCACTACAGAGAAAAATACCAAAGTATGCCCAGGTGGATTTTCGGTCCTGAATTTGGAAAGGTTAAATAATGCCTGTGTACTTGCCTGCTGAGTGCAGGTAGACTGACAATAAAGTTATGAGATGTACATTTTAGCTTAACCACTAATTAAAATATTTCCAAATTACATGTTTATTGTCCTGCATGGCCCAAAAATAACAACCAATGCTGAGGTCATGATGTTTAGCACATGCCTGAGAGGACTGAACAAATGGAATTACAGCAGTAGGCTGTAGGAAATGCCATGGAACTCTCATGTCTATCTAGTTTTTATGCAGTACCACTAGAAACATAACCGCAGGATGAGCCAGCGGATGAGGAAATTCACACAGAGCAAGGGGTAAGTGCATCAACGTGCAGAAGTGCTTTCATCAAAAGAACAAATCCAAAAGCAGGGCAGTGCAATAATTCAATCAATAATTAAATAACACAATCAAAACTGAAGGTGGAAGTTAAAATCAATCCATTAAATAATCCATTAAAATGAGGTTAAAAACCCAGTGCTGGAAGCTAAAAGCTTGAGTCCTGGTGCACTCCTTTAAAAACGGACATCTCTTTAGTTTCCCCAATACAGGCTCCTGCAGCCAAGGAAGCACCTATTTGGCAGTTCAGCCATCCTTCTGCATCTGCTCCTGGGCTCGAACCTCTGCAGTCTTCTTTGACACTGGAAGGGCACTGACAGCACCCACTGCCAGGCTCACGCCGCTTCAGTCCATTGCTCCACCTGCAGGACGCCTCACTGAGCCTTCCAATTTTGTCTGCAGCTCCTGCTGCCTTTCTCCTGGACTTATGCGGAGTCGCTCCAACCGAGCTGAGCCTCAGTCACTCCAGCTCCTAAATCACTTGGCTGAAGTGGCCTCCTTAGGTCGAGTTTATACATTGCGTGAAATGATGTTTGCACCTGCAGACACTACTGCTACAAGGGGTGTAATGTTTTTACTTGCACATGTACTTTATGTAAATCTGGAGGATTCCACTGGGTGGCAGTGCAAAATATCATCACAGTGAGAAAACAACGTTTAGCTTCACTATGTTATGAAGTGCCCAAAACATCCGTTAAATTCAGGACACCTGAAAAGGACTGATGTTTAATGGATTACATCCATCAATCCAGGGATGTGACCATTCCACCAAGTATTGGGCATGAGGCAGAAACAATACCTGGATGGGGCATCAACTAATCACAAGGTGAATACCAGCACACACATACACTAGCATCATTTTAGCATCACCAAATCTGGAAACCTTCATTTCCTTCGAAGGGAACCGGAGTAAACTGTGGAAACCCACCAAGAAAACAAGCAAATTCCAGGCAGAAAACACCAGGGATGTGACTCCCAGTGAGGCAGTTGTGCTACCACTTTGCCACCATGCGGCCCCTACATGTAGATAGATAGATAGATACTTTATTAATCCCCAAGGGGAAATTCACATACATGTGTAATTATTAACAGTAATCATTATTTAAATGAAGTTAAAGATTTATCTTTAAAATCTAATATACAGTAATCCCTCCTCCATCGCGGGGGTTGCGTTCCAGAGCCTCCCGCGAAATAAGAAAATCCGCGAAGTAGAAACCATATGTTTATATGGTTATTTTTATATTGTCATGCTTGGGTCACAGATTTGCACAGAAACACAGGAGGTTGTAGAGAGACAGGAACATTATTCAAACACTGCAAACAAACATTTGTCTCTTTTTCAAAAGTTTAAACTGTGCTCCATGACAAGACAGAGATGACAGTTCCGTCTCACAATTAAAAGAATGCAAACATATCTTCCTCTTCAAAGGAGTGCGCGTCAGGAGCACAGAATGTCAGAAAAAGAGAGAAAAGCAAACAAATCAATAGGGCTGTTTGGCTTTTAAGTATGCGAAGCACTGCGGAACAAAGCAGTTGAAGGCGGCAGCTCACACCCCCTCCGTCAGGAGCAGATAAAGAGAGAGAGACAGAGAAAAACAAACAATCAAAAATCAATACGTGCCCTTCGAGCTTTTAAGTATGCGAAGCACCGTGCAGCATGTCGCTTCATGAAGCAGCTGCACAGAAGGGAGCGACTTGAAGATAATCTTTCAGCATTTTTAGACGAGCGTCCGTATCGTCTAGGTGTGCGAACAGCCCCCCTGCTCAATCCCCCTACGTCAGGATCAGAGAATGTCAGCGCAAGAGAGAAAGAGAGAAAAGTAAGTTGGGTAGTGTTATATCTATGGACAATAATATTGTACCAATAAAAAGGAAGAAGACGGAGACAGGTTCAAGGTAATAAACTTTAACAGGTCCTTTTTTTAGATTATACGTTGCACAGTCTTATATTTTATGTCACTTCCTTTAAGCTCCCCAATACCCATAATTCCTTATCACTATGGAATCTCCAAAGGTCCAGACTACAATATACTACATATTCCTTCCCGCTTAAAATTGTAAACTCGACTAACATATAACAAACAACATCTGCTATTAAGAACAGGAAAATAAACATGAAACAGAACACATACTGTTATCAATGCAATTACATTCCAACAAAGGAAAGAGGATAAATGACCTCAACATCCTGCTAACATAAGGTATTATTTTGTGCCTTTATCTCCATATACATATAGTTAGTTTTCATAAGTTAAGACGGTCAGGAGGCTTCCTGCTTCTGAGAGGGTTACGTCGTACAGCTGAGGTATGTTCATCCCCTAAGGCAACCTCAGGTAACCTTGGCACGACAGCATCGGCAGGAATTGAAACAGGAGAGTCAGGTGGTATTCCTGGCTGGCTTTGGATCAACTCACTAAAACTAGGTTCCTCAGACGTTTCTGTGCTACCGGCTTCTTCAACAGGTATAGAGGGTAACAGCTGTTCAACATGTCGTCTCCATGTCTGGTGGTCTCGTGTGCATACCTTATAAGAGACAGGTCCAGTCTTTTGAAGAATGGTTGCTGGTACCCATTTCTCAGTGGTGGAATAGTTACGAGCAAGGACAGCATCTCCACTGAAAAACTCACGATCTTTAGCCCGCTTGGCACGTTGTTTTACTTGATCGTGCTGCTTATCATAAACTCTCATTTGAGTGGTAGCTGGTCTCAACAAATCAAGACGTGTTCTCAGCTGCCTTTTTAGGAACAGATCAGCTGGTGACATACCTGTTGTTGCATGGGGTGTGTTACGATATTTAAGAAGAAAGGTATAAAGACGTTGTTTGAAAGGTGCTTCACTTTTGGATGCTTTAAGAGCATGTTTAAGGGTTTGCACCATTCTTTCAGCCAGGCCATTAGTTGAAGGATGATAAGGGCTGGATAGGAGATGTTTAATACCATTACCTTTTAGGAATTCTTCCATTTCTTGGGATACAAAAGAAGGCCCATTATCCGTCACGATCTGCTCTGGCAGTCCAAAACGTGCAAACATCTCTCTTAAGGTTTGGATTGTCTTTTCTGATGTGATGTCGGGCATGACAGTGATCTCAGGCCACTTAGAATGTGCATCCACTGCGACCAGAACCATAACACCCTCTACAGGTCCTGCAAAATCTAAATGAACGCGTTGCCAAGGACTGGCAGGCCATTCCCATGGATGCAATGGTGCTGGACTTGGCATATTTCTGAGGCCTTGACATGATGAACATGAATTTGCCTTTTCCTCAATATCACGATCCAGTCCAGGCCACCAAAAATAACTCCGGGCTAGCTCTTTCATTCGGACTATACCACAGTGTCCAAGATGTAACTCATCCAGAATGGGTTTCCTCAACCTTTGTGGTATAATTACTCGCATGCCCCACATGAGGCATCCTGCTGTCACAGATAGCTCCTTTCCCCGTGAAAGGTAAGGCTGAACATCAGGCAGTGCATTAAGGGTGCTAAGGTCCTGCCCTTTAAGAATGCAGGTGAGTAGTTTTGACAGTGTATAATCACCCTTGGTTTCTTGCTTAATCTGGTGGGCAGTGATAGGTGCATTTTCCACCATCTTAAAGTAAAAAATCTTTTGCCCTTGTTCTCTGGGTTGGTCAGGTAGGGGAAGTCTTGACAAACCATCTGCATTTCCATGTGCCTCCGAACTCCTGTATTTGATCTCATAATTGTGAGCCCCAAGGAGCAATGCCCAGCGCTGCAGTCTGCTTGCTGCCATAGATGGTACACCAGTGTGTGAGCCAAAAATAGACGTGAGAGGTCTGTGGTCTGTTAGCAGGGTAAATTTTCGACCAAAGAGGTAAGTGTGGAATTTTTTTATTCCAAAAATGATGCTTAAAGCCTCTTTTTCAATTTGAGGATATTTTGTTTCAGTTTTACTCAATGTTCTTGACACAAATGCAATTGGTTGCTCCTCACCTGTTGACATAATATGCGACACCACAGCCCCAACACCGTAAGGGGATGCATCGCAAGCTAACTGAATTGGTAAGGATGGGTCAAAATGTGTTAAAACTCTTTTATCAGCCAGCGCGGCCTTGGTTTTGCTAAATGTCGTTTCACACTCCTGTGACCATTTCCAGGGTCTACTCTCACACAGCAACTCATGGAGTGGTTTCAACAACGTTGCTAGCTGTGGAATGAAACGCCCATAATAGTTCACGAGACCCAAGAATGATCTCAGTTGGCTGACATTGCTTGGAGCAGGGGCATCTACTATTGCCTTCACTTTTGAAGGAGCTGTGTGCAACCCCTCAGAATCAATAACATGTCCTAGGTACTCCACAGACATTTTGAAAAAGTCACATTTCTCCTTGTTTACACGCAGCCCATACTTTTCTAGCCTGCTTAAGGTTTTATCCAGATTGGCCATGTGCTCCTTGTCATCTCGCCCTGTGACCAGGATGTCATCCAGGTAACACTGTACCCCTGGTAATTCACTAAGGATCTGATCCATGGCACGCTGAAATAACGCTGGTGCTGAAGTAATTCCAAAGGGTAAACGACAATAACGGTACAGCCCTTTATGTGTTGTTATGGTGAGGTACTTTTGTGAGTCCTCATCTACATGCATTTGCAAGTATGCTTGGCTGAGGTCTATTTTACTAAATTTGTTTCCCCCAGCTAATCCAGCAAAAATATCTTCAATCACAGGAAGGGGGTATTGCTCAGCTATGAGTACAGGGTTAACTGTTACCTTAAAGTCCCCACATAATCGTACAGATCCATCAGACTTGACCACCGGAACCACAGGTGTGGCCCACTCAGAATGAGAAACAGGGTCTAGGACTCCTAGTTTGACAAGCCGGTCAATGTCCGCCTCCACCTTAGGTCTTAAAGCGTAAGGAACACTCCTTGCCTTTAAAAATCTTGGCTGACAATTTTGTTGCACCCAGAGTGTCACTTTAATCCCTGTTATACTCCCCAGTTCCTCTTGGAATACAGCTTGGTGCTTTCTCAGGACCAAATTCAACTCGGACTGTTCAACAGACACAGCATTCACTTTGGTCCAATCCAACTGTACTTTTTCTAGCCACGATCTGCCCATCAGAGCTGGATAATCACCTTTTACAATATATACAGGCAATTTGGTTCTTTGCCCATTTAGTTCAACCTGAACCTTTGTTTTACCCAACATAGGCACACTCTCCCCAGTGTATGTCTTTATTATGATCCTAGGGTGTTTCAGTGGAAGGTGATTTAATTTTTTCTTAAACAGTTTCTCTGATATTAGGGAGACTGCTGCTCCAGTATCCACCTCCATCTTCACAGGGTGCCCTTCCAGCATGGCAGTAATAGTATATGCTGCTGAGCCTCTTTTTTTATTCAGTGTTTTAATTAGTAGCTCAGCCTCAGAATCAGTCTCACTGTCAGTTTTATTTTCTTTCTGTACCACGTGCAAATTTTTCTTTTTATAAGACCAGGATGCCTTTTTATCTTTCCCTGTTTCCCCCTTGTCTGTGCCTTCCTTTCTCTTTGCTCTACATGCACGCTCCACGTGCCCTTTTTTTTTACAGCTACGGCATATGAGTTCTTTTGCCCAGCAATTCGCTGGATGGTGATCCATCTTTCCACATCTGTAACACTGTTTGGTGCCCCCTGTTTGTTTGTTTGAGTCTGCTTGCACTCTGTGTACTCTAACAGCTGCCCCTAACTGCTGTGCTTCTTTAGCAGCCAGCTCCATAGACACGGCTATCTCAATCGCTTTCTGCAATGTGAGGTTGGCCTCAGTGAGTAACCGCTTCTGAAGGCCCTCACTTCTCAATCCGCACACTAGCCTGTCCCTTAAGGCGTCATCCAAATTAGCACCAAATTCACAATATTCTGTAAGTTTCTTGAGTACCGCTACATATTGAGCAACAGACTCGCCTTCTTCCTGGTTCCGTTTGTGAAATCTAAATCTTTCAGCTATTAATAACGGCTTAGGCGAAAAATGTGAGTCCAGAATCTTTGCAATATCATCAAATGACTTGTCACCGGGTTTTCCTGGCCGTACCAAACTTCTCAGTAGACTAAATGTCTTTGCCCCGATAACGCTAAGAAATGTCGGCACTTTCAAGTCATCGTCAATGGCGTTGGCTTTCACAAAAAACTCAAATCGCTCTGTATAATCGCCCCATTGCTCAACTGAATCATCGAATGGCCCGAAATGTCCCGTTATCATTGCCATTGTATCCCTTGTGCTTATCTTCAGTGAATGACTAAGAAACGTTACCACAGAAATAGAAAAAAAAACTTGCAGCTTTTCTCTTTCCTCTCCAGCGGAAAAAAAAAAAACTTACTTTACACGTTGCGTAGCCATAGCGGTGCACTTTTAAATCCATCCCATCCTCGTCGCCAGTGTTATATCTATGGACAATAATATTGTACCAATAAAAAGGAAGAAGACGGAGACAGGTTCAAGGTAATAAACTTTAACAGGTCCTTTTTTTAGATTATACGTTGCACAGTCTTATATTTTATGTCACTTCCTTTAAGCTCCCCAATACCCATAATTCCTTATCACTATGGAATCTCCAAAGGTCCAGACTACAATATACTACATATAGCTTCTCAGCCATCTGCCAATAGCGTCCCTTGTATGAAATCAACTGGGCAAACCAACTGAGGAAGCATGTACCAGAAATTAAAAGACCCATTGTCCGCAGAAATCTGCGAAGCAGCGAAAAATCCGCGATATATATTTAAATATGCTTACATATAAAATCCGCGATAGAGTGAAGCCGCGAAAGGCGAAGCGCGATATAGCGAGGGATTACTGTACATACTTTAATGCATGTCATCATGAAAGTGATATCAAGTATAAATCTAAGGATTCTAAATGTGCAGAGAGCTGGAATATCATAAATTTAATGTGTTCTGTGTGGCAATTGCTGCCTGACGCTGCTGTCAGCACAGGAGGATACCCCAGAAGCACATAGCAATTAACAACTGGGTCAATTTTAAGATAATGTTTTATGATGGTCTACTGTAATGATAAAATAAGCTACAAAATTTAATTGAGATTAAAGCCAAAATTTCCACTTTAATCGCAAAATAGACCTTTTCATTGTGTCCCTAATTTATTGTGAAGGTGCAAAAAAAAAAAAAAGAAAGCACAGAAGATGGTATGTGAAACCTTTAAAATGTATTGTGTCATTACATTGACGAATATGTGACACTTAAAAAGAAAAGCGCCACAAATATATTTGTATGTCAGCATTTTGCTTCACCACTTCAAACCATTCATCAAACATCGAAGCACGCACATTGATCCTGTAGTATCTGCAAAGTATTTTTGCTGTCACATGTTGATAGAAAACAGAGACTCTGACATCATGTTCCAACTTGAACACAGTGCTCCCCCAATTTTTTGCTGGTACTGCAACTCACACACGTGTTGCGTTAATTTCTGAGGACGTGCTCAGAGGACGCATCAAATGAACACTGGGAATGCATGACAGCCATGATGCGTGCATGTAGCCATTCTGAGCGTGATGTATAAACTGGCAATTAAGGGCCTGCTCGTTCCCTTGAGGGACTTCACCTGGCTGCCTGCCTTTTACCTCTGTCATTCGCTCACTCGCATCAGCTCCCTCTGCTTTCTCTCCATTCTTTAATTAACCCCCTTCGTTTGTTTTCTTTTTTTCTTCTTTCCTTTTCCCAGATTCTTGTGTCGGCTCTTCCTTATATGCCTCTGTGGGAGCAGTGTCTCAATCGCACACCACAGGAAACCGATGAAGCAAATGAGATAAGACCCCACCCTCATGTGCAGGTGAATCACATCCCAACTACTTCACCAACCCCATGTAGCCATGTATGAACACATGCACTCACTGAGATTGAGCCAGACAATTATTTATTTATTTATTTATTAGAATCGGCCAACCTTTTCCAAGCCACTGACCTGGAATAAGAACCATGACCCCTTGCCTATTCTACTTACTTCTCCAGCCTCTGCTGCTACCTTTTGCTTGGTCTGTAAAAGGAAATCTCCACCAACAAGAATATGTTCATTAAGAACCAAAGAATGATGGAAACATAGCTACCATGCAGATACAGACAGTGTTGGCTTAATGCTCCAGCACCTTCGCTTTTTTCTCATTAAATGGGGGTTAATCCAGCTTGATAGCCCTTACTCTTCTTTTTCTCTCTCTAGTACAACAAAGTTCTTTAGAAGGTGTGCACAAATTATTACTTTAAAATAATGTATGAACATATTTGCAACCTCAGATCTGTACCTTGAAAAAGAATATACATGACAAATAAGAAATATGCACCGTCTGGCACAGTAACACCAAGTATTAGTAGAAGTGGGTTTATAGATTTCATTAAAAGTAAACATGACAACATGCAATTACAGCTTGAAGAGCCAGCATTCACATCTAGCACTGCTGGATCACAACATGTCTTGCTGTGCACATACCAACTTAGTGCATTCAATGACAGAAGCGGTCAGCCTTATAACAGATTTTCAAAATGAAACCTACCACCTGTCATTTATACCCAGCTGTAATTGTTTTTTTGGAAAATTAATTTGCATATGTTGTAGAGCCCAGACTTAACATAATTATTACCTCTTTCCTGAATTACATTGTCTCAGATTATTTTGAGTCTCTACTCATAGAGTCTTATAAGTGTCATTCTAAAGTGAAAGAAATGGCACCACCATTATACCTTAGAATTTAGCTGGCTTGTCAGACACAATTATCACTTAATTCACCTTCTACTTATCAAACTGATTTTTAGTACATCCTCATTATTCTCTGCAGTTAGACATGGTATTCCCCTGAGGTCAGTGCAGGATCCACTTCCTTTTCTCTTTATATGTAGTTACTAAATATAATTTAGTAGTATAATGATTTTTAACACTCATATATATATATATATATATATATATATATATATATATATATATATATATATATATATATATATATAATAGTTAAATGATGCTCAGGACCAACACTTGCCATTTTTCTGCTCTAGGCAAAACCCAGTTGTGCTGGCCCTTTGAGTGAGCAATGTCACATTCAGTAGGAAATACCGCATAAAAAATAAATGTTGCAGCACTATGGAATTTCCATGTTATACAGTCTTGAAGTGTGAACTAGGACAGCTTCAGCCCTGAAAGATTTCTGAGGAGTTAATGACAGTGTGACACACACGTCCTGCACCAATGCTGATCTCACAGTTATACATTATGACATAAACTAAAAGTCACCATGTAACAAATCAGGCCGGCAGTAGACTTAACTAAAAGAGCATTACAATATGAATGATATTGTTAAGTTTGCCTTTTAGAAGCATGAGTGTCATAATTCACGACTGCAAAAACCTTTATTACTGACATTTTACATTTTTCAGAGAAAAGCCAAGCAAAATGACACCTTTTAATGGCTAACTAAAAAGATTACAATATGCAAGCTGACAAGGCAACTCAGGCCCCTTCTTCAGACAACATCTTGCCAGAAGAAGGGGCCTGAGTTGCCTTGTAAGCTTGCATATTGTAATCTTTTTAGTTAGCCATTAAAAGGTGTCATTTTGCTTGGCTTTTCTCTAAATTTATAATGGCTAACACGGTACAACACCCTAGTGCTATATTTTTCAGAGTTAATTCTCTACAGAAATTGTATCTGGGGGATTAAGACTGTCCAGTGTAATTATATAATGGAAGAAGGTTTTTCTTTATCAGTTTAAGCTTTGCGACAGGAAGGTTTAGGAGTATGTTTAATGTTACTGTCTGAAATACCATAATTTAAGAATAAGCCTTTGTAGTCTTGCAGGGCCAAATGGGATTCTCAGATGAGAATGCATATTGTGGACAACCAGTTAAAAAGTGTGTATGCTATGCCATTGCTTTTTCCTAAAGCACCCAATTTCTCTAGTCCATGTGTTTTAAACCGTCGCCGGGGTTTGAATCAGAAGGCAAAAGACACTAAAAAAGAGGCTTGATTTGTGCAGAAAATAAAAAGCTAAAATTGCTGTTATCCTTCCAGAAGCTCAGCAGCACAAGGTAACTGAAGCTTAGTAATTAATTTACACGTTGTTATCAGCTCTCTTAACTGCAGTTTTTTTCATGGAGTGTGACACACCATTTACTTCCAATGCATATTTTGTAGATCATATTTTCATGAATATAGCTGCCAGTTTACATCAACTCCTACACTTTAGTCATAATGCTGAACAACAGAGTGCACATACAGCACCTATGACAACATATTGTTCAGATTTACTGTTCGTCCACTGAGGCCGTTGAGTGCCAATGTATAATCTGATGCTACGGAAAGATTTTTCCTTTGCATAAGGTTATATTTATTTTTAAAACCTGTTAAGTTTCCTTTTAAAATGTTGCCTGTGCTCTCTGCACACATGGAACACATTTATATGTCTTATAGGGTTTTTTAAAGAGATTTTACGACTGTAGACAGTTAATCGTAAGCAGAAGCTTGCTCTCTGCCAGACCAGGTTAGCAAGAACACCTCTGATCTTTCCAGTTCAAAATCACCACCCCTAATTACAACACCACCTTCATGAGGTTTTGGATTGGTTTAGAATTGTGATACCCGGTGGGCCGTATAATTATTCCTACCCAGTGTGGAATAGGCGACCCGGACACAGACGGGCAGACACATTACAAGCCATCACCACACGTTTATTTACAATAAAACTATTTACAAGTCAATAAGTGCACCACCACACAAACCCCAACAGTCTCCCAAAGTCCAGGCTTCCTTCAGCCTCCTCTCTCTTCACACTCTATTCATACAGGGCCTCTCTTCGCCCACCTCCTTCTCCGACCTCGTCCAACTCCTCACCCGACTCCAGCCTTGATTGTCGGGAGGCAGACCTTTAAATAGGCAGCTGATTGCCGACCACACCCAGCCACCTGTGACAATACTCCCCCCCAAGCTGAGACCCCTAAGGGCCAGCGGCCAATCCGAGGAGGACAGATTTCTCTCAGTGGTAGGCCGACACCTTCCAGTCTAGGGTCCAGTCCTAAAAAATAAACAGAAAAACAGGGGGTGGAGACGTTGCCCTGTCGCGGGCACTCGGCACGCTTCACCCTTGTGTGGGCCAACGCTCTCCGCTTCGACCGGCACCCCAATGCTCCTTTCTTTGGCCTCACCATCTGAAACCTGCGATTTCCTCGCCACAGGACCGCCAACTGGAGCACTCTCATGTTTCGCCTCCCAGCCTGCGGTTTTTCCCTCTGCCTAGGCAGAGGGCAGCCCTTCGTGGGACGTGTGCACCCAGCAACACGTCCTCTCATATTGGAGGAATCAGTTTTCTTCCTCTGACTCCTCCTTTTACTGTGGGACGCCGTAACGGTTCGGATCTGCCTATAGGAAAAAGACAGACCCTGCCCCGCTGGCGTCCGCAGCGTTACGGGGGCAGTCCTACTCACTGTTCCTGCTGTGCTCCTCCGGTCAGAAGTTCCAGTGCGGCGCCATTCCTCTCTCGCCAGCGGCGCTTGCTTTGGTGCAGCAGCCATCCCTTCTGATCCCTGCGTCACTGCCCGGAGGGCACCTCGCTCGGCCAGCAGCGATAGCACAATCCGCAGCTCTTCTTGTAGCTCCTGCAAAATCGCTGCCAAAGAGAGAGAAACATCTGACGGCGAGCTTACCTGACGCACAGCGCCACTCACCGTCTGCTTCCTTTGAGCCTCTTCCTCCGGCCCAATCGGGTTTCTGGCTGGCACGGGATGGACATTCCCTGGTCCCGCCTCCATCCAATCACTGGCGGGGACACAGGACACGCTATCCAACCCCGTGCCTGTCACAAGGAGGGACTTCCAGTTGGTGACCATCTCGTCTTCCGTACACACACGGAGACGAAGCTCCGGGCAGCTCCGCGGCTGCTGCGGCTGTCTGAGTTGTAGTCTCTCCATCCCGGCAGCTCCTCTTGTTGCCGCCACGTCTTCGAGCCACCCCTGAAACACACAGTCCTTTAAACAATCTTCACGCGGGGTTGGGTGCACGCCGCCCCTGCGGCATGTGTGTGAGGTTACCTACTGTACCGGGCCGTCCACAAACAATTTTTAAATGCAGGTCCCTGCCTTGCACCAGGCAGAGCATCCTGCCAACTACGCCACTGTGGAATAGGTGACTGGGACACAGACAGGCAGACACGTTACAAGCCATCACCACACGTTTATTTACAATAAAACTATTTACAAGTCAATAAGTGCACCACCACACAAACCCCAACAGTCTCCCAAAGTCCAGGCTTCCTTCAGCCTTCTCTCTCTTCACACTATTCATACAGGGCCTCTCTTCGCCCACCTCCTTCTCCGACCTCGTCCAACTCCTCACCCGACTCCAGCCTTGATTGTCGGGAGGCAGACCTTTAAATAGGCAGCTGATTGCCGACCACACCCAGCCACCTGTGACACCAGTTATAAGTAAAATTCACTTGTGGCTGTCTGAAGACGTATATACTGTATTAATATGTTTTGTGTTTGAATTTTTTGATTTTCTTTGTTGACTTTGCTAGACTGGCTCCGTCTAGTGACTGTTCCTGCCTTGTGCATGATGCTTGCTGGGGTAGGCTTCATCTGTCCCGAGCCCCTGTCCTGAGGAGATAGAGAACATGGATAGATGGATGGATAGATGTTTACTTCTTTGTTTACAATATGTCACCCTCCTGATCAAATTAGCACCAGTGCCACAGAATTAGGAGTAGGTGGACCAAAATGGAACTGAAACATTCCTCCTCCATCTGAGAGGATAAGAGAGAGCTTGGTAGGATGACATGCCTTGTTATAAAGTTCCAAATAAATTTCAGTACTTAACATGCTCAACACCACACCCTTCGCCTTTCAAAAAGAAAGGCTTCCCATTCCAGCCCAGCCCTAATTTTTATATCACCCGATCAAGGAGTTGTCCCTTTTGTCCTCTCAGTGTCAGTCTTTTGCATGTTGCCCTGATTTACATGACAGGCAGCTCTACATGGTGCTCTCCACCTCCCACGCCAGAGTTAAGTGTCTCACGACAGCCATGCTGCACCTTGGCCAAGATGCTACAGTATTTTGAATGTTGTAAAGAGGACAACTATAAAAAGATTAGTTTGACAGCAGTGGTGTAGTGTGATTTTTAGTTATTTGAGCATTTTACAGTTAATTCATAATTATTTTAATTCATCATGTGGGACCCCTAAAAGTTTACTGAAGCCCCCTAGTGGGCTGTGGCACACGCTGTTAAGAATCTCTAGTTAAGCTAACCTGTATGAATGGCCAGACCCTGGTGATGCTGCTTGGATCATTAATTAAGTGCTTTACTAAAGTGAAACAACAGATGAGTGAAAATGTTTTTAAATCCAAAAATTCAGTTAGTGTTAGTAAATACTAGTGCAAGCTGCAGCATTTTACAGAAGCTGCATATTTGTCACAGTTTTTTTGTTTCTGAAATTATGTATGTATTTACTTATTTAAAGAGCTTCTGTTAAAAGCCAAATGTCTCCCTGGAGACAAATAAAGATCTATCTATCTATCTATCTATCTATCTATCTATCTATCTATCTATCTATCTATCTATCTATCTATCTATCTATCTATCTATCTATTGTGAAAAGAACAGCCTCGACACACACAAAAAGGTTTGGGGCAGCCACCCATATATTGTCTCTGGCTGCATTTGGGTTTTGATAAGGCATTCAATTGAATGGTTTTTCGATTCCTGAGTTGAACTGGTTTGGTTTAAGCTTTATAAGCTGAACACTGAAAGCAATGTCATCTAGAGTCGGAACTTGAAGTGATGTTATTCTGGGCGCCGGTAACCAGATGTGACGTCATTGGTGAAGCATCTGGTAGGTTTTCCTGTATCTGCCCTGCAGAGATAACAGAAGATGGATTAGTGCACCCTGCCAAACCCTGGCCTGGTGGGTAATTACCCTGACTTGGTCCACTCAGCTTCTTCCTATTCACACATGTGTGACACTATCTTTCTAATTTAGTTCTTTTCATATCTATCTATCTATCTATCTATCTATCTATCTATCTATCTATCTATCTATCTATCTATCTATCTATCTATCTATCTATCTATCTATCATAATTCCATAGAATTTAACTCTTAATTCATAGTGCTTGAACTTTAAATAGAGTTAACATTTCTTGAATTTTCCTAAATTTAGATTTTTTCATTTATTTTTAAAAGCCTGCTTTCTTCAGTTTTTGGTGAATGACTATTTGTACTTAATGTGCAGAATATTGAAAAGCTAGTTTATTCCTTTGTTTCAAGAACAATTTACTCTTGTATCATTGTCAATCCATTTAAATTATTCACTTACTGCTGCTCACGGGCTTTGCTAGTCCTCTTTGGTGATTCAGACATTGTGTGTGTGAGACAGTGGGCCCAAGGCTCTTTGTGAATTAGCTTGCCTGTAATTACCCAATAAGCTACAGCACTTAACCTTTACTTCTGTTAGCTATTTAGCTAAGAAAAACATACACTCTGTATTATCCCTTCATTTATTTGGCTATGAGTTGGAAATGACAAGGAAATTTCGAGAAATACCATCAGCTAGTTCTGGCTGCATGTACATGTGGATTGGAGCAAAGACCTGCATTTCCACGGGTCCCGATTTAATTTTCATTTCAGGAGGAAACTTCATTTGAATGCTGTGGGTGGTCGAGGAATAAGATGTCGGACCAAAATAAACAACATCTCAAGAAATGTTTGCTTTTCAGTTGCTGCAAAAATTTGAATAATTGGCTTGAAGCTATAGCTCACTGTTTTTGGCGGTGTGTGTTTCCTGCCTTGCGCTCAATGCCAGTAGAAATCTCTCCAGCTCCCTATGATTCTACACTGCAAAAAGTGGGTATAGAAAATGAAGTAATGGACTGATGTTTTATTTACTTCAGGTGACATTTCTTTCAACAGTTGACACAATTTCATGTGTTTGCCTCTTCAGTGCTTCTGTTGTTAATTGCAAATCTTTTCCTTCTGTGTTATTTTGGATGGTTGGTTTAAATTTATTGTATAGCGTGTGCCAAAGAATCTTATTTTTTACCACTTGGGATTTAAGCACATATGAGTATACAAAAAGGTTCACGTACATGTAATGTCATAAGTTCACAGGTTTATGCAAACATCTCTAAAAATGTTTTTAAAACATGTCTTCGATTTTGCTTGATAAGATTGCTTTACTGAAATTGTTTCAGTTAACAATATGTAGAGTCAAGTGAAATGAAAGAGCTGCCCATTTATTGTCTCCTACAATAGTGTGCACTATATCTTCTTTGCAATGGAAATTAAAGTATGTTAGTTGAAACTGTGTGAGACAGGGAATGAGGGTAAAATAAGCTTAACCACCAGGGAATTTTCCAGAAAGCACAAAAATTTCTAACAAGTGTCATAAACTCATTAGATTTGTGTTGTTCAATTTTTTCTGCTTATTACTACTGTCATTTTTATTTCACAGAAACTAACTTGAGAATGCCCCAATGTAGTTAATATTTTTTTACTATTGTTATTTTTGCTTTATATGAGCACTTCACTTGTGAAAATACAGTTTTGTAGCTTTGTCAAGTAACTCCAGCTACTAAACAGTCCCCCACATTGACGTTTACTTGATTAAGTTGTCCTCTTTTGTAAGTCACTTTGAATAAAAGTATCTGCTATGCAAATAAATGTGAATGTATAAAGTTTTACTGTTATTTTTGTGATATCATAGCAGAATCATTTTGTTTTAGGCTTTCTTTCTTTGGGTATTTTCATTTGGTGTGTTGTTTTCACAGACTCTGCCATATCGTTGATGACAATGACGATTGATGCCAGCTGTGAGGGTCAACAGCAGAGTGATGTGCAACATCATCATACTAGTGGCATAAAAGATGGTGGCACATACAAACTTGTGATAGCTTAATGCTAAAAAAACCCAATGAAGTGGCATCATAATGTGCCAGTTGAGCAGAATCAACGGCTCTAATTTCACTAGAATTAGAATCTATAATACAAGTACTGCCACAATTACTGCACTATTACTTCTTTCTTCATCACACACTTCATCACAGACAGGTTGTAGTCAGATCTCCTAACACAATTAGCGCTATTTAAACAGGAGCCCTCCATCTCTAGCTACCGCTTATAGATGCATAAACTCAGGGATAATGGCATGTGTTTGTGACTGCTGGCAGAAGTGTTATCTCACGGATAACAGTAAAAGAGTAAGAGGACTTTTTCAGCCAGTCTAGCAGACAAATAAAGAACAAATATTCATTCATTCATTTTATATATTTTGATTAATTCTGGAGCCGCTGCAGCCCAGGTTAACCTGTGGGTAAGACCGATAGTGATGAAAACTGAAAAAAGTTATTGGAATGTATTATTTTATTTTATTTAGTCTTTTCAGCTTTTCAGCTAAGTGATAGTTTTGCTTAGTTAACAAAACCTAAATGAAAAACTAAAACTATTTCATTATAGTTTACAGATAAAACTTTTTATTAATTATTTTCATCTACATTTAATTCTTTTGTTTATGATAATAAACCTTTGGTTAGATAACAGATCCACTTACTGTTTGACAAAACAAGACATGTTTAGGAGGGCTGTTGATAGAAGACAAAAAACGCTGGCTAATGACACCTTGTATAGCTATTTATATTGATTAGATTATGATATCTGAATATTTGCTCTTACCTGCTTACCTTTTAAACAGAGTTGTCCAACAATTATAAAATATCAGGCTTGCCATGGACAGCAACAATAACAATGCAGGTCGGCTCCATGCTACCGGGTCCTTCCAGGGAGCTTAGCAAGTGAGGACACTCACTCAAAGCAGGGGGTGAGTGCAAAAGTGAACATAGTGCTTTTATTAAAATGATCAAAAACAAATAATGTCCAAAAATTGCAGTGCTCTCTTCAGTAAATAAATAATTCTTACAAAAACAGGTGACAATCCATGAGGTTAAAAATCAGAGTTAAAAGCGAGAGTAAACTATTGGGTCCTTCACAGTCTGTCAGATATACCCCTCTTCGTCTCCCCAGCTCACCTATTGCTCACTCAACTGCCAGAGACACTAGCAAGTGCAGTCCACACCTTCTGATCCCTGTCTTAGCTGCCTCAAGTGGTGTCGGCCGCACTGCTCGTGCTCAGTTTTCCTCACGTCTTCCTTCTCACTCCCTTGGCATATCTCAGATCCCTGGGGTAGAACTCCCTCTCGATCACACTGACTCCTCACCAATTTTCAGTTGGGACTATCCACTCCTAGAGTGCTGATCCTTCACTAATTCACGGGGCTCAGAACCTTTGCCATGCTGGCTGGCTAACTCTTCCTGCCTTTTCCCCCCAATGCTGCTCTCACACTTCTGTTCTTTCTTTTCTTTCTCTTTCTTTTTTCTCTCTTTTCTGCTCCCTTTTATCTTTATTCACAGGTACAGCACCTCATTTGCAAACTGTGGAAAGCCAATAAAGCAATTAAGACAGAACATCCTTCACATGCAAATGTGCTCCATCTCAATCACCTCACACTCCAAATTTAACTTTCCAGCAACACATTTATTTCACTATCTTCAAATCAGAAACTTTGTTAAACAAAACCTGTCCAGTTTTCCTCACCTCCCACCTACCTCTATGCCAGAAAAAATATTGCTCAATCTCGAGGACTCAGACAGCATCTCCGTAATATATAAGACCATTTTACAGTCCCTCCCTTTCAAAGATCCAAGAGTACAGTGGGAAAAGGATCTCTCAGTCAACATCTCAGAAAAGGAGTGGAAGGTAGCAATGTGCAGAATTCACTCAAGCTCCATATGCGCAAAGCATACAATTATTCAGCTCAAAATTATATATCGAGCACATCTGTCTCACTTGAAATTCTCCAAAATGTTTCCAGGGCAAGATCTAACCTGTGAACATTGCAATCAAGCTCCAGCCTCACTGGGTCACATGTTTTGGGCCTGCATTCTTGACCAAAATTTTTAAATGCCTTACAGACAGCCTTGGTGTCACAACCCCTCCTAATCCACTAACAGCTGTGTTTGGTGTACTTCCAGATGGGCTTAAAGTGGAGAAGGACACACAAATTGTAATTGCCTTTATTACACTATTGGCACGTAAACTTATCTTGCTCAGCTGGAAGAATCCTAACTCTCCTCTTTTAAATCAGTGGGTAACTGACGTTATATACTATTTCAAATTGGAAAAAATCTAATTCTCACTTAGAGGATCTGTACAAAACTTTTTCAAAACCTGGCAGGATCTAATCAATAACATTTTAGAATAAGCAGATCATCTCCCCTCATTTTTAGGTCTATTTATTTTTATTCATTTATTAATTTATCTGTTTACTTATTTTTACTTGTTTAAAGTTTTACTCTGCTGGCTTAGCTCTCTTTCTCATGGCGATGTATAACAGAATGAGAGCACTTCCTCGATACGACCCAGTCAGGTCATTTTAGGATCATCTGGTGTTTGGCCTCCCACAGAACCTGGTGAGACCTGAAAAAGACAGAAATCTACAAACATGAGGCAAAGCAAAATGGACAACCAAAAAGTGAGGGAGCATTTCTTGATGGTTTTATTTCTCTTGAGAAAACTGCAACTCTGCAATTTTGCTCCCAGTCATAACTTTTAACAGAATGGCCTCTGTTAAGCATGATGACAGGAACTGACAGCATAAGTTAGCAGCGGATGAAGCTACTTTATCAGAAACTGCATTAGTAGAAGTACTGGCGAGGGAGCTTTACTGCACGGCTTAGCCAAACTAGGCATGATGATCATGCTTTTATTTACAATGCATTATGAGTATACAGTAGTATATATATTTAATTTTAATTAATTTCTGCTATGCACATATTGTTGCATGTATTCCAGTTTAATTTGCACATTTTCCTAACTGATAAATTTGTTTTGCTATCATTGAATATAAGAACCGATTTCATTCTTATAATTTTAAATAACAGGCTTAACTTTACTCTTTGAAATTCATAAATTGCAAAAGACAGGAAATTTCAGTGCAGACACAAAGCAATCCATATGCCTCACAACAGTCAGTATTCTACTGCATACAAAGCCTTCACCATACTTTGAGCTCTGATAAAATCTGTACACTTAAAACCAAAAGCTCTGCCTTGTGCAAGGAGAGATTTAATGTGACGGGTTTAGAAAGAAAGGAGAGCAATAGATGGGAGACTTTATTTTATTTGGAACTGCCAGAGTCTTTCATCTTGTGAGAACAGACAGAGATATTTTGTGCAGCATTGGAACAGATATTTCCTGGAATAGTCAAATTTGTTGAGATCCTGAAACTTGTTTATTTTGTTTGCTGCTGAGATGAGAAGACATATGCTTTCATAGTCCTGGACTGTTTACTGCTTTTAATGCATACTTTACTATTAGTAATTTACTTAAAAGTGTTTTAAGGTAACTCTTTTGTATAGAAAATGTACTTAAAAGTGTTTTAAGGTAACTCTTTTGTAGGAAACAAGTAATTGAAATAAAGATAAACTGCTGTAATTATCCAAATATGGGTAAATTTTTAATTATTTCAGTTTGCATAATGGTAATGTTTTGTCTTATAGCTCAAGAGTCTAATGTTGATGCCTTTGCCAAGTCATTGCATTTACAGAATTTGTTATTTCTTCTCATTTCATCATCATTTCATCTAGGCATCATTGTTTCCCCCTACTGTGTGGTACTGTGTGCTTCTCTTCTCAGTGTTCTATCTTTACTGCTGCCTCAAAAACTGATGGAAGTATGTGTGTGCAAGTGTGTCTAATGATGAGCCAGCATAGCATCCCATTTGTGTTTCAGTACTTCCTTTCGCTCAATCCAGTCCACTGGAATCTTCCTTAGAAAATAACAAGTGAACTAATAATTAGGCCACGGTGGCCCTGTGATTAGTTGTGTTGCTATCCAAGATCAGTGCCAATATTGATCCAGAGTTTCAGAGTAGGATAATAGTCCTAACTGGCTCAAAAAAGAATGACACAAATGTGGTCCTATTCTTAGGAGTAAAAGGGGTTTTCCTAATTTAGGAAACTACTCCTAACTTCCTTAGGATTTTGGAAAGCTCATAAGCTATCCTAATCCGCTAGGAGCTGCCAGAGATGGTATGCAGGCAGAGATCGGCACATACATCGCTGGAAAAGGGTAATGTTTTGGAAATGCTGCACAACAGTGGACTCATAAAAAGGTGTTGATTTGACAGAAATGGAATAATATTCATAACAGATCTTATATTTTATGTAATCGATCGATCTACATGCAGAAGCCATTTGCTGTCAGACAAAATGAAAGTGTGGTAACGTCACTTTTTTGGCCAGAAGGAAAATGCAGCTTTGCAACAGCAATGATTTGTGTATGTCACAACCAGCCATATCTCGAAATTTGTACATAATGTTGAACACCCTTCCAACTTCACGTTAGGTAATGTTAAAGCAAGCTGCATTCATGAAAGCTGGCACACATATAAAGATCACTTTCTCAAATGTGGATAAGCATGCATATGTGAATATAACACATAGGTGGTCATGAATGCAAACTGTACTGTAGTAGCCAGCATATTATCCTAAAGGTAAGTGTGGCTGAATGGGTGAATGACAACAAAAGGTCACACAAGTACTTTGGGCTCTGTATTCTGTGAAACCCTGGAAAATTCACTTTCCACTTTACCAACCCAGGAGGGTTCAAGAAAGCAGGTGGAGACTACTAGAGAGTTAGAGAAATATAGGGGGGATTATGCAGAAAGGAAGGGCATGTGATTCTGGAATATGACTGGGAATAGTGAAAGAGTGAACACAACATATAGTTGTGACTAGTTTCAATAACTGTTATTTCACAAGGTATTTCCTGTGGCCATAAGAGATGGAAGGTGATTCTTCTAAAAGTATGGCTATGAATCATCTGTTGTTAAAAAAAGCTGCCTGTTATCAGGCTTTACTGTTACATTTGGTGTGTGTGTCTCAGTCTTTACATCTCTGAGCTCGTTACAGTATTATTCTTGATGCTGTTGTGAAGTAGTAAGAATTATATGCAGCTTAGTACAATAGCATACATTATTATGCTAACCTTCTAGTTTTTCTTTTTCTCCCACTACTTAGAATATTATTACTATTTTCATTCTTTGTGGTGAAGCCTTAGCATTAGTATCAGAAAAGTACAAAACATCATGAGTGCCAATTTATGGTAAGGTGTGCCTTAAAATCATGACGTCATTCTTTCTTAAATGCATCCTCCTACTTTTAGCCAGGAGTTGGAGTAGGATGCTTCGAAACTACTTCTCTTGTGAGTTAAGACAAATTCTTATCCTAGTCAGACTTTTAGTGCAATTCTAGGGAGTAATTCTGAGGTGTATGATAAATACAGGCACTGGTTACAAACGTTAGTCTAATCTTTTTTACTTTCTCCTATACAAAGTATAGATAAGATTCAATGTCCAGATTTTGATGGATCTCGATGTTTTAGACCTCCCTGACTTTCTTGTATATGAAGTACCATATAAGGAAAGTACTGGAATCCTCCAAAAATTCAATTTCGATATTTTGATGAATCTCGATGTTTTAGACCCCCTGAGTCCAAAAACACCATTTTTGTGTGTTGTCACAGGAGTCTGGGGGTGGTACCCAGCCGGGACAACCAGGAGGACCAGAGGAGGGCTTACGCCTCCCCCAGACCACGTGGGGGCGACTGCCCTGGTGTCTTTGGGGACCATGGGAACAGAGCTTAGAAGCTCAACCCTATAGGGGCCCGTGGTCACCGCCAGGGGGTGCCCCAATGCCTATGGAGCCCTGGCCCTCAGCACTCGGAAGTGCTGGGGGGAAGAAGACCAGGAACACCCGGAGTGCTTCTGGGATTCGCAGCTGGTACTTCCGCCACACTGGGGAGTGTTGGCGGAGGCTAATCGGGAGGCACTGGGTGTGTATAAAAGGGGCCGCCTCCCTCCATTCTATGGCTGGAGTTGGGTGGAAGAGGACAGAGCTCGGAGGACAGGAGTGGAGGCGGACCAGAAGAGAAAGGCATTCTATTGAGGGCCTGGACTTTGGGATGATTGGTGCTGTGGCACTGGGTTGTGTCTGTGTAAATAGTGTAAATAAACGTGTTGCAGTGCTTAAATCATGTCTACCTGTCTGTGTCCGGGCTGTTCTCCACAGTGTGTAAACATGATGACATGAGTACACTTTCACTTAGGTCAACCAAATTTTGCATACAAGTATTAGATACAAAATGTAGATTTCTATCAACTTTTGGGCTATTTCTGTCAACTGGAAGTGGTACTTTACATTTTATTCATGCAGCTGCAGAGTCTGATTTATTCGACTTTACTTTTATAATAATTGTTCAATATTTTATTTGTTGTTGATGGTTCTTTAATGCACATAATATAAAAATATAATTATTGTCTTGCGGTTTACTCCTCAAATATCCATCCCAATATCTAAGTATGCGAGAAAGTCAAGGGGAGACCACTCCCGATTTTTTAAATGGGTTTTTTATGTTTTTATATGCAAAGATATTTCCCCAGCATTGCCTCAGTTAACCACATAGATGTTTTCCAGGGCTTCAGTTTGCAATAAGAACTTCTGAGAAAATTATATTTATATCATAATAGATTTGTTACAGATTTCGTATGAGCTCTGCAATACATATTTTTGTACTGTTCCATTCTTCTTGGGTTTTTATGTGGTGCTGAACTGAAATATTTCACTATTTTTTTCACTCAAGGAGGTTTTGAGTTAGTTGTTTTATTTTAATAATATATTTTATATATATAACACCTTTCCAATTATTGTTTTTCTATTGGTGTCAATGAGTAGGGCTGAAATTTGAAGTCTTTTCATGTTATAGAAGCCACTTTTGTGTACTGTTGTCAAGGTTGCGTCTTGCGTTTCTAGGGGCGTGGTCACTATGGTTATGACCTCAAATTAATCCGCAGATTGGATAAAAGATCATTCCTTTGCACAGAGCCTTATCTGATCTGTGGATAAAACCTTCTAAATCTTTTTGAATTCTCTTTGTGATTATTTTTTGTGTCTTGCCTGGTTTTTGACTTCTTGCCTGATTATCAACTGTGATTTTTGCCTTTTGTCTGGGTGTTGATTGCTTCATTTTATTTTTATTTTCATTTGTTTTGCCCTTTTCATGCATCTCCTGGATTACCTCCAGAAACTAATTATCTGTTTTCCTGCTGAGTCAGGACAATGGGCACTGACATTTTATACATATTTGTTATGTAGTGCCAGATTAGTTGCAATGTTATGACATCAAATTAGTTTATCCAAGTTTCCGGATATTCTAAAAGAGTTCCATAGTGTTAATTTGAGTGTATCTTTCTCTCAGTGTAATTTGTTTTTGGGTTCTCTCAACTAAGATTTTTTTGAATTTCATTTTGGACTCCGGTTATTTGGAACCTTTCTGCCTTGGCCCTTGTCTATTTGCCTTATTTTCCATCTCCTTATCTGGCTACCTCTTTTCACTTGTTCCTTCTTAATGGCTTAACAATATTAAACCTCAATGTGTTTGAAACGCCTAACCACTCACACATTGCAATTTTTTGTTCTATACTACAGATGATATTAATAACAGTTGACGACTACTGCTTTAGGGAGTATGCACAAAGACTATGACAATGCTCTAGTACTTGGACTTGTGCATGCACCTTAGTGTGCTACATGCCAACTTTGTCTTAAGGGAGCTTTGTTTTCAGTGGATTCATTAACTGAGGTGATACTATTATCAATAATAGGCTGACATTTCTGCCAAGGACTGTTTCGTGAATCAGGGACAGTCCTGAAATGGAAAAGAAACAAGATTAGAAAACAGATGGTGGCAAATGCATGGGCATACTGCAAGCCAATTTTGAGAGGCCACTGGAGAAGGACTTTAAACAAACACTGTTAACTTATTGTTTGTCATCTTTGTTCACAGATGAAAAGAACTTGACCTGGAAGATTTCATGTCAGCTTAGAACTAGCATGCCAGTCTCATCACCACCCCTGGTCTCCAGGATATCAAAAATGGAAGTCACAGAAAGATGATGACATGATCAAACAGAAAGTGATGAAGGCACTTTGTGAATAACACATGAGCGTCCCATTTTGGCTTTTTTTCCTCCCTTGCCTATCCAAATTAACAGTATTAAAGGGATACAATTCATCCAGTGTGGACACCCAAGTAAGTAAGTTATAAGTGACCAAAAACAGAAATTTAAACCTGTCTATTTTATCTAACTGCTTTCTGCATCTTGTAATCTTGTGTTCTGTTGCTCATAGCGGAAAGAGTAACTACTAACAACAGACAAGTGACTAGGTTAGGAATTACACTGTATTTCTATATGAATACATATTTAAACACTTTTAATACAAAGGTTAGAGCATACTGACAAAATGCATCAACCGCTTTCACATCTAATCATTTTGCTTAATGCTTTATTCAACATATCACATGTAATATGCAGCTGTTAATCTAATTTGTTGCCAAAAATTTAAGTTTCCTTGACTCCTTTGATCCTGCTAATGAAAAGTGTGCCTTGTGAAACAAAAAGCAAAGCAGCTGTTTTCAGACAGAACATATAGTTGAGAATGAAAACATATTAGTGGAAAATGAAAAGCTCAGCCTGAATTTCAATAACATTCTAGATAATTTTTGTTGAGAGCTGTTGACTGTAGCTGAAGAGCAACACTTATTTTTTATCAATGCTTATCCTATAAATGGGATTGCCAGTGCATGCATACACAACAGTTATTACTTTTTTACTGTGATGACAGTATGATAAAAATATAGCTGTTATTTGCTGTAATGCTTATCATTTAAGAAAACTGCGTAAGCATTCTGCAGCTAATCTAATGCCAGTTCTTAAAATAAAAACACCCTTTAATTACTACGGCACTGCATATTACAAGACTTTACTCCCTATATTTAGCCTCATGCAAATGCCTCAGCAGAATATATTTTAGATATTGCAATGGCGTGAATATTTTGAAGGACAACTCAGTCATTTTAGATAGGAGATTGATAAAATTATCCCAATGATCTGCAATCTGAAATCCAGATTTTGAGCTCAAATACTGAAATCGGATTACATGGTTGAGTTGATGGATGACCTCTCTTGTCTTCCTTCAGATCTAGAGACATCCTTAATATGACACCTTTCAGCTGTATGCTCATCTGTTAGCACTTTCATAGCCGTATTAGTGACATTTATTTAAAATGTAATAAAGTCTGCAGACTTTGTTACAACTTCACCAAAATATTTCAGAATTCTGAGCCATGGCTAACCATTACCAAAGAAAAAAATGATAAATGAAATGAAATGATTATTGACAATTTAGATGTCCTATCTATACAAAGATATTCAGCAATTTGGCAATAACCATTGTGGCTTTGTTTTTTTCAGAACAACCACTGTGACTTCTTATTCCAAATTACCATAAGAGTTTAAACCTATCTATAATTAGTTAACATGGTCAGATGGCCACACTAACTTTGCAGAGTCGGATGAGTGAAGCAAACCCTTTCAGGCTCATTTTAGGACCTTCATAATAAACACTGCATTTCAGATTTGTGCTGCAACCTGTCAGGGCTTTTTATCACCACGTGTGCTTTTTGGCCTTCATTTTACTGGTATAAGTTTTGGCAACTCACATTCTCATGATTGAAGCAGCTATGACAATGTTTTTATTATTTCTTATTTTTATGTTTATTTTTTAAAATTTGAACATCCTTATTCCTCCATTTTAGATTTTGGTAAAATGAGCTTGTGTGCGATGTGATATGACCACTGCTTTGTCCAAACAGTTCTTTTTAACATAATAAAATAACAAAATAAGACCTCCATCTCAGTCATGTAGCTATTCTGACCCTTTCACAACAGGTATGTTTTATGCATATTTCAATTTTTATTTTTATGTGCCTGCTGGTTGTGATGGTGTTCATGAGTGTCTTTTGATAGACTGGTACTTGATCCATGATCAATATTTTCTTATCTCCAATAGTATTTATCCTCTTGATCCTACAAAGTGTAATAATCTCATACCCATTTAATCTAATTCATATCACTGGCGGTATTGCCTCCAAGGCCTAGCCCATGTGTCAGAATTATGGAATTCCTTAGCACAAAGCCCCAAAAACTGTAGCAAAAAACCCACAGGTAGAAGGATTCATCAACCTTTGTTCTGTAAAACATAAAAAGGAAACGAAGAATCTTTAAAAAATAAAACATTTATTTTCAAAAATGCTCTGCAGCACAAGAAACTCCAAGAAGCAGAAAAAGCCCATAAAGAACTGCCAAGCAATCCAAGGCAAATACGTCCCAAAAACACAAATACAGAAAACAAAATCAAAAATAGAGCATAAAGGTCAAAAAATCTAAAGAATCACTAATAAGCAAGCAATAAACACCAGAGCATTCAATAAACCACAAGGGACTATGTGTTTCCTCAGGTTATATAGGGTTGAGGGCAGTCCCATGAGGGAGATGGGCAGGTGGCCCCGCCTCTTTGGGAAGCACTCACAAAACTCATGGTACATAAAAGAACAAACATAGACACATAGAAATTAAATGATACACAAAACTAAAAAAAAAAACAGAATAATATAACAAATAACGAAAGTAACATTATTAACAGAGAGAAAAAGAATAAAAAATGAACAAAAAAGTCAAAACGGGAATTTGAACACCAGACACGTTAGGAACCCCAGCTGAAACATAACACCATTGGAATCAGGCTCAAGGTAGGAACCAAACCACAATGCCAGTTTGGAATGTCCAATTAATCTAACATATGCACACATGTGGGATGTGGGAGGAAAACTCAAAGCAGGACACCAGGAGTTGGATTCAAACTTTGGATACATTATCTATGAGCCAGCTGCACTAATCACCGTACCACCATCCCTCTCAGGACAAGTTGTATTTTATCAGATAGACACTAGGTACACTTTTTCAGCACATATCTAGGTTATATATTATGGAAAATATTTTACTCAAACAGTCTTCTGTAGCAACGTACTCTGGTTTAACTATATTTCTCTTACACTGTTCAGAAAAGCAATACTATGATTTGTCATTTGGAGCTCACCAATGTGTACATACAGTATTTTTGATTTTATTTTCATATGAAATGCTTTGATGCTATTGTGGTCATACTTGGTTGAGAATGTGAAAGTATTTCTGCAGCAATAAATACAGCAACAGGCACACATGCAACTGTTTCAAAATATAAATATATTTGAATATTATAGGATGACAGAATTCTTGCAGGTTGTTTTAATAATTTCTAATAGCCAGAGGGAATCTGTAAGTCAAGGAGGATAATTCCACTTTTATCATTTGAAAGAATGAGACTGTAATGTTTTATCAAATTTTCTTGCCACTCAGTTTGATAGTAAGAACCTCACACTGCTCTAGAGCTGTAGAGCAAATACCATTCAAACTTGGAACTACATTAAATTTAACAGCTGTGATTTAAACAGTAAAGTGAAGTTGGACCGTTGCAAGCATACAATGGCAACTGTTAACTTTCTACTTCATTTCTCTAAGGAGTACAGCCAGCTTACAATAATGCTAGCGAAGAAGCCTAATATGAAATGAGATTTAGAATGTGAATGAAGAATAGGGTTTTCTTCTTCTCTTTTGGAATAGTGCACCTTAAGCCTCGACTGTACATACAGTGACTGAGACTGAAGAACATGAATCTGAAGAAGATTGTCTTTGAGGTCTACTGGGCTTGATTTGAAGAATAGTAACAGCATTTATTTCTATAGCACATTGTCATACAAAGGAAGTAGCTCAAATAGCTTTACAAGATGCCAAAGGAGTGGTTACAATCAAAGAGAAACAAGTTAAACTTAGATAAAAATAATAATGTATAAATAGAATACAAAAAATGAATAATGCATACTTGCATAAGATAGATATACATTCACTGGCCACTTTAATAGGTACACCTGTTCAACTGCTTGTTAATGCAAATATCTAATCAGCCAATCACATGACTGCTACTCAATACATGTTGGCAAGATGACCTGCTGAAGTTCAAACTGAGCATGAGAACTAGGAACAGTTTGTGCTAAACGGGCTGGTCTGAGTATTTTAGAAACTGCTAATCTACTGGGATTTTCAAACACAACCATCTTTAGCGGTTACAGAGAATCATCTGAAAAAGGGAAGCTATCCAGCGAACGGCAGTTGTCTGAGCAAAAATGTCTTGTTGATGCCAGAGGTCAGAGGAGAATGACCAGACTGGTTTGAGTTGATAGAAAGGCAACAGTAACTCAAATAACCACTCTTTACATCTGAGGTATGCAGAAGATCATCTCTGAACACACAACATGTTGAACCTTGAAGCAAATGGGCTACAGCAGCAGGACCAGGTGCCACTCCTGTCAGCTAAGAATGGCAACTGAGGCTACAATTCGCATGGACTCACCAAAATTGGACAATAGAAGATTGGAATAATGTTGCCTGGTCTGATGACACTCAATTTCTGCTGTGGCATTTGGATAGAAGGGTTAGAATTTGGCATCAACAACATGAAAGCATGGATCGATCCTGCCTTGTATCAACGGTTCAGGCTGGTGGTGGTGGTGGAGGTGTAATGGTGTGGGGGGCATTTTCTTGGCACACTTTGGGCCTCTTAGTACCAAATGGGCATCGTTTAGATTTCATAGCCTACCTGGGTATTGTTGCTGACCATTTCCATTTCTTTATGACCAATGTGTACCCATCTTCTGATGGCTACTTCCAGCAGGATAATGTGCCATGTCATAAAGCTCAAATCATCTCAAACTGATTTCTTAAACGTGACAATGAGTTCACTGTACTCAATTGGCCTCTACAGTCACCGGATCTCAATCCAATAGAGCACCTTTGGGATGTGGTGGAACTGGAGATTCACATCATGGATGTGTAGCCCACAAATCTGCAGTAACTGTGTGATGCTATCATGTCAATATGGACCAAAAATTCCTGAGGAATGTTTCCAGCACCTTGTTGAATCTATGCCACAGATGATTATGACAGTTCTGAAGGCAAAAGTGTGGCCAGTGATTGTATATCTAACAGAAACAAGAGTCCGTAAATATAGAATTGTTTTAAGTGTTGAATGAAGCAAAAGGTTAATTTCTGTTAATTGAGCAGTCAAAAGTAAAATGTCTCAACTGGAAAGGCTTCTGAAGTCAGAAACAAATCTGTACCCATTTTGTTTTTAATCATTATGCTTCTGATTTAGAGTCCATAAAACTTGAAATTAGTGACTATAGGAAGCATGGGTGGGGCAGCTGCGTGGTTGTTATTTCTCCAAACGTTATTATTAACATGCTTGTGTACTTGATATCAGAGTGAAAAGTTAAACAGTGTTATCATTCACAAAAACTCTATAAAATTTAAATCTGAATAGTGACCCTTCATGCAGCTTATATGTCTGAAATAGCACACTGACCGTGGTCATTTTTTGATTGGAGTTAACTTAATTTCACATCAGGGGATATATATATATTTTTTTTAGTACACTAGGAGCCACAAAATTTTAGTTACACTGCTGCCTTAAACTTCTTTCTGGATATTTCAACGAATGCCATGATGATAGTGCAAGGATGCCTTTATGCCTAAGAGATTAATATTTGTGATCTCCCTGTGGCAATTTAAAAGAGACGTGGACAATTTTGACCATTTAATTTAATAATCTGTGATAATTTACATTTTCAGAGGTTAGTTGGAGTATTGCCTTAAAAATAAAAGAATGTCATCGGCTCAGAATGAAATTACATGCAAAGATTGCAGCTTTAAAAGATGTAATTTTGTACTTTATAGATTTTTACCAGCCATTAACAGAGGTTGAAAAGATAAAACAAATAAAAATGGGGAAAAGAAGGCAAAGCAGAGGAGCACCACTTTGGGTTTGGAAGGGCACTGACATAAAATACTATTTCTCAGACTAATTCTAGTCAGGGTGAAATAACACACCTATTCTTCTTCTTTCGGCTGCTCCCGTTAGGGGTTGCCACAGTGGATCATCTTCTTCCATATATTTCTGTCCTCTGCATCTTGTTCTGTTACACCCATACACCCTAATCTTATTTTAAATCTTATTTCATTTGACACAAAAGACACATTTGGTTTACTTTCCATATATTCCATAGCAGTATCGATATTATCTAGTGGACAAAGATAATGGCACTAATGCTCTGAGAGCTCTGTGAATCGCTCTCCTAAATCAGAGGAACCAATCTATTGTAAATAATTAATAAAGGGTTTTAGGGACTGCCTCCTACAAGTGGTTGATCGATTTAGTTCTTCTCTTATTAATTCTGTGGCTAAAAGCTCCAAGTTAACTAGATTATTAAAAGATAGATACCTGTACAGTCTATTAATTAGTTCAAGCGATATACATCTTGATGAAAGGCCCAAAGATAACCATAAAGTCTATTTTAGTAAAAAATATTAATAATAAAATCAGGAAGCATTATCAGTTAAGAGGAACACATTCAATATGAATTAAAAAAGCAGAGGTTAAGCAGAGTGGTGAAAGAAAGAATATGAATTTAACATTTATGATTAGGAAACAAATGCATTATTAATAGGACTGAGCAATTTCCAGCCATTCAGAAATTTACTTTATTGAGGTGGCACACCTCCAGAGTCTAATCCAGTGGTTCTCAACCACTAGTGGTGTACGAGGTGTTAGGGAGTAGTACATGAGGAAAGACAAAAATAAAGGAAGAAGAATGAAGGAAAAAGAGTCAGAGAGAGACGCTGTTGCAAGTATATAACTCAAGAAGTATAAAAATACTGGTGAATTTTCAGGCAAGAAAAGCTTTTATTATTAACAATTTTAACCATTTTAGGAATTTACTCAGAAATAAAAATTACCTAATTCATGCATGCTTTGAGACTGTGACGAAAGTATTGCAGTCATTTTAACTTGTAGTGTCATAAATTTGAATGAGGAGTTGAAGTGATGGCCAGGTTAATCACCTTTTAATACAGTGCCATCCATGACACAGATAAATTAATGGAGGCTTCACATTTATTCACATTCATCCGCTGATTGTAATGAACATGGCTACTGTTGCGCGTCCAACCAGTCATCCACAACATAACCAGTTTAGCCTATTTAGGGGTGCCACCATCACACATGTCCCGTTTCCACGCTCAGATTGCGATATATAAAACCTAAATTTGGCATAAAGCCATACACATTTCCACACTAGCTCAAACCCTGGTGTACGCAAGTTCCCCACTCAGTTTTGTAAACTGGCTGCACCCAGCGTCAAAGCAGTGGTTTTGTTCCAGTGTGGTTTCCATTTCTTTTTTAGATCCACATCTCTGATGCGGCTTTATTATATACAGTGGACCCTTGACTTACGAACTCAAGTTGGTTGTAAGTCAAGACTATTTTTCCCATAAGAAATAATGGAAATACCCATAATGCGTTCCGAACCTCCCACTGCAACACTTACTTAACCTTTTCATAATAAAAAAAGGGTTGTATAATGTGCATAATTTACCAAAACACCAATAATTTTTCTAATGTACTAACCAAAAAGTAATAAAAAGTGCCTAGCCTACCAGAAACAACAATTTCATACTGTACTCACCATTTAATTTGACATCTTTGGGCTGCAGGAAGGGAGGAGGATGATAATGAAACTGAAGGCTTTGTAAAGGCTTTCTTTAACTTGCGCTCAGGCATTTGCAATCATTTCAATAGCTTCTTTTGCGTTAATTTTAATCTCCTCCTGCCCACAAGTTATTCTGATGAGAATTTTTCTCAGCATTTCCTTGCGATGATACAAGGAACTGTTTCTGAACTCTTCTGAGACCCCCCCCACTCCCCACTCAATGGGAACGACATGCTGAAGTGCATGCTGAAGTGCGTCCTGAAGCGCGATTGCCGCGACTGTGGAAGCTTGCTTGTCCATTGCCGGGCAGGGATATCACATGCATATCACCCATCGATATCTTTTCTGTTTGCTTTGGCTGAGAAACTCAGCACAGCTTTAAGCCGGCTTTTGCCCCAGCAACAGATAAACAGTCTTCCATACGGAGTTTGGACTTTGGCATGTCTTCTAGTTGGGGGAGGTCCCAAGAGAGTTTACAAACCTGACATTTTATTGAATGAGTGCCGCATTAATAGGAATGTTTCTGTTTGTTTACAATCGCGCAAGCGGAAACACGTGACCGCATTCAGGTCGTAATGCAAGATGTTGGTCGTAAATCAAAATAAAAATTTTGGTCGTAAATCAAGTTGTTCGCATGTCAAGCTGGTCGTATATCAAGGGTCGACTGTACACTGAAATTAACCACATATTGTTTATTAGCTCCTCCTCAAGCCGCCACCTTATCTTGGTGGAGAGGTTTGCGTGTCCCAATGATCCTAGGAGCTCTGTTGTCGAGGACTTTATTCCCCTAGTAGGGTCACCCAAGGCAGACTAGGTGAGGGATGAGACAAAGAGTGGCTCAGAAAACCTATCATGAAGAATAAAAACTTTGGACGGCATTTTCCCTCGCCGAACCTCGGATTCAGGAGGAACAGTGTGGTTTTTGTCCTAGTCGCGGAACAGTGGACTAGCTCTACACCCTTGGCAGGGTCCTGGAGGGCGCATGGGAGTTTGCCAAACCAGTCTACATGTGTTTTGTGGACTTGGAAAAGGCATTCAACCGTGTCCCTCGGGGAATGCTGTGGGGGGGTGCTCGGGGAGAATGGGGTACCGGACCCCCTGATAAGGGCTGTTCGGTCCCTGTACAACCGTTGTCAGAGCTTGGTCCGCATTGCCGGCAGTAAGTCGAACCTGTTTCCGGTGAGAGTTGGACTCCACCAGGGCTGCCCTTTGTCACCGATTCTGTTCATAACTTTTATGGATAGAATTTCTAGGCGCAGCCAGGGCGTTGAGGGGGTCCGGATTGGTGGGCTCAGGATTGGGTCACTGCTTTTCGCAGATGATGTTATCCTGTTTGCTTTATCAGGCCGTGATCTTCAGCTCTCTCTGGATCGGTTCGCAGCTGAGTGTGAAGTGGCTGGGATGGAAATCAGCACCTCCAAATCTGAGACCATGGTTCTCAGCTGGAAAAGGGTGGAGTGCCCTCTCAGGATTGGGAGTGAGATCCTGCCCCAAGTGGAGGAGTTCAAGTATCTCGGGGTCTTGTTCATGAGTGAGGGAAGAATGGTGCGGGAGATCGACAGGCGGATTAGTGCAGTGTCCGCAGTGATGCAGGTTCTGCATTGGTCTGTCGTGGTGATAAAGGAGCTGAGCCACAAGGCAAAGCTCTCAATTTACCGGTCGATCTACATTCCTACTCTCACCTATGGTCATGAGCTGTGGGTAGTGACCGAAAGAATGAGATTGCGAATACAAGCGGCTGAAATGAGTTTCCTCCGCAGGGTGTCTGGGTTTTCCCTTAAAGATAGGGTGAGAAGCTCAGTCATCCGGAAGGAGCTCAGAGTAGAGCCACTGCTCCTCCGCATCGATAGGAGTCAGATGAGGTGGCTCGGGCATGTGATTAGAATGCCTCCTGGACACCTCCCTGGTGAGGTGTTCCGGGCACGTCTAACCAGGTGGAGGCCCCGGGGAAGACCCAGGACACACTGGAGGGACTATGTTTCTTGGCTGGCCTGGGAACGCCTCTGGATTCCCCCGGAAGAGCTAGTAGAAGTGGCCAGGGAGAGGGAAGTCTGGGCATCTCTGTTCAAGCTGCTGCCCCCGTGACCTGATCTCGGATAAGCGGAAGAGGATGGATGAATGGATGGATTGTTTATTAGTTTAAGGCATCTGATTGTAATCAGTGTTCTAACCTTACAGATGGCTTAACATCTATTACAGAGCTGATTGTGTGGTGATTGGTTACTTGGAGAAAGGAAAAGGAAGGACAGGAATTGGGGGTTAGTACATATGAAAGATATGCTGCAATAAATTATTTTATCGAAGGTCGCGCACGGCGCAGCAAGCATCTTGCGTGAGACAGGAACAATCTCTGGACGAGGCGCCAGGTCGTCACTATCACTACGCCACCATGTTCTCATGTTTAATACATGCTTTAATTGATATGATATGAATACTGAAATGATATCAAGTATACATCTCAGTATTTAAATTATTCAGAGAACTGTAATATCAGAAATGTAATGGATTCTGTGTCCTGTTGGAGGAAGAGAAAGCCCGTTTAAGAAGCACTTAGTAATTCACACACATAGAGCACATACAAGAACACGTACAAAACAAAGCATTTAACGTGCTACTTTAGTTACGATGAGATTTGAGAAACTAGTAAATTAAACGATTTTAAGATGAAGTTTATGATGTTCTACTTTAATGATAAAATAAACTACATGATTAAGGTGGAAATTTAGTGATTAAAGTTGACATTTCAAGCTTTTTTCCCACTGTGTCCCTATTTTTTTTTCTTTTCTCTGTACCCTAATAAGCTTTCATATGACACTCAGACAGTGGGCTATGACTCGCCTTTTACGGCAACTTTGATATCTGACATCTTTTTTATTTTGGGCACTGTGCGACTTTGTGAACTTGAACTTTCGAGTTTCTCAGACACTCTATGTCACTTGATCAATTTCCTTTTGTTTGTTTATACCACTGTTTAAACCAACAAATAGTACGTTTTTCCTTGCCTCCACTTGGTATTCACTGAAATTCTTCTATTTTCCCCCGTGCTTTTGCCATTGCCTTTTCACAGAACACTGAGCTTAAGGGCTATTTATATTGATTTGCATATTCAAAGAGGCGTAATTCTAGGAGGAACTGAGGAGTGGCAGCAGGCACGTGCACGTGCGTTACTTTTCACACTGACCGGGATTTATGTAGTGGAAGAACGTGGAAGTTGGTGTACGCACAAATTTATGCATCTGGATTTTTTTGTGCATAGAAACATTTCCGCTTTTGTCCGTATGCCATGTTTTAGTGTGAATTCTACGCATGGTGTTATGCATGAGGACCCAGGACATCGATTCAAATTGATGAACATACACAAGCCTGGTCTGCAATAGCATTAAAATCTTGCAGTACTTCTTTAAATTCCCTGCTCTGTGCCCCAGTAAATACAAATTATTGTCAATACACTAAACATCCAATTGCCCTTCATTCACTCAGAATAGGGAACCAATGTAGGAAGCACTTTAAGACAGAGAATCTTTAATCTGTTGCACGTGTACATGGCAATCACCATTTTCTACCCTCTCAAACAAACACAGTATTTAATGTTTGGAAAATGTCCAGGATTAAAACAGATTTGTACTTAGATAATGTCTTTGCATCCTACAAACAATTAAGCTTCAAATTTAACTTTTCATCAACACAATTTTTCCACTACTTTCAAATTTGAAACGTTGCTAAATGGAACCTGCCCAATTATCCTCACCTCCCACCTATTTCTATTTGAGAAGAAATATTGATCAGTCTTGAATACTCAGATAGCATCTCTACAAAAAACATTTTTCAGTCCCTTCCTTTCAAAGATTCCAGGGTACAATGGGAAAAGGATCTTTCACTAAATATTTCAGAAAAGGAGTGGAAAGCACAGAACATACTACAGTATATCTTCATGTGTGCAAAGCGCTCAGTCATTCAACTTAAAATTTTTTATCATTTATCTCATTTAAAATTGTCCAAAATGTATCCAGGGCAAGATTCAACCTGTGAACGTTGCAATCGAGCTCTGGCCTCACTGGTCCACATGATTTGGGTGTGCACCAAATTAACATAATTTTGAAAAAGATCTTTGAGTGCCTATCAGACAGCCTTGGTGTCACAATCCCTCCTAATCCATTACCAGCTGTGTTAGGTGTACTTCTAGATGGGCTTAAAGTGGAGAAAGACAAACAAACTGTAATTGCCTTTTCCTCACTGGAAGAATCTTAGCCCACCTCTTTTAAGGCAGTGGGTAACTGATGGTATATATTATTTGAAATTTGAAAAAATCAAATTCTCACTTAGAGGTCTGTTTTAGAATAAGCTTCTATATCAGGGAACAGGATACTCATCCTTCCTTACTGCTTTTAAAGATTTGCTGTGGTTGTTGGCTCTTTTCTCTTTCTCTTGGGTGACAGTTGAATTTTGGTTTTTAAGTTTGACTTGATTGTATGGAGTATTATTTGCTTCTAATTAAAATCAATTAAAAAAAAGGAAAAGCACCAAGTAGCTACTTTTTGGTGTTACATTTAAATATGTACAAATCAAGTGTTCCATTACAATTTCAATTACAATTAATGGTAACCACATGATGAAACATTTTAACATTACATCTTAGGAGCCTACCAACAATATAATTAAGCAACTGTGAGGAACACTTCCAAGCACAGTTTGTCTATGTTGGAGTATTTGTACATTTTTTGAGAGGAGAGATGAACAGTTTTGTATTATACCCATGTTATCCATTTGCCAGTAGAGAACTTCATAATGTTTAAACATGACATATTATTTCGCGAATACAAGCGGCTGAAATGAGTTTCCTCCGCAGGGTGTCTGGGCTCTCCCTTAAAGATAGGGTGAGAAGCTCAGTCATCCGGGAGGGGCTCAGAGTAGAGCCGCTGCTCCTCTGCATCGAGAGGAGTCAGATGAGGTGGCTCGGGCATCTGATCAAGATGCCTCCTGGACGCCTCCCTGGTGAGGTGTTCTGGGCACGTCTAACTGGGAGGAGGCCCAGGGGAAGACCCAGGACACAGTGGAGGGACTATGTCTCCCGGCTGGCCTGGGAATGCCTTGGGATTCTCCCGGAAGAGCTAGAAGAAGTGGCTGGAGAGAGGGAAGTCTGGGCATCTCTGCTCAAGCTGCGACCCAACCTCGCATAAGCGGAAGAGGATGGATGGATGGATGGATATTATTTCCCCACATTAACCCACATTTATTCATGAAGTCAAGAAGGGTTCCACATATTAAAGTGTGCCCTTTATCAGCAAAATTGTATTAGTAAACCTTTTAAATCCAAATACCAAGTCAGCTCCTTCCTTGAATAACTATGCTATGCTAATGCTTCCAATCTCTCAGGGATTATTCATACAACAAATAAACAAATGCATTCAGTGATATAATATGCCTTATATGTGCTTTATGTGTATTGATTTTTGCTATTCTCCCTTACTAAAGGTATAACATAACTTTCTGAAACCTGCTTTTCCACAGAAATTGGAGACTGGAGCCTATCTCAGCGGTACAAAGCAGACCTGGAGAGGGTGCAGGCTCATATGTTAATAAAGGCATCTATTAAATAAATAACAATATCATGTCATTTTCTAACCCGCTTATTCCAGACCAGGGTTGAATTTGGAGTGGAGTTGGAGCCTGTCTCAGGTAGCAATAGGGTACAAGGATAGACCAAACCCTGGACAGGGGGCTAATCACGCACACATACAGTATACACACCCTGACGCACACAATTTAGCGTCGCTAATTCACCTAACCTGCACGTCTTTGGATAGTGGGAAGAAACTGGAGGAAGCCAATTCAGGCATGGGGAGAACATGCAATCTTCAGCTCTCCTCACAGCGAGGTAACAGCACTACCACTGTGCCACAATGCCAACCAATAAATACTAATATTAAACAATAATCTATCTATTCATTTCCCTAACCCACATATCCAAAGGAGATTTGTGGGGTAGCTGGTACCTATCCCAGCAATCATAGGGTACAAGGCAGGAACAATACCTGTACAGGACAATAGTCCATCACATACAATAATGTAAGTGTAATGGAAAAGGAAACTATAGCAAACTCTTCTGTTAAAAAAGGCACAAGAGAATGATTGTGCGTTGACCAACTTCAGTTTCTTACAGCCTGTCAAACTTTATGATTTTTGCTATCCAAATTTAGAAATCCCTAACAGCTGCTGTGATGTAGCAGCTCTTATAAAAACAATGCTAATTCAAAAATGTCTTCCTACTTGCTCACTTCAGTGTTCTTTTACCAGAATTTCTGAGGGCGAGCAGAATCTGCTCCTGAATATTAATGAACATGAATTTCACCCAGACTAGGTCACTAATGACAAACTAGAGATTTTTTTTCAGATGTGAAAGACAGATGTACGTGAAGACGGATGAGGAGGAGGCAAGACATCCATATGACATTCAAACAGGGAGACCTAGATACATCTTAATAGGACCATTCGTCAGATAATATGGCTGTAATGATTATCCTGGATCTCTTTTCTTAATATAGCTTTGATTTCATCCAATAAATTGATACCATTCTAAAGCCTATACAGTAACACTCTTTGCCTCAGTTTATTTGTGAATACCAAACACTTTATGTTATTCAGGCTTATTAGTGTACCCATATCAACATACTGTATACTCATCGTGAATGGAAAACATACAAGTGGCTCTCCTGACCGAAGTTTTCAAGACAAAGGTGCATCTAAGAAACTGGAGTGTGGTGCTGTCATCCTACCTTCAGCCGTGAATTGTTTCATCTTCATTGTTTCTGTTGCTGAGAAGCATTGTGGACTCCGTGGATTCCAGTAATGGTAACCATGGGTATTATTGACATTGAAAAAAGTGAAATATGATAATATAAATGTAAGATTTCATCCAAATCAAATCAATTAAAGGACATTTTGTATGGACAATGAACATCCATAATCCACCCTAAACAATAGACATACCAGATAAGAAGTAATTTGATCATCCTTTTTACAGTGCAGCTATAATTGAATCTATCCATCTGTTCAATTCTGTGATTCTGGGGATAGATAAAAGTGGAAACAGATTAAAGAATGTTATGAATAGGGTGTATTTCTATTTTAAACCCTGATCAGGAGATGCTTTTTCTCATGTATTTCTGGTTTTACACATTCTGTAGCTTTGCTAATGAAAATGAAAAAAGTTATTTAAAAAATCTGACATTACGCAAAGAAGAATTTAAATTATGAAATCAAGTTTATAGTACAGTGCAATGAGACTCTTACTTGCATGTTGCTAACAGGTCAGATAAAAAATAAATACAACAGCAGACAAAAATTATGTAACCAGTGAATGGCATCAGACTGAAAAAACTATTAAAATGTTTGACAGAAATAAAAATAAGGGATTCAGACTTCACAGCCTCATAACACTTGGACTCCAGTTCAGTTCATCAAAGGAACAATATTTTGTGCTCCTTGTGTCCATGTAGCTTCACCCCAAGATGCTAGCACTCATCTCCTGTCTAAAGACATGGTAATAATTACATCGACTGCTCCAAGCTGATCTAATATGGATGTGTCTAACAGTGTGCTGGACTGGCACCTGCCAAAGTGGAAGTCCTGATGCAGGTTAGGGTTCAAATCACACTGTATTGGTAGCAACTTGTTCAAAAAACAGGCGAGTATAAAAATCTACCTGAAACATATTAAAATGATCCTTTGAGGTGTAAACAATCGGCTATATATTACTTCTTCTTCTTTTTCTTTCAGCTGCTCCCAGTAGGGGTCATCACAGTGGATCATTTTCTTCCATATCTTTTTGTCCTCAGCACCTTGCTCTGTCACACCCATCACCTGCATGTCCTCTCTCACCACATCCATAAACCTTTGCTTAGGCCTTCCTCTTTTCCTCTTCCTTGGCAGATCTATCCTTAACATCCTTCTCCCAATATACCCAGCATCTCTCCTCTGCACATGTCCAAACCAAAGCAATCTCGCCTTTCTGACTTTGTCTCCCAACAGTTTACTGCTTAAGTGTTTGTTATTCATACTTCCTCACATGAAATTTTTAAACTTAAAATTATTTGCTTCAAATGTTCTTTTATTTTAATGCCATAATAATAATAGCAACAATGATAACGTCTTTGCAGGTCCTTCTCATAACACCAGCTTTGATCTTCCCCTATAGCTGACAACGTTTGTACTTAGCCATTACAAAAAGAAGAATATCTCATCAGCAGAAGATGATGGTATTGGTAATAAAATGTCACAGCAAGCAGGTAAAGACAAAGTAATTTAAGCCATTAAATTCCACACCTGTATCATTCAGCTACAAATCAAAAATAAATATCAATTGTTAGGAATAATACCTGATTTCATAAACAATATAGGAATCATCCTGTAATCAAGCATTTATGCTTTTAGATCTTTTTCAGAAACTGATTTTTTTCTCTGCAGGTTCACATTTTCAAGAGGATCACCAATATTATTTATTTCTTGTCAGTTCCTGGACAAGTACTGAAAGAGACATATATTTTTGTGGTTCATCCACTGAATATCCCATTAAAATCCAACATTAATCCTCAACCATTCAAATGATTAAACGTGGCCTCTGATTCACAAAAGCAAAAATGCAACCCAACTCTTGCAGTTTTCTTTGAGTCAGCCAAGATCAGATCAATGCAATCCAAAACCAAGACCATGCCTACAGATTTGATCCATCTTTAATGTTTCAGAGAGTTTTGGCTTTCATCCACTATCTGGTATTCGTTCAATTGACTGCTCTGAATTTATCAAAAGTTGCTGGATCTGAAAGTGGTGCCCTCAGCTGGACTGGCACCTGCCTTGTGTTCCATGATGCAAGCTAAGCTTCAAACCATATAGTGGCAGATCAGTGTAATCCAAAACCAAGACTATGCCTACAATTTTCATCAAGCTTTAATGCTTCAGTTTTCTGCTGATGCCTCTGTTATTTGTTAAAAAAATACTGGTAGCCCCAGTAAAAAATGAATTTAAAAATTTAAAAATGTCTGTGAGAGTATGGGACTTCCACCCAACATCTAGCACAAAATCAACTAGAAGCAGGCTTCAAATATGCAGGCTTCAGTCTGATCAAGGTAGAAGAATCATGTCCTGGAAATTCATTAATTTCTAAGTCACGTGTCTCAAAATGCTTATTGACTCCAGAAATCATCTCAAAGAAAGAAGCACTCACAGCTACGGTCTTTGTTATGAATTATGCTTTGTTTCCAATTGTTAATTTTTTCAGCCTTAATCTGAGAATCTATACATGTAAAATATTTTTTTTAGTCCAGACTCCACTGCTGTGTTTTGAGTTTAGTTGGACCAGTTTTGACAACATTGCAAATATTCTGAGTCTTTTCTGAACATAATTTTATTTCTTCTATGGTTGCGTATACATTTCTTTTGAAAACCATCTGGAGGTGCACAACATGTGACATTATCATTGCAACAGGATAAATATTCAGCATTGCCCATTTCTGCCTTATCTCAGATATGGATAATATCTTGGAAGTTTGAAAGTGTGTTTTGTTTTGTTTTCTCAGTTTTTTTGGACAATGGTTTCTGGTCAATGTTTAGGGCATTGCAACATTTTGATCCAACTTTTTGGTTATAAACTTGGCTAGACTTTAACTATATTTCAATTTGTGGTCTCTGCTGAAATATTTCATCTTGTTACTAGCTTAAGCAAAATGGTCTTCAGATAAGAATTAAAAGAATTCCATACACATTAAATGAATTCTACCTCAGGTTTGATGCAAAAATAACACAGGGCAGCAGGGTGCACAAAAACAACTAGATGAATGCCTTCAGCTGCCCATTGTTCTTTAGAATGATCAAAAAAATCTTCTCAACATAAAGAGCAATGGGAAAGCAGTAGGACCTGACAACAAACATACTTAAAGTAAGTCCTGTGCTAGTCAGCTTGCTCCTATATGTACAGTGATCCCTTGCTATATCGCGCTTCGCCTTTCGCGGCTTCACTCCATCACGGATTTTATATGTAAGCATATTTAAATATATATCGCAGATTTTTTTCTGGTTCGCGGATTTCTGCGGACAATGGGTCTTTTAATTTCTGGTACATGCTTCCTCAGTTGGTTTGCCCAGTTGATTTCATACAAGGGACGCTATTGGCAGATGGCTGAGAAGCTAGATTGCTTACTTTTCTCTCTCTCTTGCGCTGACTATCTGTGATCCTGACGTATAGGGATTGAGCAGGAGGGCTATTCGCAACACCTAGACGATACGGACGCTCGTCTAAAAATGCTGAAAGATTATCTTCACGTTGCTATCTTTTGTGCAGCTGCTTCCTGAAACGACATGCTGCACAGTGCTTCGCATACTTAAAAGCTCGAAGGGCACGTATTGATTTTTGACTGTTTGTTTTTCTCTGGCTCTCTCTCTCTCTCGCTCTCTCTCTCTCCCTGCTCCTGACGGAGGGGGTGTGAGCTGCCGCCTTCAACAGCTTTGTGCCGCGGTGCTTCGCATACTTAAAAGCAAACAGCCCTATTGATTTGTTTGCTAGAGATTGTTTTCTCTATCTATGTGACATTCTGTGCTCCTGACACGCACTCCTTTGAAGAGGAAGATATGTTTGCATTCTTTTAATTGTGAGACAGAACTGTCATCTCTGTCTTGTCATGGAGCACAGTTTAAACTTTTGAAAAAGAGACAAATGTTTGTTTGCAGTGTTTGAATAACGTTCCTGTCTCTCTACAACCTCCTGTGTTTCTGCGCAAATCTGTGACCCAAGCATGACAATATAAAAATAACCATATAAACATATGGTTTCTACTTCGCGGATTTTCTTATTTCGCGGGTGGCTCTGGAACGCAACCCCTGCGATGGAGGAGGGATTACTGTACAGACATTTTGATCTCTCCCATTTGAGCAGGCTCCAGCCTTTCATGATTTAGTAAAAAATACTTCACTTCATTCATCTGGTTTTTTTTTCTTATTTTTTAAAATTTTATTACGAGTAGATTGTCATTCTCATCGTGGAGGACAGAAAGTATTAAACGGGCTAGGAAACAAAGATACCTAAATGGGGTAAAATAGAAGATTAGTGTTCTGCCAAGATTGAGATTCATGGCAAGTTAAAGAACAACTGACCAGAATAAGGAGACGTTCATTTCCAAGAGGTCGATATTATAAGTCATCTAAGACAAAACATTTTACTACATCTTTATTGAATTTCAAATCAGAGGATCAGGAACCTAGGACCCTAAATCTATTAACACACATGCCAAAAATGTTTAAGTTCGTATCCGCAATCTTATATAACCAGGAAGTGCACAGTGTTGACCTTCACACTCTTCCAAACAATGGAAGATACGTATGGAGCGGTGTAGAGATTGGGAGGTGGAGTATAAAGAAGGTGACAATGTTTAGAATGCTGTTATTCATCAATAAATACATATTTTTTTACCAATGCGGTTATTTTTGTGTCTTACCTCATATTCTACCTCAGTGACCGCAGATCTACAGTATAGTTGCGATACTTGTCATAATGAATATACTTGAGTGACTAATAGCCAGCCTTCTGTTTAGCATGCCCTTACATCCATGCCAGTCTATATACTGAGCGAACAGATCGGGTGAGATTGCTTAATCTTAGGGGCTTCATGAAATTCTTCTACGTCTACAATTACTAAGCATGTAGATTTGTACCCTAACTTTGCTGTTGTCATAAATTATTCCTATCAAGGTTTTGATAAATTGATAGACATCCTTATCAATCAATCATTGTGTTATTGGCTGTTTCATTTTCTTTCAGACAGTAGGTAGGTGGCAAGATGAATGACAACACCTCATAGCTCTGCTCCATGAGGATGGGTGCACCACTCTCACCACTTCCTTTGCTCACTGTACTTTATCAACTGCATTTCACATACAGATTCCATAAGAACAGTCAAATTTCCAGATGCCATATTTGATATGCAGTATTTCCAGAGGGGAAATTGTCTTTTTACACAACCTTTTTGGGGTCAAAGCACAGGGTCTGCCATTGTACAGTGTCCCTGGAGCAATTTTCAGAATAGGATCCCTTCTGGCAGTAACGGGATTCAAACCAGCAACCCTCTAGATACCAACACAGATTCTTAGCCACAGAGCCACCATTTCTTTAAGTACTTATTCATACAAAATACAGTGATCCCTCGCTATATCGCGCTTCGCCTTTCACGGCTTCACTCCATCGCGGATTTTATATGTAAGCATATTTAAATATATATCGCGGATTTTTCGCTGCTTCGCGGGTTTCTGCGGACAATGGGTCTTTTAATTTCTGGTACATGCTTCCTCAGTTGGTTTGCCCAGTTGATTTCATACAAGGGGCGCTATTGGCAGATGGCTGAGAAGCTACCCAACTTACTTTCTCTCTCTCTCTCTCTCTTTCTTGCGCTGACGTAGGGGGGTGTGAGCAGGGGGGCTGTGTGCAGCTGCTTCCTGAAGGACATGCTGCACGGTGCTTCGCATACTTAAAAGCTCAAAGGGCACATATTGATTTTTGACTTTGTTTTTCTGTGGCTCTCTCTCACTCTCTTCCTGCTCCTGACAGAGGGGGTGTGAGCTGCTGCCTTCAACAGCTTTGTACCGGCGGTGCTTCGCATACTTAAAAGCCAAAAAGCCCTATTGATTTTTTTTTTGACTTCTTGCTTTGTTCTCTCTCTCCTGACGCGCACTCCTTTGAAAAGGAAGATATGTTTGCATTCTTTTAATTGTGAGACAGAACTGTCATCTCTGTCTTGTCATGGAGCACAGTTTAAACTTTTGAAAAAGAGACAAATGTTTGTTTGCAGTGTTTGAATAACGTTCCTGTCTCTCTACAACCTCCTGTGTTTCTGCGCAAATCTGTGACCCAAGCATGACATTCTAAAAAGAACCATATAAACATATGGTTTCTACTTCGCGGATTTTCCTATTTCGCGGGTGGCTCTGGAACGCAACCCCCGCGATGGAGGAGGGATTACTGTACTGTACAACTTTCTTTTCTTTGTGATGAAAGTTTATGTATAACTTTGCGTTAACACTTTAGTTCAAACACTGCAAAAATGCATCTACCACGTATCTACTCCCACGCAACAAGACCCCAGCAAAGGCCTCCCTTGGTCCCCATCATGCTCAAGAAACACCAGTAGGTAGGTTACTCATTTATCTATCCTCATTATGGGTTTTAAAGTTATGGCTCATTTTTGGTTTTGAATTAATTAAAGAAAATAGTTTTGGTTAATGAGAAATAGGGACACAGTGAGTAATGCTGATGCCTCACAGATCCAGCAAACCAGATTCAAACCTGCACTGGGACAATATCTGTGTGGATGGAGATAGTATTTGTTTTCTCTGGCTACCCTCATGAACCCTGTGAGACATGAATTTCACCCAGACTAGGTCACTAATGACAAACTAGAGATTTTTTTTCAGATGTGAAAGACAGATGTACGTGAAGACGAATAAGGAGGAGGCAAGACATCCATATGATATTCAAACAGGGAGACCTAGATACATCTTAATAGGACCATTTGTCAGATAATATGGCTGTAATGATTATCCTGGGCGGCACGGTGGTGCAGTGGGTAGCGCTGCTGCCTCGCAGTTGGGAGACCTGGGGACCTGGGTTCGCTTCCCGGGTCCTCCCTGCGTGGAGTTTGCATGTTCTCCCCGTGTCTGCGTGGGTTTCCTCCGGGCGCTCCGGTTTCCTCCCACAGTCCAAAGACATGCAGGTTAGATGGATTGGCATTTCTAAATTGGCCCTAGAGTGTGCTTGGTGTGTTTGTGTGTGTCCTGCGGTGGGTTGGCACCCTGCCCAGGATTGGTTCCTGCTTTGTGCCCTGTGTTGGCTGGGATTGGCTCCAGCAGACCCCCGTGACCCTGTGTTCGGATTCAGCGGGTTGGAAAATGGATGGATGGATGATTATCCCGGATCTCTTTTCTTAATATAGCTTTGATTTCATCTAATAAATTGATACCACTCTAAAGTCTATACAGTAACACTCTTTGCCTCAGTTTATTTGTGAATACCAAACACTTTATGTTATTCAGGCTTATTAGTGTACCCATATCAACATACTGTATACTCATCCTGAATGGAAAACATACAACTCTCCTGACCAAAGTTTTCAAGACAAAGGTGCATCTAAGAAACTGGCGTGTGGTGCTGTCATCCTACCTTCAGCCGTGAATTGTTTCATCTTCATTGTTTCTGTTGCTGAGAATAGGATCCCTTCTGGCAGTAACGGGATTCAAACCAGCAACCCTCTATAGATACCAGCACAGATTCTTAGCCACAGAGCCACCATTCCTTTAAGTACTTATTCATACAAAATACTGTACAACTTTCTTTTGTTTGTGATCAAAGTTTATGTATAACTTTGCGTTAACACTTTAGTTCAAACACTGCAAAAATGCATCTACCACTTATCTACTCCCAAGCAACAAGACCCCAGCAAAGGCCTCCCTCGGTCCCCATCATGCCCAAGAAACACCAGTAGGTAGGTTACTCATTTATCTATCATCATTATGGGTTTTAAAGTTATGGCTCATTTTTGGTTTTGAATGAATTAAAGAAAATAGTTTTTCTCTGGCTACCCTCATGAACCCTGTGAGACATGCATTTTGCATGACTTTTCTGGGGAAGTGTAGCATTTAATTCCAGTCACTACTAAAATCCATCCATCCATCCATTTTCCAACCCGTTGAATCCGAACACAGGGTCACGGGGGTCTGCTGGAGCCAATCCCAGCCAACACAGGGCACAAGGCAGGAACCAATCCTGGGCAGGGTGCCAACCCACCGCAGGACACACACAAACACACCCACACACCAAGCACACACTAGGGCCAATTTAGAATCGCCAATCCACCTAACCTGCATGTCTTTGGACTGTGGGAGGAAACCCACGCAGACACAGGGAGAACATGCAAACTCCACGCAGGGAGGATAATAAATAAAAATTAAAGTAGAAAGAATCCAAACACTTTCTTACCAGTTCATATAGTGATCAAGAAGTGGAGCTTAAAATGTTAGGAACATATTCAAAAAGGAACTAAGAATTCAAATAAGTATATTTATTTATTTTTTATTTTTTTCTATAGAAGAAAGTAAGTAAAAATTTCATTTCAGTGCACATGACAATAAACTTGACTTGACATAACAGTAGACCCTTTGTGACACCAGTATGTGACACTGAAACATCTAAAGAAAAAGGAAAGTGGTAACAATGACAAAACCAAAAACAATTCAGCAAAAGACTTCAAAGAAAGCAAGACTGCCTTTGAAACCTAATTGAGGGCCATGTTCAGTTACTGGGAGATCAGCTGAGGTACAAAACTGCAACGAATGGATTTTTGGAATAGGCAGCATTTTAAAAAGCACAGAATTATCTGTCAGGCTGTTCTTCATTCTTCACTTACTGTGTAATACATAGAGTAATACATACAATTGAAAATGTAAAATTACTCTACAAAAGATCCATGAACAATTGCTGTTGCCAACCTGCAATTCTGTTATCAGTTAGGCTGCTTATTGCATTTAATTTTTATCTAATTGATGTACTATGCTTTGTGATGAAAGGAATCCAGAGAAATAAATAATAACAGGTTTATTGATGTTTGAAGCTTCCTAATTTAGTATTTGAGTTGAAAGCGGTCCGAGATTCGTGCATACTTGACCGTATCAATTTTCTTAGGAAGCATGTAACGCAATGAACAGTAAATAAAGAGCCGGCCCTGGAAAGAGGAAGAAAATCACCACGTACAGTTTCTAACGGTAGAGCATATTACTTCAGAGCTTTGATTAAGTTCTTAGAATGGCACAGTTTATAACATTCCTTATATGAAAACATGCATAAGATGATATTTGAAAGCAAGTAACTATGATTAAGATACTCATATGGAAATAATACTTTAGCATAAGAAGTATCTGAATCCCAATATACACAACTAGTATAATTTGTAGAACGCTGTATGGAGGTATCATATACTGTATAGCATGATGTTCAGGCATCTGCTCCTTTTTGTGTTTTCTTTACTACAGGAGCAGTAAGATGTAGAAAATCAGTTACGCAGCTTGAGATACCTTGGTCCTTTTTAGTTAGCATTTTAACAAATAAATTAGATTTTTTTTCTTTTTGATTCTTATTTGTTACAAATCCTTTTTTTTCTCCGGCTTTGTTAAAGCTTTCTTAAAATTGAAGTGGAGTAGTGTCCCCAGATGATTCCTTAATTTTTCAGATTTTTTTTATTACAAACATAAAACAGCAGTGTCTTCCATCTTATATTGTGTTACTTGTTGGAAAGGTTTTAGCCTCACTGAGTTATTAATAGTAATACAGTTTTATAGTATGCTATGCATACATTTAACAGAATAATGAATTACCAACATAATTTATTTATAAAGACACCTGCAGGGTGGCACAGTTGTTAACAATGCTGCCTCAGACTCCAGGGTTAGAGATTCAATTCTTGATGTCAGTGGAAGGTTTTCACTTTCATTCTGCGCTACCCATGGAAGTGCTTGATTATTTGTTATTTGTTGACTCCAATGGCTGCCATTCTTTAAATGTCTGATCCTACCTTGTGCTGCCCAAGTCTCTTAAATATCCTCTAATGGGAGAAGTGTGCTCAGAAAACACAATTAAATTTATTCTTGTGTGGTGCTCTTCACTAAGTACAGGATAAGAGTGATTACCTATAATAAATATAACAGTATAAATACACTACATACAATACAACCAATCATCACTGCCTATAATACAGTATAGTAAAATGCACATAAACACACACTTGAAGGTAAACAGTAAAATATAATTCAAACTCACTGATTCAGTGCAAACAAAATTTTTTTAATCTGAATTTTCCAAAATAAAAGAATTTAGAAATGCTCAAAAGACAACACAGGAAAGAAAAATAATAACTCCAGTTAAATACTTTCCTGTAGAAAAAAAAATCCTAGATTTCACTGATCACTTATTAAAGACAAAGATGCAGTTTTTGATACCCGGATTTCCTTTATCTCCCAAAGACATGTAGGTCTGCGTGTTTGGCATGTCTAAAGTCGGCCAGCAGTAGTCAGTGTGGGTATGTACTGTATGTGAGGGTGCCTGTAATGCCTGCATTGTCCGCAGTTGGCATTACTCTTTGAACCTGGAATATCTATAGTCATAAAACTGAGGATGGACTGGGTAATGAGGACACATAAACAAGCAAGAGTTGGTGTATCAAGTACTTAGTGCTTTTTATTAACAAAGTGTCCCAAAATCAAATAAAGTACAGTGCAGAATCTTCATAAATACATAAATAAACCATAATAAAATGCAGTGCCATGGTAGAGGTTAAAAGTCAGACAAATAATCAAATAAATATTCTAAAGATAAAATGGTGTTAAAAGCATATCAGGATCTGCCCATTAAAACTGTCCTGAGACGTGATGTTTTCATGTTACATTGACATCTCCTCTACACACCGTTTTCAAATCTCCTCAGCAAGAGGAAACATCTACCAGCAAGCAAAGCCATCCTGCAAATCTGGCTGGTGTTCCTGCCACCATTCTCTGGCCTTCACCAAGGATCCCCATGAGCCCTGATCCTTTCTCCTGCTGCCTTCCCAAAGCTTTCAGCAGGACCCACTCAGAATGGTTGATTATTCCTACTCTTTGGAGTAGCAGAAGAGATCCTGCCCCATTAGCACCATCCGCTAACTCCTCTCAGGGCCACCCCCTGATCACTTGTCTCCACACTGGCTCTGCACAATTTTCTTTCTTTTCTTTTCACCTCAGGACTCTGTTTTCATTCTTTTTCAGTCGTTCATTCTTTCATGCTTCATCTTGCTCACTGCAGGTTCCTTTATACGCAAGTGGGTGCAGGTGGCTGAATTGCAAACCCTGGAGTGCCAATGAGAAAATTGGCTAAATGTGAATGTGTACTCCGCCAATACCCATCAACACCCAGAGTTTACTTCTCCATGCTACCATGTACACCTACCCCTGGTCAGAGCCCAAGCACACTACCAAGGACCCCTTACTCACTTTACCACTGTACCATTAGATAGGCTTGTGGACCCTTGAGGACGGATTCCTGCCAAGCTCCTGATGTAGCAAAAACAGAGTACAGTTCCCTTCAACCCTTAACTGGAATAAGCGGTTGCAGAAAATGAATTAGCAATTAAATATTTAAATACAATTTGAACAAAACTGGCTGGTAACACTTGTTTACAAGAGTTACACATTTTTGTATGCCCCTGAAATAAAACAGAAGGACTTAAGCTGTCAAGATGTCCATTCAGATTGAATTTTTGCAAGTGTCAAAAAAGTTTTGATAATTGATCATTTCTTCAGCTCTCATTACCTGGTAAAATTACCTCCATATTCCTTTATGTATTAACAAATCATTTTCTAAAAATGTAATTACAATTGTAAATTTGTTAAACTGTAACACAAACAGGTGATGTTTAAAAAGGACAATTCTGTAAAGTCCTGAAGCAGGGGACATTGCACTATTGCATCTCCAATTTTATTACTGGATAATACGTATATAGTATACAGTGGTGTGAAAAACTATTTGCCCCCTTCCTGATTTCTTATTCTTTTGCATGTTTGTCACACAAAATGTTTGTGATCATCAAACACATTTAACCATTAGTCAAATATAACACAAGTAAACACAAAATGCAGTTTGTAAATGGTGGTTTTTATTATTTAGGGAGAAAAAAAAATCCAAACCTACATGGCCCTGTGTGAAAAAGTAATTGCCCCCTGAACCTAATAACTGGTTGGGCCACCCTTAGCAGCAATAACTGCAATCAAGCGTTTGCGATAACTTGCAATGAGTCTTTTACAGTGCTCTGGAGGAATTTTGGCCCACTCATCTTTGCAAAATTGTTGTAATTCAGCTTTATTTGAGGGTTTTCTAGCATGAACCGCCTTTTTAAGGTCATGCCATAGCATCTCAATTGGATTCAGGTCAGGACTTTGACTAGGCCACTCCAAAGTCTTCATTTTGTTTTTCTTCAGCCATTCAGAGGTGGATTTGCTGGTGTGTTTTGGGTCATTGTCCTGTTGCAGCACCCAAGATCGCTTCAGCTTGAGTTGACGAACAGATGGCCGGACATTCTCCTTCAGGATTTTTTGGTAGACAGTAGAATTCATGGTTCCATCTATCACAGCAAGCCTTCCAGGTCCTGAAGCAGCAAAACAACCCCAGACCATCACAGTACCACCACCATATTTTACTGTTGGTATGATGTTCTTTTTCTGAAATGCTGTGTTCCTTTTACGCCAGATGTAACGGGACATTTGCCTTCCAAAAAGTTCAACTTTTGACTCATCAGTCCACAAGGTATTTTCCCAAAAGTCTTGGCAATCATTGAGATGTTTCTTAGCAAAACTGAGACGAGCCCTAATGTTCTTTTTGCTTAACAGTGGTTTGCGTCTTGGAAATCTGCCATGCAGGCTGTTTTTGCCCAGTCTCTTTCTTATGGTGGAGTCATGAACACTGACCTTAATTGAGGCAAGTGAGGCCTGCAGTTCTTTAGACGTTGTCCTGGGGTCTTTTGTGACCTCTCGGATGAGTCGTCTCTGCGCTCTTGGGGTAATTTTGGTCGGCCGGCCACTCTTGGGAAGGTTCACCACTGTTCCATGTCTTTGCCATTTGTGGATAATAGCTCTCACTGTGGTTTGCTGGAGTCCCAAAGCTTTAGAAATGGCTTTATAACCTTTACCAGACTGATAGATCTCAATTACTTCTGTTCTCATTTGTTCCTGAATTTGTTTGGATCTTGGCATGATGTCTAGCTTTTGAGGTGCTTTTGGTCTACTTCTCTGTGTCAGGCAGCTCCTATTTAAGTGATTTCTTGATTGAAACAGGTGTGGCAGTAATCAGGCCGGGGGGTGGCTACGGAAATTGATCTCAGGTGTGATACACCACAGTTAGGTTATTTTTTAACAAGGGGGCAATTACTTTTTCACACAGGGCCATGTAGGTTTGGATTTTTTTTCTCCCTAAATAATAAACACCATCATTTAAAAACTGCATTTTGTGTTTACTTGTGTTATATTTGACTAATGGTTAAATGTGTTTGATGATCAGAAACATTTTGTGTGACAAACATGCAAAAGAATAAGAAATCAGGAAGGGGGCAAATAGTTTTTCACACCACTGTATACTTTGAGATTATTGTAAGAAGAAAGTAATGAAATTTGCTCAACTTGGTTGGCCATGGAAAGAAATCCTGTCATTACAGTCAAAATCTTCTCTCTATGCTGTGGTCTATGCTCTGTGCTCCATTCATTACTAATTATCACCAATTTACCAGTAATTCAGTAGTTCATCACTCGGTCTGAATATGATACTAGTGTACTTGACAGTTGCTCCAATGTATGATAATAATACACTCCAGACATCCATGAACTACAGTTATCAGCTCATGGAAGTCAATTGTTACCCAGACCTTTACCCATCTCTGTGTAAGCCTCCATGCATTTTTCAATCAACACCTCAATTACAGCATTTCAGGAAAAACATTTGCACGTTCAAATCATAAACTTTCTTAGAAGAAACCTGCTTTACTTGCCTAAATATCCATAATTATGTATGGCTGAAACTATATTAGCTAGCATCCAGCATTTCTAGACTTTGATAATTTCTATTGAGACAAGCACCCCTAGAGGATCTAAGTCTATGCGGATAATGAGACCTTTAACTTAATATCTCAGCCACTGACAAGATACACTTTTCATCACACTGTTCAAAGCATGTAATTTTAATTAAAAATTGTACAAACTTATATTTAATAAGATTATTCACAATATGTTAGGACAAGATGCACATTGTGTTACCAGAGGCCTGTCATGCTAGGTCATATATTTTGGAAATATCCTACAATCACATCAAATGGGAAAAATGTTTTCTTATTTGTCATATAGTTTTGGATTAAAATTACTATAAATCATCTATTTACAAAATTCAAATTAACTACTTTGAAATCACTTTGTGATTTTTTACAGTACACTCCTCACACTTCACACTGCTCCCACTAACACGTAAGAATCCTAACTAACCTTCCCTAACTTAGAGGGAATACAATGTCTAATTTTACTTAAAACTAGATTTTTTTTTGATTCTGCAAGGAACAGTGCAAAGCATTTTAAGAATGTGGCAAGAATGTATTAATGTTTTCCTAAAATAAACAGGCTGGGGCTTATTTCATTATTTTTTGTCTCCCATACATGGATATATGAAGTATTACCTCATATTGTGCTGTGCGCACATGCAGCTCTCTGAACTGGTAGGGGAGTGCAGGAAGAGTGTGATTTATTGTGCCCACCCAGTGGGACACCAATAAATGTAGAAATGGAAAGATGAATTTTAGTTTGCCCACCCACAGATAATGATAAATTTGGACAGATTCAACTATGTAAACTAATTATCAGTCTTGCCTTTGTTAATTCCAGTAATTAAACAATTCAGTAAGACTTCTATTTTATTTGTCTTACCTTTCTCTGGTGTAGGAGGTGGGTCTCTGGTCTTTAGACTTATATCAAGCACACTCATTTTAAGAAAAAACATAATAAAATGTATTGATTAACACAAGGATTACAGACATATGATAACTGTTTATACAGTTAGGTCCATAAATATTTGGACAGAGACAACTTTTTTCTAATTTTGGTTCTGTGCATTACCACAATGAATTTTAAATGAAACAACTCCGATGCAGTTGAAGTGCAGACTTTCAGCTTTAATTTAGTGGGGTGAACAAAGCGATTGTATAAAAATGCGAGGCAGCTAAAGCATTTTTTTAATACAATCCCTTCATTTCTGGGGCTCAAAAGTAATTGGACAATTGACTCAAAGGCTATTTCATGGGCAGGTGTGGGCAAGTCTGTTGTTATGTCATTATCAGTTAAGCAGATAAAAGGCCTGGAGTTGATTTGAGGTATGGTGCTTGCATGTGGAAGATTTTGCTGTGATTAGACAACATGCGGTCAAAGGAGCTCTCCTTGCAGATGAAAGAAGCCATCCTTAAGCTGCGAAAACAGAAAAAACCCATCCGAGAAATTGCTACAATATTACGAGTGGCAAAATCTACAGTTTGGTACATCCTGAGAAAGAAAGCAAGCACTGGTGAACTCAGCAACGCAAAAAGACCTGGACGTCCACGGAAGACAACAGTGGTGGAAGATCGCAGAATCATTTCCATGGTGAAGAGAAACCCCTTCACAACAGCCAACCAAGTGAACAACACTCTCCAGGGGGTAGGCGTATCGATATCCAAGTCTACCATAAAGAGACGACTGCATGAAAGTAAATACAGAGGGTGCACTGCAAGGTGCAAGCCAATCATAAGCCTCAAGAATAGAAAGGCTAGATTGGACTTTGCTAAAGAACATCTAAAAAAGCAAGCACAGTTCTGGAAAAACATTCTTTGGACAGATAAAACCAAGATCGACCTCTACCAGAATGATGGCAAGAAAAAAGTATGGAGAAGGCGTGGAACAGCTCATTATCCAAAACATACCACATCATCTGTAAAACACAGTGGATGCAGTGTGATGGCTTGGGCATGCATGGCTGCCAGTGGCACTGGGACACTAGTGTTTATTGATGATGTGTCACAGGACAGAAGCAGCCAAATGAATTCTGAGATGTTCAGAGACATACTGTCTGCTCAAATCCAGCTAAATGCAGTCAAATTGATAGGGCGGCGTTTCATGATACAGATAGACAATGACCCAAAACATACAGCCAAAGTAACTCAGGAGTTTATTAAAGCAAAGAAGTGGAAAATTCTTGAATGGCCAAGTCAGTCACCTGATCTTAACCCAATTGAGCATGCATTTCACTTGTTGAAGACTAAACTTTGGACAGAAAGGCTCACAAACAAACAGCAAGTGAAAGCCGCTGCAGTAAAGGCCTGGCAGAGCATTAAAAAGGAGGAAACCCAGCATCTGGTGATGTCCATGAGTTCAAGACTTCAGGCTGTCATTGCCAGCAAAGGGTTTTCAACCAAGTATTAGAAATGAACATTTTATTTCCAGTTATTTAATAAGTGGTGCCCTCTCTGAGGAATCTTAAAAAATACTATTGCTGTCTGCCTTTTAAAAAAAGTTTTTTTCCCCGATTAACATCATGTCGATAGTGTGTGCCGAGCCGGACGACACCATTGCTTTGCCACGGTGTGAGGAAGGAGTAGCCGGGGAGCGGCACATCACGGTCAGAGCGTGTTCAGCGGTGCAGGAGGTGGTGGATTCTTTGCAGTTGCTGTGCCTCGAAGATCACCATGAACCTGAGAAGAAATGCCTGGAGGATGCCTCGCCTCCTTGGGATGATCTGGCGCAACAACTAACCCGGCTGGATGAGAAAGTCTGCGAGGTTGCTGAAAGTGCGCTCGGGCGCGAAGATGCCTTGTGGGCTCGGATCAGCAGCTCCCAGGAGGAAATAAAAGAATATATCCATGATCAAGTTAAACTCCTGGGGCGGGAAATTGTGTTGTGCCTCCAGAGGCAAGATCAACGCTGGCAAGACACTCTTCAGGGGGAGGTCCGAAGAAGTCTCCAGAATTTACGTCAGTCACCCTGTCATTCTACACCGTGCGGGTCTTGTGGAGGGGGGGAATACATCAATTGGCCCTTCGTTCCTGGGGTGTGCCTTTCCTTTCCCAGGTTGGGGGCTCAATATAACATTGATGATCGATGACGTATATGGCTGTTAACCCTTTAACCCCAGAAGAGCTTACGGGGGTGATAGGGGCCTCCCTCTCAGGGTCAGTGTGGTGCTGGTGGCTGATGGTGAAGAAGAACATTCAAGACTTTGAATGACTATGAATCCGAACTGGAGGACAAGCTGCGATCCATGGTGCAACTGCCTTCACAATCCATCCGGGACTTCGCCTATGAATATCGGGCTTTGTGTTTGAAGTGGCAGCCAGCTATGTCTGAAGAAGAGGTGGTCCGTTGCATCCTTAATGCCTGTAACTCTCGGTTAGCTGGGGGTCTCAGGGGGGTTGGTGGAAGACCTGGTGAAGGTGTGCTCGCAAGTGGAACGGGACTGTGGAAACTCAAAAATGTACTGGAACAAAGTACAAGCTAGTACACAAGAAACCCAGCCCCTAAAACCCCAGCGAGCCAAACCTTGCGGGTCGGAAGCCGATCTCGCCATCATGCAAGCAAGTACGTCCCTCCTGGTCGTCCCAGTGAAGCTGCGGGGGTAGCAGGTGGATGCGGTGGTTGATACAGGAAGCCATCACACCTTAATATGGTCTAGTATTTGGAAGAGGATCAGCCGACCGTCAGACAATTTAACATCTGCCCCAGCTTTCCGATTTGTATTGGCAGATGGGAGTGAACACAGGGCCCTGGGCAAAGTCCCCTTGAGGTACAGTGTACTCTCCACCACCTGGGAAATGGATACATATGTCCTAGATGACCGGCACCTTGGGCTGGATTCTTTAACCACCCTGAGGATGACCATCCATCTCAGTCCCAGGGGGTATACGGTGCTGGGGGAAGGGGTATACAAATTCGTTCATAAATCCAAAGAAGATCTGGGCTCAGAATTCATTGGTTTCTACGTGGCAGTGAGGTGTGGCGCAAGCACCTCGGCGGCAGCCCCTGTGGAGGAACAGCCTGAGGAGGTGAGGCCGGTGCTGAAGAAGTGGGCCGAGGTGTGGACTGAAAAATTAGGAGTCACCCGTGGGGTTACCCACGTGATCCACACCTCGAATGAAATTCCAGTAAGGCACCGAGCCTACCGCGTTTCTCCACTAAAGAAGGTCATAATTAAAGAACATCTGAATCGAATGCTCGCCGAGGGAATAATCAAACCATCTTCCTCCTCCTGGGGATCCCCTGTAGTCCTCATGAAGAAGACGGATGACACATATCGTTTCTGTGTGGACTACAGGAGGGTTAACGGAAAGACGAGCTTGGACGCATATCCCGTACCCCTGGTTCATGTGATTCTGGAGTCACTGCATGGAGCTGCGGTTTTCAGCACACTGGACCTCCGCAGTGGCTATTGGCAGGTGCTGATGGACGAGGGGAGTAAGAGGAGACGGCAATCATCACCCCCAAAGGCTTGTTCCAATTCAAAGTCATGCCTTTTGGGCTTAAAAATGCTGGGGCCACCTTCCAGTGGCTCATGGAACAAGTACTGAGGGGGTTGATAGGCAAGATCTGCTTTGTTTACATCGACAACGTCATTGTTTACTCCCCTTCTATTAAACAACATTTCCAGGACTTGGACACCATCTTTCAACGATTTCACCAAGCGCACCTCACGCTGAACATGAAAAAATGTACCTTCATTCAACCCCACATCCGCTTCCTCAGGCACATTCTTTCATCTGAGGGGGGCGCTGTAGACCCAGAGAAGACCTTAGCCATCTGAGACTACCTCACACCCACGGATTTGAAATCTTTACAACATTTCCTTGGGTTAGTGGGGTGGTATCACAAGTTCATCCCCAGGATGGCTGATATAGCGGCTCCCTTAAACTATTTGAGAAAAAAAGATATCCCGTGGGAGTGGTCAACGGAGTGCCAGGATGCGGTTGAGCAACTAAAGAGCCATCTTCAAAAGCCACCCGTTCTGGCCCAGCCAGATCTGCAGCTCACTTTCCAGGTACAAACTGATGCCAGCAACCTGGGGCTTGGCGCCATGCTCACTCAGAAAATCCATCAGGCTGAACATGTCATCTCTTACGCCTCTCAAACATTGCACGGTGCTGAGCTGAATTATTCGACGGCTGAAAAAGAATGTTTGGCTGTCATGTGGGTTGTGGAAAAATGGAGACACTATCTGGAGAGGGTTGAGTTTGAAGTGTACACAGACCATCACACTCTGACCTGGGTATTTAATCACCCGAAGACCTCCTTCCGTCTAACCAGGTGGGTACTCCGCCTCCAGAACTTTACTTTCCAGGTGACATATCGGAAGGGCTGTGGCAATATCGTGATGCTCTGTCCAGGGCGTCAAAGCCACCGGGGATGGTGTGTTTGGAAGAGGCACAAAAGATGGTCCTCCCTCTGCCAAGAAGCCTTCAAGACCTGGCTGAAACACAAGCCACCAGTCCATTCAGCCAGAACATCAGGAAGGGACTGGAGCAGCAGAGTACTGACCGGGTACACTTCGTGGACCTCCACGGGTTTCTGTACAGGACCATTCCTCCCTTGGGGATCTACAACACCAACTAGTGGTCCTGGAAGAACTCATCCCCGACTTTCTGAGTTTTTATCATGACAGTCCTTTAGGTGGTCACCTTGGAAGGACAAAAACTTTATTGAAGATCCTGGGGGTTGTGTGGTGGCCGTCTGTCCTGAGAGACGTTTGCCACCACTTGAAGAAGTGCATAACTTGCCAGCAGCTCAAAAACCCACCTGGTAAACCGGCAGGACTTTTATAATCGACAATCACTGATGGACCGGGGGAGACTTTGGGAGTCGACCTGATGGGGCCCTTTCCTTTTACCAGCTCGAGGAAAACCATCCTGATGGTGGTGATCAATTATTTTTCGAAGTGCGTGGAGCTCTTTGCATTAACAGACGCTAAAACCAACAAAATATGCTCCACCCTGAAGAACGAAATCTTCACCCGCTGGGGGGTGCCGAAGAACATCGTTTCAGACCGGGGTCCGCAGTTCACAAGCTCTGTATTGATGAACTTTATACAGCCTGGAGAGTGAAGAAAAACCTGACAACAGCTTACCATCCCCAGGCCAACATGACAGAGCGAGTGAACCGGACCCTGAAGAACATGATCGCCTCCTATGTGGGTGAACGCCATCAGGATTGGGATAAATGGCTCCCCGAGCTCCGTTTGCCCTGAACACCGCTGTGCATGAAGCCACAGGTGAGACGCCTGCTTTGGTTGCGCTGGGCAGACAGCTGAAGGGCCCGCTTGACCGACTCCTTCCCAGAGCCCCTAGTGCAGAAACCACCAGTTACAATAATTTATTGAAGCTTGAGGAATTGTGGCGGAGAATCCAACAGAGGTTGGTGAGTTCGACATCCAGACATGCCAAGTTGTACAATGCCTGGCGTAAGGAAGCACACTTTCAGCTGGGTGATTTGGTCTGGATTAGAGCTCACCATCTCTCGGATGCCAGCAAAAGGTTCTCCGCCAAGCTAGCGCCTAAATGGTTAGGTCCAGCCAAAATCATTTCTCAAAAAGGTCCTGTCAATTTACCAGATTCAAAGGGGTATCGGCACTAACTCCAAGCTTGACACTATTCATGTGGCCAATATCAAGCCGTACTTCGGCCCTCCCTTTTCCAAGGTTTGTTTTGGGGTTGATGTAGTGGGGCTACATAGTCGTAATAGTGTTGTCAGTGTTAGTCTCTGAGTGCGTCTTGTTTCCATCGTCCCGTTTGCTGTTTATGTGTGTGTGAGTGAATGTCGTCCCCGTAAAGGGGGATGGATGACGGAAAGAAACCGCAGCCCCAAATTGGAAAACACCTGTTAACTATCAATCAATTACATCCGGCACAGGACTATTTAAGCAATCAGGAGGAAACAAGGAGGAGAGAGGAGAAAGAAGGAGATAATTTTTTCACGACCATGAACCATCTATACCTGCTGTATTCCACATCGCGTATTTGCATCCAGTTTGTTTTCATTTCGCCAGACTGACTTCCATCCCTCATTACCAGAGACCCCGGGTCGGATCATCATCCACCACGCGCCAAGGAATCACAGTGAGGTTGCTCCATTTACCGGGAAATACAAACACTCCACATATCTGTTAACCATTCATCTGCATTCAGGACAATTGTATACTCGGACTGAAGTTCATGACCATTCATTTCCATATATCATGCATTGTTGTTATTCGTTGTTTGTTATATGTTACAGGGGCAAGGGAGTTTTTGTTGTATTTATATATGGTGGTGTCACGTTGTTGCTGTGGTGGAGGGATATTTATATATATTGTTTCTATTTATTTATTTTGCATTTTTTCTTGTTGTTATTTAATTTAATACAATGAATCATCTATTTTTACATATCTGCTTTTCTTTTGTGCTTATATTTACACTGTCGGTTGTGGGGAAAAGTTTATTTGTTAGAGGTATGGCTTGATTTTTAGATTCAACCTCAGTTATTTATCCAGGCCACAGGTCTTGGAGGTGTAGCTGCCGGCTGGGTAAGGGGTCGGCCGTTACAAATTTGTCCAATTACTTTTGAGCCCCTGAAATGAAGGGATTGTGTTAAAAAATGCTTTAGTTGCCTCACATTTTTATGCAATCGTTTTGTTCACCCCACTAAATTAAAGCTGAAAGTCTGCACTTCAACTGCATCTGAGTTGTTTCATTTAAAATTCATTGTGGTAATGTACAGAACCAAAATTAGAAATAAGTTGTCTCTGTCCAAATATTTATGGACCTAACTGTATATATATTAATATATAAGAGGATGCCGACAGGTTAGACAAACATATAACATTGAAACGCTGGCTGTTTATCTTGGCACAGATTAACAGTTTTATGATACTCAGTCTTTAAAGTGATGGCTGGTGTGTAGAGTTGGTGCTTCCTTGTGCAGTTCAAGTGGAGGATTCTTCTTGCATTCTTTCTTTTTGCTGCATGATCTTTTGTCTTTGGTGTGTCATGCTTTCTTCAGTTAGGCCCTTTGGTGTGTCATCTGCAATTTCATAGGGAAAGGTATTACTCTTTCTAGCACAAGAGTTTAGATGCTGAAGTTCCCTTCTTGAAGTAATGGCTGTTTCTCAGTGTTTTCAGCCCACTGGCCTACAGCTTTGCCTTGGCAAACTGGACCTCTGCTTTCAAGCCCCTTAACTGAAGAGAATTCTCACTTTCAGCTCCCCACAGAGAAGGAAAAATTCAATGGCTTTTTTAGTTTCAGAGAACAGAAAGTCATTTTGCAGATGTCACACTCAGAGAATCCCAGAGAGGATGCCCCGAGGGAATCCCCAGGGAGTTCAGTGAGCGTCAACAGAATATCCCCGGATGGGGTGAGTTTAACTAGCTTTAAAGGAACGTATAATATCTTCTGATTGGATTAAAGTCACTTCCAGTTGCAAAATCAGTGTGTCCTCATAGGTGAGTTCTTCTGTCCATCAGAGTTGTAAATCATTGATTTACAGCTATTTGTTCTTGATTGAGTCCATTTTTTGGCTTCTGACTCAAGAGGTCTCTACAAAGATGCCACTGCAAAAATGTCAGTGGAACTGATTTATACCTTTGTTATCAGTTGAAGAACAGACATGAGAATTCACCTAAATGGGAATGCAAGCTGGGGATGGTGCAGCTGGATGTCTGCATTCCTGCCACTAAACCCATAATTTGCCCTACAGGTGAGTTGCAAAAATTCTTTTGATATGAAATGTTAATGTATGTGAAGTAATATTCATTGTATCCTTTTTTTGATTTTCTATAACATTACAATAAATGAGACAGAAATTGAAAAAATTGGGCTTGGCAATTCTCTCTATTTACTTACAAGCAAAAAGGGCAGATGGCATTTATTTTTACCTAACGTATGGGAATGCATAAAGGTCCCAAAGACCCAAAAGAGCTAAATATATTATAACTAAACCATCTATGGATTATACAATCAGGTAAACGAACAGAATGGCAGCATTTCCAGAAGACCTGACAATAACTTAAAAGAAGTGATTGTTGGGCTTTTTACACCCCTGAAGGACCAGGCTTGGAGTACTCTGTTTACATCAAGACATAATAAAAGGCAGCATGATTCACTAATCAAAGAAATTATGTATGAGTTTGTAATTACTACAACTCAAAAAATGAAAAAAAAGATAAGGATCAGGTTTTATTTTAGTTTATTAGTAATTCTTTCAGACTCTCTTCCTCAGTAATAAATGAAAGTAGAACCACAGTTCTATATACTACTGTCTGCCAAATAAAACGGAGAATAACAAGCAGTTGAACATAAACTATTTCAAAATAGTGCATGGAATTTGAAAGAAAATTAACACATACAACAAAATAGCAGTTACACAGCTGGGTTGCTTTAGCTGTTTTTTATGTGATCAAATTTTTATTTACTTATTACCAATAAACAGTCAAAAAGTTAAAAAAAAAAACAGTACTACTGTAATACAATACAATCCCAACCCATATATGCATATAATCATCCCTCCCCATTAATCCTATCATAAAACTCACACCACAAAAAAAAAATAAAATCATCAAAACCAAACCCAACTAAACCAGACTCTGGAGATTCAACAACAGATAGCTAAGACAACAGAAGAGACTGACAGCAATTAAAGGTGCTAAAAACTAAAAAGGGGGGGAGTCGACTATTGTGGCCAGTAGGGGCGCTGCAGCCTTTCAAACTTCGACACTGCCACAAAGACACAAGTCCTAGGCTCAAATAAGTAATTTATTTATCACAATAATCCTTACAATGGTCATCCAACACACACAATACCTCCCTCTGTCTTTTTTCCCTCTCTGCACAGGCTTGATTATAACAGCATGTCGCACAGATCTAAACAACAGACATCATGTGGGATCCTATAATTTCTTTGAATCAGCCCTCACAAGCTGGAAGGCCTTTTAGTCCTTTGTTATATTGCCATACCACAAATCAATTTCATCATGTTCGTAAACAAGGTAAATATTTCCAAACTGTTGTTGCAGTAGATGTAAAGCAACAACACTTGTAGTGAGCCAAAACTACAGGTAGTGTCACTTATTAGATAAGAAATTGAATGGTAAAAAACAAAGATTTTGATTCATTCTTCAACATTTACTGAGTCATCTTCAGCAGGTTACTTAAACTGCTAGTGATGCAACTGTAGAAATACATCGCTCTATGCACATGTGATTTGTAAGTTGGTTTGAGTGACAGTGTTAGATAAATTGCCCCACCAATATAAGGGCTAATCAGTGTTCCCAGTCCTACCCACTTTTAAATCACTCATGTATCGTTTTTAAAGGCAGCAGATCTCTTGGAGTCGGGCAGTGTCCTCTAGGGTGTTGGCTATGTGTAGATAAATATCCCTCATGTTGGTGGAAGAGGCATCTTTAATGTAGGCTAGGAAAGTATCAAAGTCATAAATTGGCATGAGCTGCTGCAAAATGTTTACCTCTGATTAAATATGGGGGAAAAAGTACCAGGATGACTAGTTAGAACACCATCCAGTTTGAAGCCCTGTGATTTTAAATAGTAGGCTGTATTTAATTGCACCTATTATTCTTCATTAGTAGCTACCTATAATTCCTGGGTAGTTGTCATGAGTTATCATTTTGAACATCCCAGACTTTGTTTTTACACTTATTTTTTCATAGACTTTCCTTTATCACTGTTAAAATATCTTTGTTATTTTTGTGAGATTTCTGCACTGCCATTTTGTGTTATTTTTCTTCGCTATTCCAGCCATTTTATGGCTTCACTGTGTTACTACTTTTCTGGTTTTCAATGCCATGATTGCTGATCATGCCAATGTGTTACATCACAACTAAGATTTTATGTAAGATGGTGATATGCATGCTAACTGCATCCAAGTTTATCAATACTCACAAACCAAACAAACAACCAAAACAGCATTAGGCTGACAGGATTTTTTTTTTTGCTTTTTTCTTGACTTTTGATTTTAATTGAATATATTGTGTTTTAATGCTCTGTACTTTGACTTTATGGTTTTAAAAACAGCTCTTTCTTTCTTGAGTTTGTTTTTAACGTTGTCTCTTTTTACTTTTTGTTTACAATACTTTAGTTTGCTTATATTTTATATATATGTTAATTTTTCTTTTGGTTCTTTTGTGTGGACTGCATTTCACCTAATTTTAGCAACATACCTTTCCGATGTACATTTGCATTTCATTTTTGTTTATTATATGGATTTTGGTTTATGTTAATTTTAGTGTTTGGGTGTTGTTCCAATTCTTGTTTGTTGAGCAATGCCTTTAATATATATTGTGGCCGACGGCCAGGGTCCATGCCTGGTTGCCTGCCCCTTCGCTAAATGTTCAGGGGGAGCAGCCATGGACTGTGCAATACCTCCCCCTGGACGCTAGATGGTAGCCCCCCTAGGTTGGAGCGGTGCCTTATGAAAAAGTTTGGGAAACCCTCTTAATTCTTTGGATTTTTGTTTATCATTGGCTGATCTTTCAATGTAGCAACTTCCTTTTAATATATGACATGCCTTATGGAAACAGTAGTATTTTAGTAGTGACATTAAGTTTATTGGATTAACAGAAAATATGCATCATAACAAAATTAGACAGGTGCATAAATTTGGGCACCCCAACAGAGATATTAAATCAATAATTTGTTGAGCCTCCTTTTGCAAATAAAACAGCCTCTAGACGCCTCCTATAGCCTTTGATGAGTGTCTGGATTGTGGATGGAGGTATTTTTGACCATTCTTCCATACAAAATCTCTCCAGTTCAGTTAAATTTGATGGTTGCCGAGCATGGACAGCCTGCTTCAAATCATCCCATAGATTTTCGATGATATTCAAGTCAGAGGACTGTGACAGCTATTCCAGAACATTGTACTTCTCCCTCTGCATGAATGCCTTTGTAGATTTCGAACTGTGTTTTGGGTCATTGTCTTGTTGGAATATCCAACCCCTGCGTAATTTCAACTTTGTGACTGATGCTTGAACATTATCCTGAATAATTTGTTGGTACTGGGTTGAATTCATCTGACCCTCGACTTTAACAAGGGCCCCAGTTCCTGAACTAGACACAGCCCCACAGCATGATGGAACCTCCACCAAATTTGACAGTAGATAGCGGGTGTTTTTCTTGGAATGTGGTGTTCTTCTTCCGCCATGCAAAGCGCTTTTTGTTATGACCAAATAACTCAATTTTTGTTTCATCAGTCCAAAGCACTTTGTTCCAAAATTAATCTGGTTTGTCTAAATGAGCATTTGCATACAATAAGTGACTGTTTGTGGCGTGAGTGCAGAAAGGGCTTCTTTCTCATCACCCTGCCATACAGATATTCTTTGTGCAAATTGTAGAATGATGTATAGATACACTATCTGCAGCAAAATGTTCTTGCAGGTCTTTGGAGGTGATCTGTGGGTTGTCTGTAACCATTCTCACAATCCTGCGCATGTGCTGCTCCTGTATTTTTCTTGGCCTGCCAGACCTGGGTTTAACAGCAACTGTGCCTGTGGCCTTCCATTTCCTGATTACATTCCTTACAGTTGAAACTGACAGTTTAAACCTCTGAGATTTACTACTACTTTTTGTAGCCTTCTGAACAATCTTTGTTTTCAGATCTTTTGAGAGTTTGATTTGAGGATCCCATGCTGTCGCTCTTCAGAGGAGAGTCAAAGAGAAGCACAACTTGCAATTGACCACCTTAAATACCTTTTCTCATGATTGGACACACCTGTCTATGAAGTTCAAGCCTTAATGAGTTAATCCAACCAATTTGGTGTTGTAAGTAATCAGTATTGAATAGTTACATGCATTCAAATCAGCAAAATTACAAGGGGACCCACATTTTTGCACAGCCAGTTTTTTACATTTGATTTAATTTCAAACAACTAAATACTGCTTCACTAAAAATCTTTGTTTGGAAAAAAACACCCCAGGCTGAGAGGGGTTCCCAAACTTTTCCATATGACTATATCTGATAACACAGGGCACCTGGGAGAGGGATGGTTGCCATATGGCCTATGTCAGCTGAACTTTTACTTTGTTTTTCCAAAAGATCATAGATGGCCAGGAGTTCTCTTTCACTGCCATTTGGATGTATGTTTTTTAAGCAGGCTTTCTGTTAGCACAGTTTTAGCAAGCTTTTAACCAAAGTTTACAGACAAATGTATTACTTTTGTTACTTTTGTTTTACTAGATATGTGCATGTTAATGTATGCAAAAACTGCATTGTTGTATGATTTGCTATTGCTGGATGTAAAATTGTAAATATGTGCTGATTGCTTTGGAACAGTCCTCGCTGAAGTGTGCTATGTAAGAATAAACTGCAGCTGCATTGACTTACAGAGAAGATGGACAAGAACACATTCAAGAAACAATTCCACCTCAGCAGTTCTTTTTTTTTAAAATTTTATTTATTAGTTTTATTGTAATCATTCCATACAAATAGATCAATTTATAACAAAAAAAATTGAAGACAAATCAAACCCCACCCCTGAGAAGGAGAGCTTAGCCAAAGGAGAATTGCTTAGGGCTTTTTAATAAGGCAACAATAAACAAAAGAAAGGAAGAAATATATATAAGTAAATAAAAAATGTAGAAGGGAATTAAATGCGGTGATAGTTATTTCTCTTATTCTAAAATAATATTGATTAGATCCTGCCAGGTTTTAAAAAAATTCTGTACAGATCCTCTAACTGAGAATTTAATTTTTTCCAATTTCAAATAATATAAAACATCGGTTTCCCACTGACTTATCAGAGGAGAGTTAGGATTCTTCCAATTTAACAAAATAAGTCTGCGTGCCAAAAGTGTAGTGAATGCAATCACCGTTTGCTTGTCCTTCTCCACTTCAAGTCTGTCTGGAAGAACACCAAACACAGCTGTTAATAGGTTAGGAGGGATTGTGATACCAACACTGTCTGAGAGGCACTTAAACATTTTGGTCCAAAATGATGTTAGTTTGGTGCAGGCCCAAAACATGTGACCCAGTGAGGCAGGAGCTTGGTTGCAGTGTTCGCAGGTTGGATCTTGCCCTGGAAACATTTTGAACAGTTTTAAGCGAGACAGATGAGCTCGATATGTAATTTTTAGTTGAATAATTTGCGCATATGGAGCTCGAGTGAATTCTCTGCTTTGCTACCTTCCACCCATTTTCTGGTATATTAATTAAGAGATCTTCTTCCCAATGTCCTCTTGGGTCTTTGAAAGGTAGGGACTCTAATAAGATTTTATATAATGCGGAAATGGTGTTTAATTCCTCGAAATTGAGCAGTATTTTTTCCAGCATGGTGGAGGGTACAAGGTGAAGAAAATTGGGCAGTTTCTGTTTAACAAAATTTCTAGAGATAGAAATGAAGTGAAAAGATAGAAGATAGTGAAAGAAATGTTTAGCTGGGAGGTTGAATTTGGAACGTAATTGTTCAAAAGATGCAAATATGTTGTCTATATAAAGATCTCTGAGCATTTTAATCCCAAAACTTTTCCAGGTATTAAAAACTGGATATGTTTGCGAGGGTTGAAAGAGGTGGTTCTCTTGCAGAGGTGCCACGGAAAAAAGATTTTCCATCTTAAAATGCTTTCTAAGTTGGTTCCATATTCTGAGTAAGTAAAGCACAATTGGGTTATTAGTATATCTGCGATAACTTGCATTTATTGGAGCACAGAGCAGGGAGTATAAAGAAGTACTGCAGGATTTTACTTCTATTGCGAACCAAGCCTGTGTATGTTCATTTTTTTGTGTCTAGGTTTTTATGGCTTGTATGTTTGCTGCCCGGTAATAAAACTAAAAATTAGGTAAAACCATGCCACCTTCTGCCTGAGGTCTTTGTAGGGTCGCTCTTCGGATACGTGGGTGTTTTGAGTTCCAAATGAATGAGGTTATTGTTAAATCTAATTTCTTAAAAAACGATTTATTGATATATATTGGAATGTTTTGAAATAAAAAAAGAAGTTTAGGAAGGATATTCATCTTAACAACGTTAATTCTTCCGGCTAGAGTGAGATGAAGGGTTGACCATCTATGCAAGTCTTGCTTAATTTTTTCCATACAGACGGCAAAGTTTTGGACACCCTACCTTTTACCATAGCAGATCAGTTTAAATACCTAGGGGTAAATATCACAACTAAACATAAAGCTCTTTACCACCTCAGCAGTTCTGATGGTCTCATTCTCTCTTTATCCCCCCAAATACTTTTACATACAGTACTCACATAAGATTATTAAAAATATATGAACAGAATTCAATGTCCAATAAAAATACAAAATGCATCTTATTGAAAACAATAACTTTAAGTAGACTTTATTAAATGCAAAGCCACATAGTTTGGGCTGTCTTACAAGCTTTAAAAAAGTAAGCATAACTTGAATAAAAAGTAGTAAGTTTTATTAGAGCAAATTAAAAAAAGTAAAGAATGCAATAACCCAAGCATAAATTTGAAATAGTAAAATCTTTATGCATAGCATATTTGCAGAAATATTCTAGGAAAAAAAAGGTTTTAAGTGCTTTTTTAATTAGTTGAACAAAAAATCTAACAAAGCAACAACTTGTCCAGCTATGAATACTGTATATGGCTGTGCAAGTTTTATACATTTATATTAAAAATAACTATACAAGGCAAATCTTTCAAAATGGAAAAGTGTCAACTAAGAGAAAGGAAAGAATGCTGGATAGCTTGTGAATGAATCAGATAGATGCTAGCATCATTTCACAGCTAAACTTTAAACAAACTCATTTCCTTAACATCAATATATATATATATATCATACATGCCATATATATAGGATGTTCTTGTTCTATTTAGTTTAAACACCTTGTTTTGTTCAGAATGTGATCATTTGGCCAAGCCTACAAGGACTAAATTAACCCCTTGAATGTTAGACCTGAGCATCACTTGGGCGGTAAAAACAGTGTTATAAGTGTTAGTCCCGAGTGTCATTCAAGCAACAGTTTAGATGCGTCTCATTTAAGAAAAAGGATTATTTGGGCTGTAAAAGTAAAAGTGGCAACTGCATTAGTGTCGAGCGCTACTTGGGCAATATTATAGGTGTGTCTTTCATAAGCGTCAGGCCTGACTCATTGTCCGTTACCCAGGACATGGTGTAGACTCGTTTTTTTCCTAACCTAATAATGGCATCTCGTAAGTAATGCCTCTTATCAGCAGTGATGACGAAGTGAATCTGTCTTCAGTAAGTGAAACCAAAAGTAATTCTGGTGAATTCGAAAGTGACACTCTCGTCACTCACACATGTGCAATGTGCTGTTCATATTATTATTATAATGATTATTATTTTTATTTATTATTATTATTTGTATCATTATTTTGCTTTCTACACTTCTGACTTTGTAATTCTACTGTTTTACATATTTACAGTAGAAAGGTGAGATTTAATAAAAATATAATATTTCAAGCCAAAAAAAGGCAATGCTTTTTACATGTTTTTATGAGAAAAATTATAATGCTAAAGAGATTAAAGGAGACACAGAGAGGTGTAGTGGTGGATGACAGCAGATAGCAACTTGTCTCTGCCTTTCTGTCTACATACTGGTCCACCAGTAAGGGTCATTCATTCCACTCTGTCTCTACACAGAATATCAACACGGTTTCAGTCTTCTCTATGACAAACCCAAAGGACAACTGAATGCACCAAAAACAATGTTAGGATTTCAGAAGGTTTTTTTTTTTCCTATTCCTATTTGCTTTCCTTTTGTCAAATAATTTCTTTTAATTCCCATTATTTTAGTTAATTCTCCACTATGTTTAGTTAATTAATTTATTTAGGTAATAGCCCTTTTAAGGTAACAGCTGTATATAGACAGTATACATTTCTGGCTGCCACTGTTTCTTTGCAGTAGCATTTGTTTCACTAACCATGTAAGTTTAATGGTCTTTTTACCATTAACTATTGGTATTTCAGGATTTTGAATTTTGGCTTTCATTTTATTTTTCTCTAAAGTTCTTTTAACTCTTTTCTTTTCCTAACTTTAGTGAATTTCAAAAATTTAAGTTTTGTTTTTTTTTACATTTAAAATTTTTGAATTTAGAATTTTATTCTTTTAATTTTATTCATTATTTTCTTTAATTAACAAAGTTTAATTATTATGTTTCCTTTGTGGCCAGGGATTTTGACATTGCTTTTGGGACAAAATCCTAACAATCAATAGTTTAGACAGAAGAGTCCCCCTGTTGTAATTAACTTTTTTTTATTCCTCTGGAGTTTTCCATAAGTTAAAAAATTGTTGTAATTAACTTTTTTTTATTCTTCTGGAGTTTTCCTTAAATTAAAAAATTGTCTTTATCAATTCTGGGGTTTTCTTATCTAGCTGATCCATTTTAAACATTTGTTTTTTTGTTTGGAGTCATTATTTAATAGTTGTTTATTTAATAAAATCTTTTTCAACACCATCTTGTTTTTGTAATGGGTGTTGCCATTTTGAGAGCTTTGTATCAGCTGTTACTTTGGAAACACTCCAGTCATGCACTGAGAGTATACGTCAATAATGAATTCCAGAGTGACAAAATAAAGTCTGCTCCTCGTAAGCCCCAAACTATCTGAGATTGAATTTACTTACTGGCAATTACATGTGATACTCTTTGTTGTTTTGATATTTGATCCCTGCTTGAAATAAGACATTCAATTTTGGTTTTGGATTACAGGTTTTGATGGTAGATTCTTGACTTTCAGTTTTGACACATTTTCTCTCTGTCCCTCCTTCAAGATAATACACCACCAATGTCTACACTGAGAAATAGGCTTCATAAAATTCAGACATCAGACTGAAAGTCAGAGCTAGAACCTATTTATCAATTGCCTGATTGATAATCACAAAAACGTGATGGATTTTTAAGTTTGTTTAAATTTCAGACCGCAGTCAGAAGGTTGCTGGTTCAAATCCCATAAATGCCAGAAGTGATTCCACTCCATTGGGCCCTTGAGCAAGTCCCTTAAGCTGTAGTTACTCTGTCCTCGGTATGATATTAATGTACATCAAGCCCTGCAACCAGATCCTCCATCCATCTTGCAAAGTAAACTTGGGGGCAGAATTGGCAGTCCAGATACTATAAAAAACCTCACACTCTTCCACTCCATTTGAAATAGTGTGGTGCTGAGGCATCACCCATTGCGCGGCTACGCTCAAGTCCTAATTTAGGATGCTGAGGTGGTTCATTGTGTGGTGGGTGCGGCAATGCACTGTATCACTGTATAGATCTGTGCTGATCAGCTTCACCAACACTCATGATAATATATAATCTCTCCTTAATCCAGTCTGATGTACCAACATGCTTTTAAAGACCCATCCTTGTCCTGGTACCTCAGAATGCAAGTCCAACCTGTCTGAATGACAATCGACCCATCGCAATAACACCTATAGCACTGAAGTGCTTTGAGAGACTAGTCAAATATCACATATGTTCTTTTCTTCCAAAAGGAGCTGGATCCATTATAGGTTGCATATCGCTGCAGTAGATCCATGGTCGATGCCATAACCTTGATCCTTTATACTCTATTATACCCACCTGGACAGCATGAGAAGGAATTATATGCAAATCTTATTTACAGACTATACCTCGGCATTTAACATAATAATCCCCTCTAAGGTCACCACCAGGCTTAAGGACCTGTGTCTGAGAACTTCATTGTGTAGCTGGATTTTTAACTTCCTGACAGGCAGACCCCAGGTGATTCAGCTGGGTGGCCACTCCTCATCATCCCTCACTCTCAACTCAGGCACTCCACTGGGCTGTGTTCTGAGTCCACTGCTACAGTCTGTCTACACATGTGACTGTGTGGCAGTACATGACTCTAAAATTATTGTCAAGTTTGCTGATGACACAGTTATGGTAAGCCTGATCTCTAACAACAATTAGGTGTATCTGGATGAAGTGGAGAGTCTGTCACACAACAGTCTACTCCTGAATGTCAAGAAGACAAAGGAGGCGATTGAGCACTTTAGGAGGAAACAGCATCAGCACTACCTCGGTGCCCACATCACAGAGAAATGAACATGGCCCAAACACACTGTCACCTTAGTCCCAGAGATTTTAGGCTGACCTCCCAATTACTAAAAAACTTCTACACATTCATCATTGAAAGTATTACGACAGGCAGTATTACTGCCTGGTTTATGAAACACACAGCAGGACCACAAGGCAATGCAGGGAGTAGTGTGGTGCACTTCCTAACTTCAAGGACATCAACACCAAGCCATGTAGGATCAGGGCCAAGAAAACTATAAATTATACTAGTCATCCCAACAAGGGCCTCTTTTCTGTACTGTGGTCATGTAAACGTTACCACTGACTAAAGTCAGTTCTGACATACTGAGGAGAAGCTTTTTTATACAGTCCATCTGCAACTTGAATAAGGAAAGTGTGTAGAAGTACATGATGCCCTATTGTTAATGCCTTTATATGAAACTATTTTTTAGTTAATTACTATCACATATTTAAAGTTATATTAATGATTTCTGAATATTTATGGAGTATTAGGCCAGGTTTATACTTCAGACGATGCGACACATGCTCCAGCGGATGCTACTGCTACGCAAGCGTTTTACTGTTTACACTTGTGCATGTACTTTACATAAATCTGGAAGATTCCACCAGGTGGCAGTGCGAGATATCATCATGGGGATAAAACGTTCGATTTCGCTGTATTGTGAATTGCCTGAAACTTCCATTAAATTCTGAGGACACCTTGCTACAGTATCTCTGAAAATAATGTTTAATGATTACATCCACCAATGTGTTCATTCTAGCAAGCATTGGGCGCAAGAAAGAAACAAAATCCTTGGACGGGGCATCAGCTCATCGCAAGGTGAACACAAGCACACACATACACTAGCGTCATTTTAGCGTCACCAAAAACTTTATGTATTTGGAAGGAAACTGGAGCACACTGTGAAAACCCATGAGAAAAACAGGCAAACTGCAAAATGCTGCCACTCTGCCACCGTGCCGCCACAACATGTAATTACTAGCAGTATTCATTATTTAAATTAACGACTTATCTGTAAAATGTAACATACATACTTTAGTGCATTTCATCATGAAAATGATATCAAGTATAAATCTAAGGATTCTAAATGTGCAGATAGCTAAAATATCATAAATGTAATGTGTTCTGTGTGTGGCGATTGCTGCTGTCAGTTCAGGAGGAAGCCCCAGAAGCACATAGCGATTAACAACTGGGTCGGTTTTAAGATGACGTTTATGATGGTCTACTTTAATAATAAAGTAAACTACGAGGTTAAAGTGGATGTTTTTTTAGAGTAAAGCCGAAATTTCCACTTTAATCACAAAATAGACCTTTTCGCCATGCCCTTATTTTTTTTTTTCTCTGTGGCTCAAATACGCTGCTGTACATTTTGATGATGTTTTAAAGGGACAAAAAAAAAAAAAAAACAGACCGCACAGAAGATGGTATGTGAGACCTTTAAAATATATTGGGTCATTATGATGGGGAATTTACGACGCTTGAATATAAAAGCCCCTCCTTTAACCGCCACCTTATCGTGGTGGAGGGGTTTGCGTGTCCCAATGATCCTAGGAGCTCTGTTGTCCGGGGCTTTATGCCCCTGGTAGGGCCACCCAAGGCAAACTGGTCCTAGGTGAGGGATGAGACAAAGTGCGGTTAAACAAAACCTCCTATGATGAAAAACAACTTTGGACGGCGTTTTCCCTCGCCCGGACGCGGGTCACCGGGGCCCCACTCTGGAGCCAGGCCTGGAGGTGGGGCTCGATGGCGAGCGCCTGGTGGCCGGGCCTGCACCCATGGGGCTCGGCCGGGCACAGCCCGAAGAGGCAACGTGGGTCCCCCTTCCCATGGGCTCACCACCTATGGGAGGGGCCAAGGAGGTCGGGTGCAGTGTGAGTTGGGTGGTGGCCGAAGGCGGGGACCTTGGCGGTCCGATCCTCGGCTACAGAAGCTGGCTCTTGGGACGTGGAATGTCACCTCTTTGAAGGGGAAGGAGCCTGAGCTAGTGCGCGAAGTTGAGAGGTTCCGGCTAGATATAGTCGGACTCACCTCGACGCACAGCTTGGACTCTGGAACCAATCTCCTTGAGAGGGGCTGGACTCTGTACCACTCTGGAGTTGCCCCCGGTGAGAGGCGCCGAGCGGGTGTGGGTATACTTATTGCCCCCCGAACTTGGAGCCTGTACATTGGGGTTTACCCCGGTGGACGAGAGGGTAGCCTCCCTTCGCCTTCGGGTGGGGGGACGGATCCTAACTGTTGTTTGTGCGTATGCACCAAACAGCAGTTCAGAGTACCCACCCGTTTTGGAGTCCCTGGAGGGGGTGCTAGAGGGCATACCTTCTGGGGACTCCCTCGTTCTGCTGGGAGACTTCAATGCTCACGTAGGCAATGACAGTGAGACCTGGAAGGGCGTGATTGGGAGGAATGGCCCCCCCGATCTGAACCCGAGCGGTGGTTTGTTATTGGACTTCTGTGCTCGTCACGGATTGTCCATAACGAACACCATGTTCAAGCATAGGGGTGTTCATATGTGCACTTGGCAGCAGGACACCCTAGGCCTCAGTTCGATGATCGACTTTGTGGTCGTGTCGTCGGACTTGCGGCCACATGTCTTGGACACTCGGGTGAAGAGAGGGGCGGAGCTGTCAACTGATCACCACCTGGTGGTGAGTTGGCTTCGATGGTGGGGGAGGATGCCGGTCAGGCATGGTAGGCCCAAACGTGTTGTGAGGGTCTGCTGGGAACGTCTGGCAGAGCCCCCTGTCAGAAGTAGCTTCAACTCCCACCTCCGGCAGAACTTCGACCATGTCCCGAGGGAGGTGGGGGACATTGAGTCCGAATGGGCTATGTTCCGTGCCTCTATTGTTGAGGCAGCTGACCGGAGCTGTGGCCGTAAGGTGGTCTTTGCCTGTCGTGGCGGCAATCCCCGAACCCGTTGGTGGACACTGGCGGTGAAGGATGCCGTCAAGCTGAAGAAGGAGTCCTACAGGACCCTTTTGTCCTGTGAGACCCTGGAGGCAGCTGATAGGTACCGGCAGGCCAAGCGGAATGCGGCTGTGGTGGTTGCTGAGGCAAAAACTCGGGCATGGGAGGAGTTTGGGGAGGCCATGGAGAACAACTTTCAGACGGCTTCGAGGAGATTCTGGTCCACCATCCGGCGTCTCAGGAAGGGGAAGCAGTGCAGTGTCAACACTGTATATGGTGGGGGTGGTGCGCTGCTGACCTCGACTCGGGACGTTGTGGGTCGGTGGGGGGAGTACTTCGAAGACCTCCTCAATCCCATTAACATGCCTTCCAATGAGGAAGCAGAGCCTGGGGACTCAGAGGTGGGCTCCCCCATCTCTGGGACTGAGGTCACCGAGGTGGTCAAAAAACTCCTTGGTGGCAGGGCCCCGGGGGTGGATGAGATACGCCCGTTCCTCAAGGCTCTGGATGTTGTAGGACTGTCTTGGTTGACACGCTTCTGCAACATCGCATGGACATCAGGGACAGTGCCTCTGGATTGGCAGACCGGGGTGGTAGTCCCCCTCTTTAAGAAGGGGGATCGGAGGGTGTGTTCCAACTACAGAGGGATCACACTCCTCAGCCTCCCTGGAAAAGTCTATTCAGGGGTCCTGGAGAGGAGGGTCCGTCGGATAGTCGAGCCTCAGATTCAGGAGGAACAGTGTGGTTTTCGTCCTGGTCGCGGAACAGTGGACCAGCTCTATACCCTTAGCAGGGTCCTGGAGGGTGCATGGGAGTTTGCCCAACCAGTCTACATGTGTTTTGTGGACTTGGAAAAGGCATTCGACCGTGTCCCTCGGGGAATCCTGTGGGGGGTACTCCGAGAGTATGGGGTACCGGCCCCCCTGATAAGGGCTGTTCGGTCCCTGTACGATCGGTACCAGAGCCTGGTCCGCATTGCTGGCAGTAAGTCGAACCCGTTTCCAGTGAGAGTTGGACTCCGCCAGGGCTGCCCTTTGTCACCGATTCTTTTCATAACTTTTATGGACAGAATTTCTAGGCGCAGCCAGGGCGTTGAGGGGGTCCGGTTTGGTGGGCTCAGGATTGGGTCACTGCTTTTTGCAGATGATGTTGTCCTGTTTGCTTCATCAGGCCGTGATCTTCAGCTCTCTCTGGATCGGTTCGCAGCCGAGTGTGAAGTGGCTGGGATGAGAATCAGCACCTCCAAATCCGAGACCATGGTCCTCAGCCGGAAAAGGGTGGAGTGCCCTGTCAGGGTTGGTGGCGAGATCCTGCCCCAAGTGGAGGAGTTCAAGTATCTCGGGGTCTTGTTCACGAGTGAGGGAAGAATGGAGCGTGAGATCGACAGGCGGATCGGTGCGGCATCCGCAGTAATGCGGGCGCTGCATCGGTCTGTCGTGGTGAAAAAGGAGCTGAGCCGCAAGGCGAAGCTCTCAATTTACCAGTCGATCTATGTTCCTACCCTCCCCTATGGTCATGACCTATGGGTAGTGACCGAAAGAACGAGATCGCGAATACAAGCGGCTGAAATGAGTTTCCTCCGCAGGGTGTCTGGGCTTTCCCTTAAAGATAGGGTGAGAAGCTCAGTCATCCGGGAGGGGCTCAGAGTAGAGCCGCTGCTCCTCCGCATCGAGAGGAGTCAGATGAGGTGGCTCGGGCATCTGATCAGGATGCCTCCTGGACGCCTCCCTGGTGAGGTGTTCCGGGCACGTCTAACCGGGAGGAGGCCCCGGGGAGGACCCAGGACACGTTGGAGGGACTATGTCTCTCGACTGGCCTGGGAACGCCTTGGGATTCTCCTGGAAGAGCTAGAAGAAGTGGCCGGGGAGAGGGAAGTCTGGGCATCTCTGCTCAAGCTGCTGCCCCCGCGACCCGACCTCGGATAAGTGGGAGACAATGGATGGATGGATGGATGGATGAATATAAAAGCTCCATGAATGCATCTGTATGGTATATCGGCATTTTCCTTCACCACCTCAAACCATTCATCAGACATTGAAGCCCGCATATCAGTCCTGGTGGATCCTCAAAGTGGCTTTCTGTCACATGTAGATAGTAAACAGAGACTTTTATCACACTGCGCCCCTGACTTTTTGCTGGTACTGCAACTCGCGCATGCATCGCATTAATTTCTGAGGATGTGCTCAGAGGACGTGTCAAATGAACGCTGGGAATGCGTGGAAGCCATGATGCGTACGCGTTCTGAGTGGGACGTATAAACAAGACGTTATTGTTATTGTCTTTTTAGATTTTTCCTAAAGGTACACTCATTGGAGCTGAGCAACTAAACATTTCATTCTGTATTGTACTGTAGGTATAGTTTGTATGTGACAAATAAAATTGTATCTGACTTGTATGAGGTTTTGGCTAAAAAGAGGAGCACAATTAGTAACAGACTGAGATAACTGTGTTACTCCAAGGAGTGCTATGTGAGGTTGTTTCTTCCCTCAGCTATCAGGCTCTATAATGAGTCACCTGTCAGCTGAGGCAGTATTGTCTCCTGTTTACTGACTGGTGCTGAGCTGGTCTGGCAGACATCTTAACAGAAACTGACACTATGTGCAATATGCTGTGCCAGTGACTGACATCTTGTACTATGGAATTATGACTTATAAGTATGTGCAATTCTAATCATATTACACTTAGTAAATACCTAAACTTTGTTAATTTACTTATAAATGCATATTTGTACCTTGCTAGATTACTTAAGATTATAATAATTCTTGTTATATGTGTATTTGTCTGCTGCTGTAACCCTGCAATTTCTTTCAGGATTAAGTACTAGGGTGTTGTACCGTGTTAGCCATTATGATAATAATGGTTTATCATAATTGATTTAGTATGCGTAAATCAACAGGACATACATTTAACTGGGACAATGTACAAGTAAAATTTAAGGCCAGTACTAAAAGTGCCAGAGAGCTGGCCGAATCTTGGCTATCAAATGAGAACGCCATCAACAGACACTTGGACATAAATCCAGCATATGCAAACTTAAGAAGAACATGTTCAGAATAAATAAACTGTACACCCAATACCCCCCCCCCCCCCCCCCGATCACACTGACTTAGCCACCTCCCCCACCCTCCCATGTAATTTTTTGCTATATATTGCCTTTGATATTTGTAAGTCTAAGCATTATCCTCTGATGAAGACCATCTAGCAGGGGTTGAAAGCTCAAGAATAAAAACTACCTTATGATACGTGATTCATTTTCTCTCCCTTTGTGGATCTCCAGTGGCAAATATGCAAACCGTATCATAGACCTTCTCTTCTACTGTATATATATATACATATATATATATATATATATATATATATATATATATATATATATATATATATATATAAAACACATTGTTAAATATGCAGGTAGCCTTTATACTTCTATAAGAAATTAAAGACAGGATCATCATTGAATTCATGTTCCCTACTACATTCAAAGAGCTGTGTATAAATTCCTGAAAACCTGAAAAAATAAAAACTAAAATACTTAAAATAAATATGAATTATGGGTTTGTAAGTGTCCTACAGAATGAAGATGCTGAACTGTAGTTGTTGCTTTTAAATCCCAGCTGCACTTTTCCCTTGTGGCAGCCTGCAATGCCTTTTCCTTTGTCATGTCCTCAGAAATGACTTCTAAAACCTGTCATAGCAAACTTATGTACACATTTCTGTTCATTTCTAAATTACCCGAGTGTTTTAGCTTTCATACAAAGAACCTGAAATGAAATAATAAATAAATAAACAAGTACCCTGAACAGAATGCCAGCAACACTTAATATCTTGCAGCATGGAAGTTTATTTGAAGAGGGGGAAATGCTCCTTTCTCCTGCATTGTGGCCAAAAGCGATTCATACCTATCACTATAACAACATATATTTTACCTTCATGAGTTGAGCAGGGAGTGCGTAATTCTGAGGACATTATTTTCACGCTGTATCTGGGAATATATTTCTAGGGGGAACAAAAAAAGCAATATTGTCTAAATGAACAGGCTTCCTTAAGTAAAATACAGCAATGCTGTAAAATAGCAAACAAATAAAGACCCACAATCAGAAAAAAAATACACACGTTTGTGTACGTGTGTGCAAAAAAATTTAATTTGGGTCACGGTACAAGACAGACAAAGAAGTTCTAAACCAAGATAAGGTATAGTTTGATAAAATACAAGCATATACATCATTGATGAAATCACAGTGGTTGCATGATACATTGTGTGTCCGAGTCTGGCACAGCTGTTTGCATGGAAAAACAAATAAATCCTGGCAGATGACTTAGACAACAGGGGTAAGTGTTAGACTATTATAAATTACAGTTAAGGCTCATAGAAAAATGGCATGGCAGCTTGGAACACATTGTTATATTACTAATATGATGAATTAACCTAGCCATGAGCCATGTTTACAGTTGAAAAAAAAGAGGAGATTGAAGACAGGGAGGACAATTGAATCTTAGGTTCAGAGATCATATTTCTTAAATAAACTGTCAGGATCTTTAAGTGTAAAGTATATTTAACATTTGAGTTGTATCTGAAATATTATTCATAGTCTTCCTGTAAAGTACTGATCACAAATAATGCTGAAAAAGAAGGGCATGTATCTAAAATAATCAGTAGATTTTTGAAATGTTTCAGAAAGCACCCAGAAATGTCCATTTAGAGCTAAGTCACTGAAGGGCCATTGTGTGGTGGAATAAACTGCCCTAGTCTAGTAAAAACTTGTAACACTGAATGTTACTGTGCTTTTGGCTGCATGTTGTGCTACCTCAAGATTACCCTCTTTGCTCAGTTTGGTAATCTAAATAAATAAAATCGTAAACCTTTTGAGTGTTTGTTTGTCTGAATTGATTTTCACAAAATTTTGCATATGCTTTGCTGTTGGTCCAATTTAAATATAGACTATATGTCACAATGCTGTAATAATGGGTGGGAGCAACTCAAGAACCAGCACTAATGCACGGACTACAATTCCCATCAGGCAGTTGGAGTGTACCGAGGCTAAGGCAAGGGTATCATCATTAGCACGTACAAAATTTGATACCAACCCAAAGCAGAATCTCACCTGAGACCTCAGGTATGTGCAGTTTCTTCTTTCTAATTAATCTGGATAACAATTTCATTACTTCACACAATTACAGGTTTTGTCTGAGAGTATGTGTTTTTGTCTCATCGTGGGGTGTGTTTAGCCATGTTGAATTTTCAAAAGACAGTTATTCCCCTATGTATTTATACCCAAGTAACGCTGGATACCTTGGTGAATATTCATGTAAAAATAGTAAACTATTCCCTGGCAGCCTATTCAACACATTATGAAAGGAAAGCATAATTTGGAGCTGAAGTCTAGTCTGGCAAAGGCTCATCTGTGTCTGCAAAAAGACACATCAGTGTAAAAAACAGTGCATTTGCAATATTGTCTGTCAGTCAAGCAGGTTAGACACATGGACACCAGTGGGTTGGAGAGTTGGAATATTTAATTAATATGAAGTTTAGGTAATGTGCACATAACTTATCTGCAGAAATAACCCCAACATATCTTGTGAACAGTGGAAAAGTTGTGGTTGTTTACTGTGTGGCATGGCCTAGTTTGGCATGGCCTAAACTGATTACCTCATATTGTATAATGCTGCATTGTTTTGCTGTAAAAAGAGGAAAGGATCAACTCTTGAAAGAATATCTTGAAAAAAATCTTTAAAAGTGTGGAATTCCAAATCATTCTCTTTAGAAAGCCACACAAAAAAGGAATTGTCAAGAATGGCACAGCAAATTGGAAGTTACTTGTCTGAAGCTTTATTTCTGCAAAGGGTTTATGGCCTGCATTTGCCACAACAACCCCTTGTTTATAGAATTGGAGACCAACGGACATAAGGTTATATGTGGAGTAAGGGCTGTCTTAACGCATGGGCATGCCGGGCAGTTGCCTGAGGGTCCCACAAGCATAGAGGCCTCATGCTAATCTATGTATGTTGTGACTTGCTGAGTGGTTGTGTAGGTAGGGACCCAGTGCACTACTTTGCCAGGGGGCCTGTAATGCTGTTAAGAAGGCCCTGTGTGGAGTCATTGACATATTTAAGAAATTGTTATCCCTTATGGTCCTCACTCCCTGAAACCTGTGTAAGGGGGTCTTCATGATTCCTAGGGTGGAGATCTGAACCTACTGGAACAAATATTCATTTTGATCAATTCAAACTATACAAAAATGTTTTGAAATATTGTCAAATTATAAAAATGAAATTACCATAAGACAGATTATTGAGAAGTCTGGCCTACGTCTCATATTTGAAATGTAAAATTAGGTTAATTTGCAACTATAAATTTGCTCAGTATGAGGGTGTGTGGCTATTAGCATGTGACAGACTAGCAGAGTTGATTCCTGCCTCATGCCCAAAGCTGCTGGAATAGGATTTGCCCCTTCTGGTCTAAGCAGATGCAGAAAATAGATGAATGCAACATTTTTTGGGGGGGGATTTGGTTTGTTACAATATCAAGGGAAAGAATAAAAATGACAGGTGCAACTCCCAAATCTTCGCATTTCAACTCTTCATTGCTTTGTTCAAACCTGTGGCAAAACCTGGCAGCAAATCTTAAGAGAACAGAACAGCAGTGTGTTGAAAGGCGTATTCCAATGCCGCCACATCTGACTTACTAATCAGCTTGAGAAGATGTCTCAAGGCTGTTGAAGGAGTCCCAGGGAAACCAAAGTGATCATGGGGGGAAAGGCATCTAAATGGAAAGGGGTCCACAAGACAATTGCTTCTTTACTTGTTTATACTTTATGCATACTGATAATGTTTAAAAACTGAATTGTTCTTGTGGTTTTACACTTAAAAATGAAATCTTCAACTGCTGCCCCATAGTAGTTGTGGTTCAAGGTTGGGGATCCGTTCTTGCTGAATTTTGTAGATTGTCTCTGCTGTTTTGCAGAATTGTCCTGAAAAATGTGAAAATATCCTACATGGATTGGTGATTTATATTTTCCAAAGTGACCAACTGCCCAGAGCTGGCACCAGAATTATTCTAATTACCTGACAGAGAATCAGTTCTCTGTTACCTTGACTAGGAAAATAAAGTTTAGAAATGAAAGATGGAAAATAATGTTTTAATGTTTTTTGGACAACATTTTATTGAATACTGCTGACTTGTTATTTGTAATATTAAAGTGAGTCTACATTTATACATGTTCCTAAAATAAAATGCTACAAAAGGCTAGATAAAAACAATATTAGAATCTTCCACCATTGTTTACAAATGAAAGAACTTACACTTGGTTATGAATTCTGGGCTTTTAGGGAACATGCAATAAACTTTTCGACCCACCAGTAAAGTACCCAACAGGTTGCCATTAACTACATTTTTTTGAATTTCCAGAACCTATCAGGTCATGAGGTTTCAGTTAAGACCAAGATCAAGGTTCTAGCCCCATTAGTTCCCAGGTAATCGTGTGAAAAACAGACAGAACTTAAACTTGGTTATGAATTCTGAACTTGTATGTACTGTGTCCTGGGGAGTTTTCAACAGATGGACTTGCTGGGACCGTGATTTAATTACTATAAACTTTTCTGCCTACCAGTAAACTGTCCAACAGATTTCCAGTACCTACATTTTCTTTTAAATTTCCAGAACCTATCAGTTTATAAACTTTCAATTAAGACCAAGATCAAGGTTCTAGCCCCATTATTTTGTGAGTGATCACGTGACAGATGGACAGACATTAGCGTATACAACATAATGTATATGAACATATATGTATGAAAAGCTACATGTCTCTGAATGATTCTCTTGACTGACTGAGGAGAAATTCTTGGCTGTTTGAAAACAACATAAGGAAAAACAGTCTTCATTATTGGATCCAAACTCATTGAAAACGTGAAAATGCTGTGATGATGTTTCATATTCAGTAGCCAGAAAGGGTAACCCTAGTGCTTGCCCATGACAGTTGCAGAATAGCACAAATGATAACATGTCCAACTGTAAGTCAGTAACAATGTGGTTTGAGTCTGACCTGTATTCTTATTTTATCTCATCTTGATGTCATTTAAGTATGTCATTAGAATTCTGTTAATTCCTCTGAAAATGTACTGTTATGGCAATTAAGTTATCCATTAAAACAGAAAAACAAAATTTCTTGCAGAATGGGAGTCTAATTATTTTTATTTCTATTCTAATAATATAATATAATATAATATAATATAATATAATATAATATAATATAATATAATATCTATCTTACTAAACCACAGTTAATTTATGCACGGCGGACGCACCGAGGCGCATGCGCACTGCGACCTTACAGTTAATTTATGCACGGCGGACGCACCGAGGCGCATGCGCACTGCGGCCTTTGTGCCCACCCCAGAGTCCAGAGTCAAATGCAGCGGCTTCCCAAAACGCGGCGGCTTCCCAGAGTCAGTAGGTGGCGCACAAACAACACAACCTGTGAGCGCCCCCGCCCCAGAGTCCAGAGTCAAACGCAGCGCACTACACTTGCTCTAATCCACTGTGCCAGTAATATACATCACATAACGGTCACAGACTCTAACCCAGCGGCTTCTCAGACTCAGTGCCTGGCACACGGACACCACAACCTGTAAACTAAACCTGCTGTGCTCCACTCTGCCAGCAGTCGGTGTCAGCTAAGGCAACGGAATCACGTCTCCACAAAACGAAACCGCCTTAGTACAGATATGCTTATTTAATTAAATGACATTTCCCCAGACGCACCCACCCTCCATCATATGTCATCCATCCAAATAATTTATGCACGGCGGACGCGCCACAGTGCACGGATAAACACAATGAACGAGCGCACCCACAACGCGCTTTTGATGCAGCACAGGCAAAGGAGGCACGTATCCAAATGGAGGGAGCTCAACGATTAGTAATACCTGTACTACCTGTAATACCTGTAAACGAGCCCGTATGCATACAAACAATGAACGAAGGCGCCCACACAAAGAAACTGCTTTAGTTCAAATAGAGTTATCGAATTAAATGGAAACTTTACCATGCCTACGACCTGTGAACTACACCTGAGGTAAAGTGTGCACGCCGGGTTGAACAGCCACCTGGACGCGACCATAACTAAACTTGCTGTGCTCCACTCTGCCAGCAGTTGGTGTCAGCAAAGGCAACAGAATCACGTCTCCACAAAACGAAACCGCTTTAGTACAGATATGCTTATTGAATTAAATGACATTTCCCCAGATGCAATCACCCTCCATGATATGTCATCCATCCAAATATCGGACGGAACAGAAACTGATTGCCATTCTTGGATTTCCGATTCGCTAGCGAAACGCGGGCTGACTTGTAATATAATATTGTGCAGCCACCCAGTTAATCCAGTTCCGGGTGCTGATTGCCCTATAAAGCATACCAGTCTATCACAAGGCCCAACTCTTCCACACAACACACTCAGAGTGTGTCAATTTAGATTCATCAGCTAACCTAACTTGCACATCTTTGGAGATGTGATGTTTCAGGAAATCCACAAGGACATGGGAAGAACTTGCTAACTCCACACAGATAGAGACCAAGCACAGGTTTTAAAGCAAGAACACTGAATCTGTGAGTTGGCAGTTCCACCCAGTGTGCTGCTCATAATATAACTTAATGGAAGCCTAGTATTTTTAATGTATTCCCTATTCTTTTTTCCCTGTTTCATAGATACTGCCAAAACATTTCTTGCGAGAGGTGTAAACAGCTTGGAATTCTGAGCCCCTACTTTGATAAATTATTAGTGTTTTGTAAATGTTCCTTTTTGCAAGTGCAGTTGTCCATGCATCTGCAGAACATGGCTAGGGTCTGTTATCAATAGGCATAATGAAGGGTCTGCATGTTATGTTGATTTGTAATTGTTGGTTGGCCCCATGTGAGATTGGGGGGGAGGGGGTTTCAGTGGACTAGTTGTCTAATGCATTGTGTCTGATCCTGTTAGGATAACTTGTGAGCTTGTAGGAATGAGTTAATGTATTTGAAAATCTACTCTAATATGATCGTGGTCGGGCGGTGGAAGGACAGACTGGAAACAGTCGGAACGTTGGGACACCAACCGGGTCATCCCTTTTAATCATCGCGAGATGAACAGACAAAATATAAACAAAAAGCAATGAGAAATAGTGCTTCAGCGCTGTCCTGAACAGGGAACTCTTTCAGAACAATCAGTCCTTTTGAGAGTCACGTGTTCCGCCGTGCAGCTTGTTCTGGTCTCCTGGCAAAAAACATCTTTCTCTTTGCCGGCGCTTCCTTTATATAGCTGTATTTCCGGAAGGGGCAGGGTTAAGTGGCCTTTCCAGGCGGCTTCTCAGAGCTGTGAGGGAAGAAGAAGAACAAGACAAGGTCAGCAGTAGACCCCCCCTCTCGGCTCGGCGGGCTATTGTGTACCTTTACCTGACCCTTAGAGGAGTCCTCCGACACCCAAGCGTGACATGGCCCCCCCCTTAGCTCGAGCCCAGAGGGGCGAGCGGATGTCACCGTGAGGTTGTGGATGTGGGAGAGGGCATCCGCGTTGGCATGTAAGGTGCCTTTTCAGTGTAATAATCTAATAAACACCAACCCTGGAGGACTTGGTAGTCCATTTCCGGGCGCACTTATACACAATACCCAATCTCTGGGGGAAATTCAGAGACACCAGTTCCCCTAACATGTATGTCTTTATGACGTGGGAAGAAAATCTTGGCAGACACAGGAAGAACTTAGAAACAGGGTTGAAGTTAGGCTGTGATTTAGCAGCACCAAATGCAGCATCGTCATGCTTCCCACAAAGTAGTAGAATAGAATCGTGCAGCATTAAACCTGTGTGATTCAGTTTTCTAACAAGAGAAATGTAAATGAACATAAGGAATAACAGAGGCCAGAGACTTTGCAAATATTCATGCTTCCAGAGAGAGAAATGCTTATAAAAATGTAGAACTCCTTTACCATTTCTTACCAGGGTATCAGTGCAAACCGAAGCATTTATCAAAATCTAACCCTTTTTTCTAGTAAAAACTATTGCCTGTTATTCCAATAGAAAAAGATAAAAGGAAAACAGTGTTCCCCATATTGCTATATTTTTGGTTGTTATAATTTGCTTTTATTATGGTACAAGCCATGTCACATGTGAAATTAGTATTTAGAAAACACATCCGGAAGAAATGAAGAAGACGAATCCATATATAAAGGAAGTATATACTCAGCTTGAAAAGCCTTCTGAAAAAAACTCCAACTCCTCCCAAACACAACAGATAATTAATACAAACAATAAGAGAGCGACAAACAATGCAAGCAAATGAACAGCTATTAACTCACTGTACAGGAAATTACTTCTAATACTGAGGTACAATTCAAGGCTCTCAATATGAACAGGAATCTGTCGGACTCATTGAGTCGTGTAACAAAACATGGAGCAATCTGCTCTCTCTTATAAATAGGTCAATGAGCAAAACTTGTTTCTGTTAGAAAAGAATGTTAGTCATTGATGGGGGCGGGGTGAAAGAAGTTTCTATATAAAAAATATCAATGTATATTTGAACCAACCAAATACAGAATGATCATAATTACAGAGCAAAATTAAAGGTGAAAGCCTGGGTTTCACTGAGATACTCATAAGTCTTATCTCTGAGTTCAGGTGTGTAAACAAATTGCAAGAAAAAAATATCAGCCTGCCTGGTTTTCATGTTCAAATAACCCAACAGGTTTGGTGTTTAATAAACAAGGGTCCCTGATGGGGAACTGGGTGTAAACATCTAAAGACAGTAATGGTACCACTGCCCAAGGCCCTGGCTATTGCTAGAACTTAGGGAGAGTCAAAATGGCCTGAATGAGACAAAAACACCAACCAACTGGCAGGTGCCAAAGCAATCTTTAATCACCGCTTCTTCCTGGTAGAACAGAGGATGAGTCCTGGGATGGGCCATAACATCACTTCTGGTCAGCTTCCTGAGGAACTGGTCCTTCCACTTCAGGAGCTACTTAAGCAATTGCGAGCACTTCGCATCACTGCCCACTTTGGACCCTACTCATGTCAAAAGCAGGAAAAATTGTTGAGTTAGAACCTTATGAGGACCTTTTTGATTCTCTCATTTACTTTCACTTTCATTATTTAATGGGCTACTTGGTCAGTCACCAACTCTTTACAGTATTCTGCTTGTTTTTGTTTACAGAATTACATATTTTTAAATATTATATCTCATGTTCAATGATGCAACTGTTTTTCATATTTTTTAACCTCTATATACAGGTATATAACATCCAACATCTGTCTGTCTGTCTGTTTTTCACGAGAGAACTGCTTAATGGATTTAGATAGTTTTTTTTCTATAATTTGCTTGATTGATTGATTTTGATCAAAATCTGGTTGATTTTGCGACCTCTCTCATCACGCTAAGTATCATAGATCGCTTGCAGTGCAGATTTATATCAGCGAATCCGAGAGAGATGCAGTGGGCTGAGGGGAAGCCTCGGGAGTAACCTTTAATTCCACTTAGCTAGCGAACGAGAGAACTGCCTAAAGGATTTAGATAGTTTTCTATAATTTGCGTGAACATTCTGATTGATTTTGCGACTTCCCTCATTGTGCTAAGAATCATAGTTCACTTGCAGGAGCGATATATTCATGCTAATCTGAGACAGATGCTGCGGGTCTAGGGGAGGGGGAAGAGCAACGTCAGGATAAGGAGCCAGGCAGGGCCCTCCTCGCTGTCCTGTTTCACTTCTACGTGGTACGAACCACGGGGGATGTCTAGTTTTGTATAGTTTAGAAATTTGCTGAATTCTATTCTATTCTTATTTTCTGCTTTTAATTTTATTTCAATGTAGTTAATATTTTTCACATATTTTTATTTGTATGCAACGCTGTTTAGTTCTTCTTGGATGCCTTCATTTTGAGAAGCCATTTTGTTAGCAATCGGGCTCTCTTGGCACTTTGTGTGCTCTGTAGGCATTATGTAATGTCATCTTCTGGAGAACATTCAAGATGGTGACCAGCTGCATTCAGGGTTCAAGGGGTTATATCACAAAGAATGCTTACGAAATTGAGAAAATGCATACTTTTATCAATCATAGTTAAAAAAGCACAGCGGAGAGTGAAATGTCACTTTGAATGTGATATACAAGTTAGCTTGTGTGTAATTGAGCCTGTCAAGGTGTAACATATGACAAAACTTGTAGCTCAGTATAGAGCTGCTATAGACGCAACCAGCATGCTGGTGTTCGCAGTTACCTACTATAGTGCTGCCATCTAGTGGAAGGCCATAGATTTTTTATTTGGTGGCAACAGCTTGAGGAAAATCTACTCTTTCTCTCTCTCTCTCTCTCTCTCTCTCTCTCTCTCTCTATATATATATACCGGTATATATAAAATCCTAAGCCTAAAAGTGCAAAGATTTTGTGCAATGATTTTATGTGACTTTTTTGTCATGCTTTAAATCGGGCTTATTTAAAACCTACATATATATGTTTGGTATCATTCTTTTCAGAATCACCATTTAAGAGGGGGTTTCGGAGAAGCGACCGCGTCTCCTTGGGGTGTATTCAGCCCCCCTCTTCACAACGCGAGCGGCAGAGACACAAAGTGGCTGGCACATAGCACAGGCTAGGGGGGGTTGGCGAGCGAAGCGAGCAGGGGCGAACCCCCTAGTAGTGTTATAATTAGACAGTCCATAGTTATGTCATCACAAAAGGGGTATAAAAGCAGCTGATATTTTTAAATAACTAGATCTGTTGTAAAATGAATATTTTGATGATAATGACAGTGATCGAGGAGGTGACAATCAAATGGATGATGTAGAACCTATATGCTCTGGCACTGATGCAGATAGCCGCCTTGCAGGTATTTCTTCATCACAAGGCATCCCGTTTGTCAGGACTGTCAGGACAGCACTACAAGGACATTCTGCGACCCACTGAGCACAAACAGTCACTAACTACCAAATATGTTATGTGCAACAAGGGTGGACAGCGCAAAGAAAACTGTTATATCTAAGCCTGCACTCTGCATGGTGCCATGCTTCAAGGATTCTCATTCAAATAATAATAAAACACTTAATTTATATAGCATTTTATTCATATTGCTAATGAAAATAAAGTAAGTAACAGTTACTTTACATTTTTCATTGAATTTATTTACATGTATATGATATTGCTACTTTCTAATACTTTTCTTTAAATTTTTTAAGACTTGATAGAGTTTATTATTTACTAGCCATAGTACAGGTAAGAGAATAAAAAATAATTGTTATCACTTACCTTATTTGTGCCTTTAGCCCCTTTCCTTGGTATTTGTGTGTGTGTGAACTTCTCTTCACCAGCACTCTCTTTCTCAAGCAGGTGCCTGTAAAGTCTGCTACTCAGGCTCTGTCATTACTTTCGAGGCTCTGTAGTAGATCATATATACTGTATGTATAGACCTATACTGCAGTGTCCTGGTAATAAATGGTTCAGTAATCAAAATGTTAAGTATGAAGCCGATTGGATGCATGGTTTATTATGGAATATCCTGGAAAAAGCGTAGAGTTTTATTTAATCGTTGTAAAATTGAAGAAATAGAATACTGAAGAAAGTGATGGAAGCTATGTAGTAATCTATAGCAGACCAATTAAATGCCTTAGTACGTTACAGTTTTGAATTAGTGAATTGCATAATTAAATGTTAATGGCAATATTTAAATAGAAAAAAAAATGTATTGAATTGACTGAATTGGCCAGTTTAATTAATTGTATATGTTCTAGTTTGTGAATGTCACACTTCAAACACTTTTGTATTCAGTAGCAACACAAGTGGTATGAAACGGAATTGGCAGCAATAAATCAGAATTAGTAGAATATACATTTATATGCAAATATGTATTGTGAATTTAGCAACTGAAAAGAAATCTGTCGCTTCTGCCACTAGTGGGAACTTTCAGAGTCACTCCTGCTGAGGAATTTGCCCAGATCAAAATGACTGATGGCACAATATAACTAAACATGCACGTCATTGTCATTTAAAAGGGACTCACCTGTGCACTGATGTTATGAAATGATTTGTGGTTAATACAGTTAGCCTTTAATGAGCTTGGTGGTGCCATTAGTGCAGTTTATTGCAGCTATGACATTTGGCAAGCCTAAAGAACATTATCCTGTACAACTGATGAAGCTGACAAATGCATTTTACATAATTTCACTTACCAGCAGCTTCAAAAAGAAAAAAAAGCCTCCTTGATTACATGATGGGCAGAAAACCTCTTCAACCCCTGCATCACCAACACTACATAAATGTGCCAAATGTAAAGAAAAGTAAATTGACACAAACTGATTGTGTAGTGGTCAGGCATGTGCTATGGCGAGTTGACTTGGCAATGTATTACTTGGACTAATTGTATATCAAGTTGTTTTTTGCAAATCTATTTCTCAGGAAATGCCAAAAAGTCTGTGATATCCCTTAACAGTATTTTGTATTGGAGGTGTAAAATGCCAGTGAGCAATTGGCTTTCCCTTGTCCATGGAATTTTTAAACGATGGGTACGTCTTGGATGATCCAACAGGGTTGCTGAAAGCAAACTGATTTTTTATAAACTGATTCTAATCAAAAACATCTGTATGTATGAGGACTTGGGAGATTTTTATGAGTGTTTCTGTTTTACTGGCTGATCTTTAATTACAAAACATTTTGTCTTTGTAATATCTCACTAAACAAAACAAAATAATATAGACTAAAATATGAAAAATAAGAAGGTCAAATGCAATTAATTATTAAAGAGAGAGAGAGGTTAGGAATACACGCTGATACAGCGCATTGCTGCACCCACCACATGACAAACCACCTCAAAATCCCAGATTAGGACCCGAGTGCAGCCATGTGGCGGGTGACACCTCAGCACCACACTAGTTCAGATGGAGTGGAACCAGTCTGAGATTTTTTATGGTGGCTGGAGTGCTAATCTGCCACCAAACCCCAAGGTTTTTCCCTGCAGGATGGAGGGCCTACATGCAAGGTTGGATGCAGATTAACGTCATACCCAGGATGGAGCAATTGCAGGTTAAGGGCCTTGCTCAAGGGCCCAACGAAGTACAGTCACTTTTGGGGTTTATGGGATTCAACCTTCCGATTGCCAGTGAAAATCCCTAGCCTCAGAGCCACCACTCCACCCTAATTATTAAAGCTGTCAATTAAATCTGCTTAATATATGTTGCTCTATTATTATACAATGTACATGAAAGTTTTGTCATGCCTAATATATCAAAATATAACAAAAGGCTTTGCTCGTAATCATTATTTGTTTTATTGGTTTAAAAGCGCAACATATAATGGATTCAAAGACCACTTTCTTCATATCTTGTGTTGTAGCTTTAATTTTAAATGGATACAATTGACATTTTTACTCCTCAATCTTCATTTAATAAACTAAAATGACAAAGTGAAAATATATTTTCAGAAAGGTTTGGTAATGTATAAAAATCAAACAACAGGGCTTTATTGACTAGGCTGAGAAAAATCTGCTTTTATTATACAGATAAATAAAATACGGAATCTAACATTCTAAAGGGCCTATTTATGACAAAGCCCGCAGAGAATAGCGGTGAAACAAGCAGTTAGACATGTAACATTTTGATGACATTTGAAAGTTGTCATACAAATTGCTAATTGGCATTAGAAGAAACCAGGAATGTTTTGAACAAATGAGCAGCATTTAAATCAGGGAGATTCATTGGTTTTGTAGTAAATAGTAAAGGAGCAATGCAAAGCCTAAACAAGTGCAATAAACACTGAGAGGAATGTTTTGAATGAAAGCAACCATATGGACTGTCAGAGCAAAACAGAAGAGTCCAAAAAAGAAGGAAGGAAAGTAAAAGTGAAAGGGTAAGTGGTAGAAATGTGTTTACTGCTGACTGTTAGGAAATGGCCGCTTTAAATTAATAAAGAGGGGGTCTTATCAAATTGGAAATGACAATCTGTAAACTCATCAGTTTATAATGCTTAGACAAAACATATCAGAAACAGTGTACCGTGGGTAATAAGTAATTAAAAGGTAAATTTATACTGTATTATAATAAGAGTCAAATAAGACTTTCATTATGCTTTATGTACAGTATGCATAGTGGTTTTACTCAATCAACAGTGTTCCAACACAAAGTGCAGTGTAGTCTCAATCAATCAATAAATAAATAATCCTCAGTAAAATCAGTGCAATCATGGAGATTAATTTCAGCAGTAAGTAGGTTCTTTCAACAATTAAAATTCAAGAATAGCAATGCAGACATAGGCTTTCTGTTTCTATCCTTTCCTGCCTGCCCAGTACATTTCTCCCCCCATCTCCCCAGCTCATCTGTCTGGTCTTGCAGCCAGATTGAGTCACCGACACTGTGATCCCTCTCTCTGGCTCATTTCCCAACCACCATCCTTCTGTATCCAGTGGTACACTCTGATTCAGACCTCTGTCTTCTAGGCACCCTCATTGGCATCTATAAGATCCCTAGGAGTCCATCTGATCACTCCCCACTCCTCCATAGTGCTCAAGAGGGGATGATCCATCTCTGAAGCAACATTATTCTTGCTCCCCATAGGGCCACTGACTGCCTACCTCCTCTTTACCATGCTGGCTCACACTCCCAATTTTGGCTTTCTTGAACCTTGGCTTCTTTTGATCTCTTCTCTAACCTACTCAGGTTACTTTTATACTAACATGGACGTAGGTTCTCTAATTACGTCATATAGAGTGTCAATGAGGAAACTGGGTTAACTAACTGCGCCTTCACATGTAAATGTGATTTAGCCAGTCTCTGCATCAATCACTCTGGAACCACTCAGAATTCCTACTGCATGTACCTACACCTATGAAGCCTGATTGCACTGTGTTTATTCTTAAAACTCCAATGCCATGGACTAATAATGTGCTGTACCACACCACCTCTGTGTTGATACCATGATATTGCTTGTGATTGATATATGTGTGCTCATCCACACTCATCCAGTGGCTTTGTTAAAGTCTTTGCCTCTGGCATTGTCAGGTCCAAAAGAGACACCACCATCCAGGAACGTCTCCCTTTTATACTAGATGGACGGGAAGGGGTGGGGCTTCTTTGACCCTGTTTATCGAGGCTATGAGGCTAAAAGGAGACAAAACTATTAATGACAGTGTCCTCTCTCAGCCTGGGGTGGTACCACATACCTTAGGTGAGCCCGGAAGATGAATGGCACACATCCATTACAATGTGAATGCAGCTTGACTTCACCCTACCTCACGTGGAATGGTGTGGAAATGTTTGAAACTGAGTGTTAGATCAAGCGTTTTAAGGCTGTTCAAAGTTTCAGAAAATTTGTTGTGACATCCAAATCATTGCTATTATAAACCTGCATTTTACATGTAACATTACACATTCATTTCTGCTGACAGCACATGGATTCTCTGACCAATAAGATTGCTCTGAAGGACTGGACACACAGACCTTTGTATTTTATTATATAGTAGATCATATATGCATAGACCTATACTGCAGAGTGCTGGTAATAAATGGTTCAGCATTCAAAGTGTTAAGTATGAAGCTGATTGGATGCATGGTTTATTATGGAATATTCTGGATATCCTGGATTCTCTGTGTAGATATAGCAATCTCATAATGTACAAGATTTGTTAAGAATTTTTTGCCATATCTGTCAGATTGATAACTTTTTACAAGTTCATTGTTGTCCAGCATTTCCAAAACATTTTGGTTTTCCCTGGATTTGTGTGCCAATCTCCATCAATTTGTGTACCAAACACCATCTTCTGATAGCTTCTAGTGAGTTAGGACAGCTCACAAGCTTTCCTAAATCCTGGTGAAGTTAGGAGCAGTTTCCTAAATTAGGAAAATTGATAAAAGACTTCTACTATAAATATTAAGAGTATAACCAAATTTGCATCACTCTGAGATTTATGAATCAGTTAAGACCATTTTCCTACTTTGAGACATTTGAAAGACATGGGCCCTGGGCTCAAAAATCTCACACCCACTCATTTCTTGTGTACAGTCCACACATTCTCCTTGTGTCTGTGTGGATTTTCCTCCCACATCCAAAAAGATGATGACTTTAAACTGGCCTCAGAGGGAGTTATTGTAGGCTTGTGCTTGTGTGGATCCTGCAATGGATAGGTACCCTCTTCAGGGTTCTCTTTCCTGCCTAGCGCCCAATGCTGCCAGGACAGATTCTGGCCCTCCATTCCCTTGAATTGAAATGAAAAGCATTGACAATATATGTATGTATGCATTTCCTATAGTGATCACTAAAGAAAACAGCTCACATTATCCATAATAAAAAAGCTCAGGTAGTTTTATTTAAGTTTTAAAATGAAATGTAAACAATTGTTCCTTATTTCAGATAAGTACACTAATATAAAAATAATAATAACAGATCAACTTGTTGTAAATTAATAGACACTTCATGTATTTTGCTGATTGGAATTCCTAAAGTCAATGGATACAGGTTTTCTGCTGCCCTCTACTGGCATTGAGAAGCCATGCCTGTTACATACTAAAGAATCAAAACTTGCTTTGTGGCTGGAGAATTACAAAAAAAAGTCATTGCTCCTGAATTTTGAAATAAGTAAGGCATAAACCAATTTGTACTGTGTTCAGTGTTTGACATTTGTTCGCAAAGATAGTTAGCATCTTAACCCCAGAATAAGAATAATATATAGTATATAGTAGTATTTCAAGTGGCGTATGTAGACATGGAGAACATCTGCTTCTTTTGAATGAGAGAAAAGAAATCCAAGCTGATGTGATATATTTAAAAATTTACAAATGGTTTGATTGTGCCTTTGCCAAAATAGAAATACACCATTAAAAATACCTCTTTATAAGATTCCAACACCTGTTCTATTTTTCAAATGGTTGTCATCATTCATTTATCTTCTGAGTCTGCCTACTTCAATGTGGTGTCACAGGGATACAGAGTCTATTAATGCAGCATGAGGCACAAGGCAGGTCCTCACATATCACCAAGCTACTCTCTTTACTACTAAGAGTAAGCCAAGTAACCTTGTGTTGGGAAGACCACTTGGGCTGCTTGTGCTCACAAAGTCACCTCCATCCTTGCTAATTATCAAGACCCGGGGGTCTACTTGAAACAACTGAATTCTTTATGCTACAAAGATCATGCCACTGCTTTGAAGGACAGGACTATGACCACAATCATGTAGGTGATAATTCTTAACTGGAACACATCACACTACATATGGATAGATAAAGTGATCAAATGCCAGAAAAAGCTAAGAAAATACAGAAGTGCATGGTAAGAATATATTCAAAACAAATAACATTAAAAAAATATTAACACAATCTTGTTTTTGATTTCCCATAACTCACATTAGAGTAAAGACTCTTTTTATTTAGAAAAGATCCAGTGCTAGGATACTGTATGTCATCATCTTTTAGATAGATAGATAGATAGATAGATAGATAGATAGATAGATAGATAGATAGATAGATAGATAGATACTTTATTAATCCCAAGGGGAAATTCACATACTCCAGCAGCAGCATACTGATACAAAAGCAATATTAAATTAAAGAGTAATAAAAATGCAGGTATAACAGACAATAACTTTGAATAATGTCAGTGTTTATCCCCCCCCCCCCCCCCCCCCGAATTATTGCAGATGTTGAAGGACGCCAGTTTTCTAAGGAATAGGTATTTTATAGGTAGAGGTTATGATTCTTGGTAGCTCACAAAACTTAAAATGAGGCTTTACTTCAAAATCTTTGTGGAAAGGTGACAGAAGCAGCCTAAAAGCAACAATAGCCTGGTCGCAAACTTGAGAAAGCAGACTTCATGGCCTGCATGAGCTGAAATGGATCAGCCTGAAAAACATCACCACAGAGGAAGATGGGAACCATGAAAAAATCCTTGCTCACTTTAACAAAACAATGTTCCTTTTATATTTAAACAATGTCTTAAAAAAGTAAAAAAGCAAAAAGGAAAAAAGGCAGACGTACACAACCAAGTAATCCAATAATCCTAAACAAAAAAACAAAGCCGAAGTCCATTAAACAAAGAATCAAAAAAAGAAATTACTTACAACAATACATATCCACAGTGCTTGAAATGGAAACATATAATGGCCGGTACTTTCTGTTTTTGTTGGCTTTTTGGTCCTCCTCATGATGTTTTGAAGGTCCCCTTGGAATTTTGAACAAATTGAAATACATGCATATTACACATATTTCTTACATGGAAAAATGGGGGGGGGGGGGGTTCCTTTTGCATTTTTGAGTATGATGATAGAGTGGGGGACGAGAGGGCTGCCGGTACACAACCAGTACTCAATAGCTGAAGCAGAATACATATCCGAAACATGAGCCTACCAACAAAAGTCAAAAATAATGGCACAGCCCTGGTATTGGCAGTTTGTCAGACCTATATAGTATTGTCGTTGGTTTCACAGCTGCAGCTGCCTCCTTGGTCTCAATATAGTGGTGACATAGTTTATAAAACACAGAACTAATAAACACTTAAACAAAATACCGTGATAGAAATCAATAAATAAACAAATAATACACTGAAGAAATGATATAAACAGAAAGAAAACCTATACAGAATTTACAAAATGATATATAAAATACAAAGAAATGAATGAATAAAAAAAGTGACAAGTAAGGCAGAGATGATACCCTGGTACAAGATGACACACACCATAACATGATGTCAGCATCGCATGATCGGCGAGGGACATATGAGGGGTGTTCAGAAAATCCTGAGCCATAAGTCTTCCTCAAGCTTTCCTGGCATGCACATCAATTTATCTGGAGAACATCATTATTGCAAAATAAAAATTTCATCCCCACAGGACGTCATGGAGCTGAATTTTCCAAAGCGTCGAGTCAAATTCTCTCAGTTGTTCTTGCAAACTTTCAAGAAGGGCAGTCTCCGAAATGTGATTTTCTTGTTTTACTTTTCCAAGCCTAAAACCAAAAATCAGCACTCCAAGGGCCCATTCAAAGCCAGGCACTGCAGTTTAGCTAGCAAAACAATGTTCACAATTCTTTACTCTATGAAATTTCTTGTCTCTTCAGTACCACTGAAGGAAGGGGCGACAGAGAAAACTAAGTGATACTCAGAAGCGTGCTTGCTCAAAGTCTCCCATTGAATGATGTTGAGTTGGTGGAGTTCCCTTCCCTGTTCCCCTAACTTGGCACCCTGAGATTTTTGGTTGTTTTCAAAAACTAAAGAACTTCTGTCTGGGAAAGTTTTTGAAACTCATGATGAGCTTATTGAAGAGGTGAATAGGGAGATACTTTGACCAGTGAATTAAGTGCCTGAAAAAATGCATCGATTCTGATGGATAGATAGATAAATATTAATCCCAAGGGGAAATTCACATACTCCAGCAGCAGCATACTGATAAAGAAACAATATTAAATTAAAGAGTGATAAAAAATGCAGGTAAAACAGACAATAACTTTGTATAATTTTAACGTCTACCCCTCCCCAGGTGGAATTGAAGAGTTGCATAGTGTGGGGGAGGAACGATCTCCTCAGTCTGTCAGTGGAGCAGGACAGTGACAGCAGTCTGTCGCCGAAGCTGCTCCTCTGTCTGGAGATGATACTGTTCAGTGGATGCAGTGGATTCTCCATGATTGACAGGAGCCTGCTCAGCGCCTGTTGCTCCGCCACGGATGTTAAACTGTCCAGCTCCATGCCTACAATAGAGCCTGCCTTCCTCACCAGTTTGTCCAGGCGTGAGGCATCCTTCTTCTTTATGCTGCCTCCCCAGCACACCACCGTGTAGAAGAGGGCGCTTGCCACAACCGTCTGATAGAACATCTGCAGCATCTTATTGTAGATGTTGAAGGACGCCAGCCTTCTAAGGAAGTATAGTCGGCTCTTTCAGAGCATCAGTATTGGCAGTCCAGTCCAATTTATCATCCAAATCATGGTGACAATGTTCAAAGGTTGTTAATACAGTATAGTGTGCTTTCTGGTGGTTGAAAAAAATCTGTTCTTAGATTATATTTTCCTTAAAAGACTCAGGACTTTCTGAATATTCCTTGTAGTTATAGTAAAAATATGGGCATGGCCATGGACAATGATCCCGAAATAGTGGCAACCATCCAAGAAAAAGAATACAAAATAGCACTGAGGTGATATCAATCCCACAATAAAAAATATATAAATAATGGGAAACAAGTAAAAATTACATAAATTAAATGAAAAGCTACCAGGGAAGATATAACATAAATTTATGTCAGTGGAAATGTGCAGTCCTAAGCAAGGGTCTAACAGATCTGACAATCTAAGAAAGGCAACAGGAGGCTTAGGAGTGCAGGGATATCAGGAACTGCTGAAAGGAGTTCATAAGTGGAGGTACCAGTGGCTCTGGAAGTGCATCCAGGGAAAGACCAGAAGTGTCCCTAGGTAGGTGTTTAAAGTCAGATCACAGCTAGAAACTTATTGTGTGTGTGGACAAGATCAATGTTTTAGATAAATTCTCAGCTGGTAAGAGGAAGAATGGGCAGAGTCAAGAAAGAAAGAAAGAGTCAGTAGGTATAGGGGAAGTGTACTGCACTTGGGTAAGTGTGAATCACCCTTCTCAGTTGACAGCCATTGGGCCTTGTGAAAGCAGATCCTGAGCAGTTGTATAGTTTTGATGGTATTACTGTTTTAATTTTCTTTCTTGATTTACTCCTCCCCTGCATTTTATATAATAAAATATATAATAAAAGCTTTTGTATAGTTTGGTGTCCTTGACTTTACTATGTGTTCAGGGACACAAACCCCAATGTCCACACCAGTAATAATAAACTCTTCAGTCAAGCCGAAGGAGTCATTAACATTGTTTCACATTGTAAAGTGAAAAAAATAACTGTAGAGGAAACAACATAGAAAGAATGGTAATGAAAGTGACAAAATGAACATTCATAATTCAGAAATAGCAAAACTTCTTCACATCTAGATTTTTTTCCCAAAGCAAATGGCAAAGCAGATGTTACATATGTTTAATAAAATAGATTCTTCATGTTTAAAAAGGAGGCAGAATTGAATTTCTGAAAAGGACCAGGAGGCATCAGAGAATTATACTATTAAGCAGGCTGTGGTCAAAACCAAAAACAAACAACAAAACTGAAACTCCAACACCCAATAGTCAAAAACCCACTAAGATCTGAAACTTTTTAACCCTTGAAAACTCATGAAAGCACTGCAAAATGTGTTCAATATTTATCCAGAAATTTTGACAAAGTATGTAGTGTGTAGCCATGTTATGAATACTTTCACCGAAGTTTTGGTTGACTGGAGTTGGTGCCAATCAATGAATAAGAGTAAATGGCTTTGCTCATGAATCTAAATAAATAGAAAATGACATTTCATAAATTAAGCAGACTAACAATTAAAAAAATTAACAAACTGAAGAAGAATTCCAAAAGAAGAAATAAGTGCAATAAACCCTAAAATTATTTACACTTCATTTCTTTTGACAGATGACATAGGTTTTTGGTGCTTATTAGAAATCATTTTAAAGGGCTGTGCTATATGTTAGTATAGTGAAAAGATTGGTATAAAAATTAATATGACAATTCATTTGAAAATATAATAGTTAAATAATATAAAGTTAAAAATAATGTTTATGATACTAAACCATACATCATTTGCTGTGTACCAGTTCTGGAGCTGTCTTAATTATTTTTGTGTAACCTGTTATTTTTCAGTCAATAATGACACCAAAGTGTGCTTACACTTTGGAGTTAATCCGAGATGGATTATCAGTTATTTCCATCCATCCATCCATCCATCCATCCATCCATCCATCCATCCATCCATCCATCTTCCAACCAGCTGAATCCGAACACAGGGTCACGGGGGTCTGCTGGAGCCAGTCCCAGCCAACACAGGGCACAAGGCAGGAACCAATCCCGGGCAACCCACCGCAGGGCACACACAAACACACCCACACACCAAGCACACACTAGGGCCAATTTAGAATCGCCAATCCACCTAACCGGCATGTCTGTGGACTGTGGGAGGAAACCTGAGCGCCCGGAGGAAACCCACGCAGACACAGGGAGAACATGCAAACTCCACACAGGGAGGACCTGGGAAGCGAACCCAGGTCTCCTAACTGCGAGGCAGCAGCGCTACCACTGCACCACCGTGCTGCCCCATCAGTTATTTCCAGGTAGCTAATTTTCCCCTTAGCATCAAGAAATATGTTTCTGTCATAGTGCTGGCCAAATTTGTAAATGATTTTCTTGTTGAGGAATAGAGCAAAGAGCATTTCTTTCTTCATTGTTCCTGTCGGTGCTGTTAGAAGTTACAGATGGCTTTCAGCAACAACTAAAACTGCACTACTGCTGCTGCTGTATCAAAAAGAAAAAGCACTGTGTTACAAAAACAACTGAACATTGCTATTGTATTATTTACATATATTAAACATAAGATATATTGGTTTTGTTCTGACTTACTCACATTTAAATGTTTTGAAACAATATTCAGATTATTACATTATGGTCACCTCCTTAATCAGTGTTTTTAAATTTTTCAATAGCAGTAAAACCATTTGGTGTTACCTCAGCTAAAGGAATAGTACGAGATTAACTAAGATAGGTTTCCAAAAGAAGCCACAGATCAGATTCTGTACTTTGAATGAAGTAATTAACGAAAGCAGTTTTATTTTGCAGTGAACAAATACATTATTTAACAAATAGCATTTTAAACTGCAAAGATGTTATTTTCATGTGAAGATTAATAAAATGACTAATCCAGGAACCCCTGGTGGATGATCTCATTTTAATTCTTGGTCTAATTAACACTGATCTTTGCTCTCACTAGAATTAGCTTCATTATCCACTTCTTATATCATTATATATATATATATATATATATATATATATATATATATATATATATATATACTTCTTATGACATGACCATCATCATCAAATTCTTCCATGAGAACCCTGAATACAATGAGGACTGACTGAGGTCGTTTATGTTAGGTAGAATGCCTAGAGGGGGCTGGGTGGTCTCGTGGCCTGGGACCCCTGCAGATTTTATTTTTTCTCCAGCCGTCTGGTGTTTTTTTTTTTTTTATGTTCTTTCTGTCCTCCCTAGCCACCGGACCTTACTTTTATTCTATGTTAATTAGTGTTTCCTAATTTTAATTATTTATTTTGTCTTTTTTCTCTTTCTTCATCATGTAAAGCACTTTGAGCTACATTGTTTGTATGAACATGTGTTATATAAATAAATGTTGTTGTTGTTCTGGTAGGTTAACTGTAAATTCACTGAGTAATTGATGAATGATTACAATCAGTAGCTCAAACAGTCGCGAGATGCTTCAGCATCAACTCTGAACAACCAGCAGCAGTGGTGTATACCTGACGGTAACTCCTTGGGCTAAGATTTCAGGTTAACCGGTCTGTCTATATCCTCTTCCTAACCATTGTCATGAGGTCGGGGGTAGTGAGAAAAATAATAACTCAGTGAATATTTGTGGTCAAAATAAGGCTCCTGAACAGAGTCACTGAGTTTTACTCTCAGTGATGAAACAATGGACATGCAATACAACAGGACTGCAAATTAGAATTGCTGCTTTTCCATATTGAGCGGAGCCAGTTACGTTTGCTTTGGCAAGTAGTGAGGATAATTCTTCCTTTCCTGAGAATTGTAACAGGCACAATCAATTGGGAGATAACCCAGCACATACTGGAGGGAAAAATGTCACAACTGGCCTTGAATTAATAACAGATGAAGAGGCTAACTTTTTGGAAAAGAGAGACACACTGGTTGCTTAAACTAAAAGACTGATTCCTCTTTGACTAATATGGATACTTTCTACATATCACAGTTTGTATTTTGTCTCTATGCATTATGTAACATTTTATACTGGATCAGAAACACTGAAGGGCACATTTTTACTGGTGACTTGTGATATTCACCTTTTCTTGATTTTTCTTTATGTGTGAATCTGTTATATTGTTCAGATTTGTGGGTGCTTAAGGCAATCTGAATCCGTATAAAGGAAATGTGATTATGGAGTGTGGCTGTGGGAGCTCTTAAACAAACAGGCTTTAAGGCTTTGGAGACTACAATCAGGAGCATAGTGTTACTGTTCTAGTCAGGAGAAAATGCCCAGTAGACACAACATTATCTTTTAAGAAACAAATTGCAATGAGATCATATCATCTTTAGCTAATCGCTTGTCTAGATGAGGATATGTGAAAATTCCTTGTCCTGTTTATTGAGCCCCTTTCTTCCATTTCTCTCATTTTGTTACCTGCATGCTTTGTTTAGAGTGGACATCGGTTTCCCTATTAGCAGCTGCATGCTCTCATTCTGTCTAAATAACAAGATATTCTGTATTACACACATGATGCATGCTGATCAACGTGTCACCTTCTCTCCTCTTCAAATGACATAAACTCTCTCACAAGCTGCTCCAGGTGTTATTCAAGATTTGAATATCAATGATCATATAACAAGAACATGTTAAAAATGACAAGCCTAACTGAAACAGTATTTGAAGAAAAGTACAGCAAAATATTTATAATTGTTATTCTTCTTAAATACACTTAGATTGTAACATTAGTCCAGTTTTTCTTTAGGACATTTTTCTATTTACAGAAAAGAAGTTAAAATGCCTAGCCATAAATAACTCAAACCCCCTTTACCTCGGGCAAATTGATAGATTTGGAGGAAAAAGGTGAAGGCATTTCTTGTTGAAGAAGAGACTTTAAAGTTATAAGCTGACGTCCACATATCCACTTCCCAAACCCAGTGCTGATCGAAGCTCATTTGAAGCCCTAGTCGGGGCTGATAGACTTTGTCCCTCCTTGTCCATAATGGATAGTCAGTGTTATGAGACTTTAATGACATGTGGGAGTTGTCCCCCTTGGTGTCTGGAGCACATGCCCCTTTGTACATATACTGCAGGCTCCAAGGAGCTTGCACACCTTGGAGTACTAAGCAGGCAGACTTTTACTTTCATAAAGGGATCATCAAAGTTTGATGTTGGGGGGGCAGGGTCACCATTTGTGTCTGGAGCATGCACCCTATAAATTCAATAAATAAAGCCCCTCAGGTGATGGCACACTAGGCGCCCACTCACATCACCTAATGAATTGACCAGCTCTGCCCAAACACATTCCTATACTTTCATACTCATTTAATAATCCTTCATGAGGGCCAGAGCTAACATTAGACACAAGGCAGCAACCAGTCAAGAACACACAAGGAACTTCTCACTGTTCTCTGAGGCAGATCAGTGATATTTTCATAACAAAAATAAAAACTAGGACTAAAAATATTGTTTTTCATTTTACAAGAACGAGAAGTGAAATTAAGGCAAACAAAGAAACTAAAACTAAATAAAAATAAAAATTAGTGATATGTGAACGAACTAAAACGAGAATGAAAATTGAGTTAAAATGAAAAAAACAGCAACAGCATTTTCGTTCAATCCGGTTCATTTGTGCTGAGGAGTTGTTTGTAGGTCGCCCTGAATGTTCAGTTACGCTGCGCTGTTCACTATGCAGTGATCTTGTACCTTGGGCTTACTATAGTCATGTGGCGCAACTTCCGTAAAAGACCGTTTTTTTGCGCAAATTTGGCTCGTCGGGTTGAAGCAGTAAGCAAGTGTGGTAGACAATGGTGAGTTTTGCACAGATGTTTGTGGGTAGAAAGCGAGGAAGTAACATGTGGAAATACTTTAATTACAGCGCAGATGATAATAAAAGCAAATATAGCAGTGCCAGAAGAAGAAAAGAGTCTCGGAGTTTAAGTGCAGGGCCAGCTAGATTAGTGCTTAGTGGAAGTCCAGCACTTCTCAGGTACCATGACTGCACTTCATACAAGGACATGTGGTCTCACCTGTCATCATGAAAAGTAAAAAAACTAATAATGATAACATAAAATAAATTTGCCCATGGGCATGTGCTATAAATTTGTTTTCTGTATGATTCTAATAATTTTGATCATATTTATAGTCAAAATCGCTGAATTTGCACATTTCCTGATCAAATACAGGGGAGAAACGAGAGGTGTGGCACCGACGAGCCACACTCCCCTCGGACTGCGCTCTCCCTCACACACAGGGTTGATGCATGCAACTGGTGCGTGCCTGTAGCTGTCTCTCTGTATGTCGCCAATATAAGGTTTGCACGCGCGTTTATTATACACCCTGACATTCCATAGTCTGGCTAATATCTTTAATGAATGTCTGTGACATATTTTGTTTTGCTGATCGGACATAAAACTGCAGTGAAAAGGCACAAGTTGAGGCAGATAGTACTGTGCCACATTGAAGCCCAACATCCTCTTGTTGCTGCTGTTCTACGCAGACACTCTGGGTGCCAATAAGTTAGCGATATCAGAAACTCGAGTGCACTGCAGCAGTCCATTTATTTTTATTGTTTGTTCAGACTGACTGCCAAAATGGAAGATTAAGACTTTTAAAACTAAAGGAAAATAAGGAGGAATTTTACAAGAAAGTGACGGAGATTTTCGTGAAGAAGGACAGGTGCATGGACTTCATTTACAAATAAATTGTTTTCAATTTTATAAAAAAATGGGGTCAGACTAAGAAAAAAAATCCAATATTTAAAAACTAAATTTTGACCTTAAAATATTCTTTTGTTTTTCTTGTTATCCTTTTGTTGAAGCATCAGAATTAAAAGCTTTTAAAAACATCTAAATATTTCAATTAAGGTTGTTTTTTTGTACACAACTCTATACTTTGATTTGTATTGAATGAGTATGAATTGTGGAATTGCAACGGCAAATTTAGAACACATGGAGGATGCGGAGAAAATGCGCTCTCTCTGCTCTCTCTCGCCATGTAACGTTCTTTCCTATCCAAATATGTACCTTACCTATCTGTGTGTAAAGAACGCTGATGAGATATGAAACATAACCAGTAGTCAATGTACATAATGGCTGCCAATTGAATAGTGAATAAGCTACTCTTTTGGGTTCATATATTTGTAAATGTCACTCTGAAGGAGTCAGTGCCCCACCAGCCACGAACCTCACCGCATGTCACTGCTTCAGTACTGGCAGCAGAAATCGTCAACATACAGTCTGCTGGCATTTTTTTTCTTCAGTGATTTCTCTGTCACATCCCTTTGTCCTGTGAGGTCCTGCCTTGGGCTCAGTGCTGTCAGGACCGACAGTAGCTTCTGCAACAAGCTGGTTAAGTAAAATAGAGACTGAATAATACAATGCATATCCATAGAGGTCTACATATTTTTGATCCAGCAGAGGGCACCACACCATGGATAGTAAATGGTAAATTAGTCCTATTGTACAACTAAAACAGAGAGTTGCGGGTTAATATTTCATGGTGTGTGCCCAATAGATAAATATTATTGTTATGTACATACTCCCGATGTAGGGTTACAAAGATTGCTTGAATCATTGGCTACACAGAAGTACAGCATATCACACTGTAAACATCTTCCTCCCACAGTCTATCAGAGCTTGTGGTTTCATGATCAATGCAGTGATTTATCTCCCACTTCACTTTTCTGGTGGTTTAGATGTCAGACAAAGAAGAAATTGCTCTAGGGCCTAGACTCTGAAGTCTCTTACAGAGATACCAAAAGCAATCTGGCACCGTGACAAATGTGAGATGCAAAACAGAAAAGGCTTGACCACACATTTGTGCATTTTCTAACAGCTGATGCCTTGTTTCTAAATATTATTTAATAGCAATGTATCTATCAGCCTTATCTTTTACCACATGCTCCAACTTATTTTGTGGTAATGCACTAGCTGGTTAAATTGTTAAGTAAGACATAAAGAATGTACAATAAGTGTTTCATTAATGCAAGTTTTCCGGGGAAAAAGGATACATTATTTAATAGTTGATTAGTTTCATTAGTACTGAATAAAACGGTGTGTTGTTTGTCGACTAAGACTTCTCATTATTTATCCCCTTATGTACATAAACGATTGGCTTCTTGAAGTTTAATTTTCTGTTCTTGCTAAAATGAGTCAGTCACACTTCATTTTTATAGCACAGTTCACAGACTTTGTAAACCACATAAGAACCTGAAGTTCAGATATAATAGAGAGATTACTGAAATTCCAAGAAAACAATTTAATATGATGTACAGTACAGCTAGATCAACAACAATTATTAATTATGGAAACAAGCTGAATGAAATCTGAATTACGTGTTCTTTAAAAACAATATAGTTACTGGCATACCAAGTGAACACTTTTACAGTCGTCTGCAAGATCTGCACGTTAAATTGTATTGAACATGTCTAAGGAGAACAGAATCTTTTAGGTGCCATTTGAGGTTGGCTGCAGAGGCTTTGCAGGGCAATCACTCTGGAAAGCTTTGGGCATTCTTGGTGTTACTTTTTAAATAAATGGCTTTGCAGTGCAAAGTACTGTATATTATATAGCAGCACTATCTGGCTACCAGTTATGACAATAATTAAAAGGAAAACCTGCAGTTACTGCGGCCCTCCAGGAATTAAGTATGAAACCCTTAAAAGGTCAAACAGGAAAGATGCACTTTGCAACTGTCTCTAAAGTTGTACTCTGATAAACTCTACAAGTGGGATTACTGGTTGTGTCAGTTCCTTGACATCTTGCTGCCCACCGCCTGCAAGCCATGCTATGGTCCTAAGATTAGTCCTCAACTACACAACTCGATCCCATCTCTGTGAAAATGTGTCCTTTTGTTCTCTGTTTCTTCATTTCAAAGCACAAATAACTCATATTGAGTAGAATAGATATAAGGGCCCACTCACGCCCCCACGCACACAGGGGCAGTTTGAATCACCAGTTCACCCACCCAACATGTCTTTGGCAGTGTGGAAACAGAGATAACCCCTAAAACTACACCCTAACAACTGGGTATAGTATTCAAGCTCAGGTCACTGGATTTATTAGACTACCTTTCCACTCAAGACCAAGTATGAGTAATGAACAAAGTTATCAATGCCAAAAGCTTGCAAAGCAACACATTGTCCTCATGTAGGATGTGTTTTCATTCAACATTTTATGGACAACTAATTTTTTGAAATTTTTTGTAAAGCAGACAGATTGTAGAATAGCAAAGCTGCAATCCATCAAAGTCAACAAGGAAACAGCCTGGTCCTTCATAGATACTGATCTACCAGGAAAAGGAAGAAAGCGCTCTGGTGACAGTGAAGCAGTGTTAAACCTGGGGGAGCACAACATTACAAAATGAGTGGTCGGCAGCTTCCAAAAGTGGTAAAAAAGTAATGCTGCTTTGTAGTTATACCTGATCTTTTTAGTTTTACTTTATTTTTTTATTTTTTCATTCATAGACTTATGTTGCTCATGTTTGAAATGCACTTTTGTGATTCAAGTACCGTATATACTCGAGTATAAGCTGACCCAAATATAAGCCGAGGTACCTAATTTTACCTACAAAAACTGGAAAAACTTATTGACTCGAGTATAAGCCTAGGGTGGGAAATGCAGCAGCTACTGGTAAGTTTCAATAATCAGAATAAATATCAATAAAATCACCATACATTAATTGAGGCATCAGTAGGTTAAATGTTTTCGAGTATTTATTTCAAAGAAAAACAGTAAACTAGCTCTGTAAGTCTAGACGAGGGTCAACAAAAACAATATAGTATCTCTCTCGCACGCTCTCTCTCGCTCGTGCGCGAGTATGTGTGTCTCTCTATCTCTGTACACTCCAGCTTTCTGTCGGGTTGGCGGGGGCAGTAGGACCTGACTCGAATATAAGCCGAAAGATGACGTTTTTCAGCGCATTTTGGGTGCTGAAAAACTCGGCTTATATTCGAGTATATACTGTTTTTGCAAAATAAATAGAACAAAATCAGCAAAGAGCAGCATTGGACAAATAAATCATTATCTATTCAGCTCTCTATGACAGTGTTATGTTACAGCTAGGGCTTGTTCTCTGGCTTATGTTTATTTTCTTTTTTTATGCCTTCTTGTTTTACTTTTTCATATGTTTATTGCAATTATGTTTTTAAATGTTATTCAGTTTATGCTTTAATATAGTGTCTCTGTATTATGCTATGTTTTTTGTGTTATTTGTGTTTTGTTGGTGGAGCAGCCTAATATCACTGCTGAAGGGCCACCATCAGCCATTATATTCCAGGGCTGAGAGCAGATCCTTCAGTGGGTCATTAACATTTGGAGAGTGCTGTTCTTTGCAAGTATTGATTTTCTGGCTTCTTGGATTTTTGTTTCTGTCTTTAAATTTTGATTACTGGATTGTGGATTAAGATTTGTTGCTGTTAGGCAAACTCTTCCTGCCTTTGTATTTTTGTCTTTTTTTTTTTTTTGCTTAAATAAATTAATTCTTCTTTAATAAGATTTTTTGTGGACTTGATTCTTCAGTGGCTCTGAGATTAGGGATCTGCACTGGCAATCGGAAGGTTCCCGGTTCGAATCCCGTAAAATTCCAAAGGAGACTCTGCTCTGTTGGGCCCTTGAGCATGGCCCTTAACCTTCAATTGCTGAGCGCTTTGAGTAGTGAGAAAAGCGCTACATAAATGCAAAGAATTATTAATTAATTCAGTGAAGTTTTTTTTTTTTTTTTTACATTTTCCTACCCCTTAAAATACATGTTGATATATTTGGGGACATTTAAAGTTGTTCTGAACTTTTGAAGCCAAAATGCCTTTAAGGCTCATGTAGGTTGAAGTCAACAAGTGGAGTACTGGGGTCAGGCTGCCATAGGTGAGGTCTTTTCTGCGCATGCTAATGAGTGCCCTGGACTGTTTTTTAGAGACCTCACACCATTTCACCATTTTGTGTGCTGCTCATCACAACCGGTATTTTTTTGCTGTGCCTCACAGTTCCAGAGTGTTGGGTTTTAATCCTACTCTGGGCAGTGCCACTGTGTTGTTCTGTTCAGGTTTTTAAAAAGTGATCTGAACATTTACGAGTAAAGATCTTTGTCTCCATTTCAGTTTGGCAAAACCAAATATCATTAATGCCATCCTGCCACAGGCCAGCACTGCAAGTCTAGTTAGCTAAAAGCACAGAAGGTAAAAGCAGATCACAACAATGCTAAAGTATATGTGTAATAATGGCATTATTCTGAATTTATATATTCTTATGTAGTTTGTCCTATTTCAGGTAAAATAAATACCTGACCTAAATGCACTCAATCACATCCTGTCAATTTATGAGTTCTAAATGAGTACAAAAAAGTACCAAAAAAAAAAAAAAAAAAAAAAAAAAAAGGTCATGTTCTCTTCAGCAAAGGAAAAGTTATAAACATGTTAGCCATAAAAACAGATATGTGGCTGTCATGATAGTTAGGATTTAATGGTATGAAAACCCAACTTCAGTGTCTAAATACCATTGTAATAACTAAATTAATGACTAATAATGAAAACGACTAAAAAATTAAATAACTAATCTTTATTAAATAAATAAATACATAAGAAAATAATCAATAATAACAAAAGAAAACCTATCTTTAGCGTGCTGAATAGACAGAAAAGAAGTAAAGTAATAACGACTGAAACTGACACTTAACGAGATACTACAAACTGAAATTTAAATAACACATACAATACAGATCTAAATTCTGTATGGGAAAAACAGATCCTAAGCACTTTACTAAAAAATATTATATATACCACATACATGTACAACTCCTAAAGGATCCTAAACAAGACCTGCTACCCATACAGCTAAGAGGAGCAGATAACTAAACTTTTGATGAGTTTACTAAATGGCTCAGTGTAAAACAGAGGTCAGAACAGCACCTTTATTACATATACAATGGGTTGCACACCTGAGGAATCAGCAATAATTGGAGGCCCAGCCCCCTTAGGCTGTACTCTTAAAAAAGAACAGAGGAAAATAATTGATAACTAAAAGTTACATAAAGAAGGAATAACCAAAAAAGGGAGTAAAAACAGGGTATGGAGTGGAGCTGCAGTTCAGTAATAACAATAACATGGCTTTGGTTCAAACCCAACCAGAGGATTTTATCAGCAGCAATACTGGCGTATAAAAGGCGCTGAGGGAATACCACACAACTTTAACTGCTCTTCATATCATATCTTTCACATTGTTAAAGACTCAGAAGCTGGTTATACAACTTAAGGCATGGACAATATTTTGTATTGTTTGTGCTCCATCTTGTAGATACACTAAGCCTGTCTGAGGATTATTGTGAGAGAACAAAAAAAGATCAGAAGATTTGTGTTAAAAAATTAATCTTAGTCAGGTGAAGCAAGGGGTCGAAACTGGTTGAACAGAAAAAGGCTGGAATCAAAACAAAATAGGCACGACGTAAATCAGTAGCATTCAGCAAAAAAAATTTGAACGCAGAAAGAGACAAACTTAGCACTAAGACCTACTTGAATTAGAAACTAACTGCAGTACAGAAGAGCTTGACAATAAATGTATTAGCTGTGTAACGGTGTAAGGAGTGACCATTGTGCTTGTATATCATTACTTCATATCATTGATATGAAAATCTCAGTCATTTGATGTTTCCCATTATGAGTGCCGATATTTATAATTTTTTTTTCAGAAGTATTATATATCTATTATGGGGTTTGTCACACACGCATGTTTAGGAGACAACTAAAGGGTTTGAGTACATGTAATTCTATGCCTGCCCAGGGGGTGGTGAAGTGCACTAATTCTCCCTCTTGATCTTTTACAGACCATTCTAGGGAAATCCCGCCTGGCTCTGTGGCAGCCAACGACATCACTTCCGGTTCCGGTCCTGATGACATCACTTCCTCCACTGGCCTTTAAAGCCACCATCTTGTTGATACTAAAGCAGTTCTGTTTTGGACTCAGTCATGTGAACATGTCTATCATATTGAATCAGTTTTGCAGCCAGGAAAAATTATATGGGTGGCTGCCCCAAACCTTCGCAATATCTTATGGTCATTCTTGTAACAAGTTATAAACTATAGAGAATCCGAATCAGTGTTATTTGCCTCCTCACAAAGCTGAATTTTTGTTTATATTGTGACGCGTGAGTCCCTGTCTTGCACCCCAAACATAAAGCTGAGTCTCAGCTTTATTCAGCTTGAAACAGGAACGGCACAGTTATTTATTGTAGTGGGATCTACCACTTTCATACACACGGACACAGCAATCAGGTAGGGTCATGGCCAGGTCAGTGGCCAAGTCATACTGTTCCTTTCATATATAATGTCCCTTGCATCACCCTTCAGCCAGAAGCGTGTATAGCACAATTTCGATTGGCTTGTAGTTGTTTCTGCGGAACTCTGCTGCTGTGCTGTGAACCTGTGGTTGCCTCGGCAATGGAGAAGAAGTCCTCCACAGACGTATCAGTCACAGTTCGTTGTGCCGTCCCATATAGGGGGGGCCCTAAAAGATTTCAGAAACCTCACCAGATTCTACAGCAACAACATTTTGTTTTCACCATGGACACCACTATTCTAACACTGTGCTGACTTTTGCCATGAAAACATCAAAATGGTATAAAGTTCAGTTCCTTTAATACGGGGGTTGATGAATACCAGCCCTTTACTTAGTGATAAAGTAAAACTGTTCTTCTAAATTCTCTTCTTAATTCTCCAAAATGTATACAGCATAGGGATTTATTCTTAACTTACTGATGTGGACCTGTCTATCCAATTAAATGACTCTGAACTTTTGTGTTTATGCATGAAATCAAGTTAACATTGAAGATATTACAGTAAAGTAATATTTTCCTTAAACTTGGGCTCCTTATTCCACTGATGAGCCATTCTCCTAGTTTCTTGGTTTTTCTTTGTGAAGCAGGATCCTGCTGAGATTGGTACTGCAGGTTAATTTACACTATGAAGACACTGCCCAACCATAGAAAGGCTTTCTTCTCCCTCTTACCCTATTATTTGTAAAAGGGAATGGGCCACAAATTACCCTGTGAGAGTTTGGTATTGGTAATTCAGTGAAGTATCTAATGTAAAATGAATGCCATCCAAAAGTGGAGCTATGCTGCATAATAATGTAGGATACCCTGAAAGTGTAGGAAGTGTTAGAAGGTATGCAAACTGGTAAAAGAAGTAGAATGGTTCACCAGAGACCAAGACTAATCGACCCAGTATTTTGGCAGGGTTGGCTTATCATTTTTCAAAAAGAAAGTTGCCATCAGAGATTGGTAATGGGAGCCTTGTAAAAAGTATGGCTTTGCGCTACTAATTTAGAAGAACAGCAAACCTCAAGCTTAGCCAGGCCCTTTCAGTCGGAGCTGGGATTCAGGACTGCAGAGAGGCCTGGGTCTGCTGGATGGAGTTCTAACTGGATTTTCCTTGGAGTTGTAAAGGCCTTGTCTGATCCTAGAAGAACTTCAGAACTTACCTCAGAGATAGTTCATGACTGGAGCTTCAAACGTTCTTTCAGAAGTACCACCAGTGAACAAGGAGTTGGGAGTGGAGTGAGAGGCAAGACTTTGACTGGCTACAATCAAGGAATAAAGAAATGAAGGATGGAAATAGCGTGTGAGCAGATGAAGACTTAATAAGAAGTAACATTTTAAATAGAAAAGGTGGCCACCACCCTTCATGCAGGTCTAGCCTTGCTAGAGAGCTTTTGTTTGTTTCTGTTCTATTGTGTTTTGCAGCTTTAGTTCCTAAACTCCATTTACTGTACCTCTGATATGACTTTATTTTATTAATAAATGTCCTCTTTTTGTTCATTTTTGGTCATGTTTGGCTTTTCTTGAGGTAGGGGATGGCTAACGCCCCACTGTCCATTTTCCAAACTGTTTAAAACAGCAAGGCAATCAGTTGTAAAGGTCTCTTGAATTAGATAACCTTCTGTAATTCACTATTAGAGGACAATGCAACAACAAAAAAAAAATGGATTTATATTTGCACCCATGGCACCACGATAGAACTATGTTAATGGGATCCTCCTCGCCCTCAGAGAGAGAGGGAGAAGTTGGGAGCATCAGCCTCACAACAAATTAGGTATTTAACAATACTGTTACTAACAGAAAATGATCAAAATGCAAAATATTATCTGCATGTATATTTTACTTTTAAAGCCAAATGCAAATGATTGTCAGGTAGCATTTTGTAACACTGCAAAAGAAATGCAACAAAAAATCCTACTAACATCATATAAAGCAAATTATAGTAAATAACAGGCCCTATCTTACTGCACTAATTTTTACAGAAACCACCACGAGCTTTTACAGTCTCAAAGTCATTATTTAACATCTGTAAAATTCACTTGAAGTGCAGACTTCCATTTGGACAAGATTGCAAGACTGCTCAGCCTTTTGTTGTGTGTAAGTCGGCAATTGTTCTTGGATTTCACACAACTGCCTTTAAAAGTGCCACTTGCTTAGCCACTGTGGAGTAAATGAAATCTAGCAGAGGTAGGAGGCAACTTTTTGTTTCCTGTGGTGAGCAATGAGGCACCAGAAGCAAGGAGTGGATTTGCATAAAGGCTTGCTTAGTTCAAGTTAGTGCATTCCTGCAACCCCACACAATTGTTCTGCTGAGCCTCAGGGAGCCTGGGACAAATGTTTCCTATTTCCCACCCCTGCTGATGTCCCGTTGCAGACTGATTGTGTTCGTTATTCTCATTTTAAATCCCTTTTTGTGCCTTATTTGTGTAATTTAAAGTATATTTCAAATGGCATTCATATTTGATTATGTTTAGTTTCTATGTATTGTCACGTGTTCTCTTATGACCCTTGTACCTTGCGGGTGGTTCCCTATGAGGTGGTGTCACCTGTCTGTCTCTGTGTGGAACTGCCCCCAGTCCTATAAATGATAAGAAGATGCACAGCTCAAGTGCAGTTCTGTTCTTGGTGTTGATGACTTCTCTTGTGTTTTTTTGGAAATATCATTGTTATTAATGAATTCTGGATTTCTGACCTCTGCTCTGTTTTTGATTATTCTCTTTGCATTCTGTATTGGGACTTTGCTTGCTATTGGATTTCCTTCATGCACATCCATTTTACCTTTTTGCACTCTTTAAACATTTAGGTGTTTCAGAGCCTTTTTGAAAATAAACCTTTGATTTTTATAAAGATTCTTTGTCAGCCGTGTATTGTATAGGCACAGATGTCTGGTTGCCTTCTCCCTGTCAGGGCATTTGCTAATGTATTTTGGGACTTACAGTTTTATGGCTAGCTTCCCATTTTGAGGGTCTGCTCCCCTGAAGTCAGCAAGAGTCCTCCTAAGAACTGACTAAGTAAAGTATACGTCTGCTGGGTGCACCAGAGAGGAATCAGGCTTGCTCCCCAGCCATCATGGAGGCCCCTGTAAAGATTGTGGAGAACTTCTCACATCATAACTTTTGGTGCTCCTGTTTCTAACCAATACATGCAGTCATTCTTGGATGAATTCATCAGTTTTAATGTCTAATTTCAAATACAAACTTAAAATTACCTATTCAGTTCACCTTAACTCTTGATTTATGCAGGTTAGATACCCCTTAAAGCTCAGGTCCAAATCAATGGAAAAACTAAATCCAAAAATTCATTTTCAAGACACATATAGACAAGACCCACTTAATCATGTACTTTATTAAAATTAAATCATTAACTTTTCTCTTGTGTGCAGCTGTAGCCCATTACAAAAATTGTGAGTGGTCTCCCCTAGACTTTCTTGTATACTCAGATATGGGAATGGATATTTGAAGAGTAAACCACAAGACAATGATTACATTTTTATATTATGTATCTTTATATATAATACGCTACCGTGGCCGTTCGTTTGTGTGTCCAGGATTTTAAATCACCTGCTCGCAAACCGTTTCACCTACTGACCTGAAATTTGGTACACATATACTACGTGATGTCTACTACCCACTTTCGGGGTGATGATTTTTATTACTCTTTTATTTTTATTTTATTGTAGAATCGACTCTCGGCAGCGCACAGCAAGGTGGCCGTGCGGCACATGCGTACGTGCATCATTCTCATTCCCTAGCACCTTCGCGGTCACTTCCCCTACCTCTTCATATCTTAAATCATTCCTGAGGCAGATTGAACACTTAAGTGCCATCTTAACTGAAAAATTAAGAAAAAGTACTAAGTAATTGCAACACAAAAACTAACTTTATCAGCTTTAATGAGAAAAGATGACGACAAAAGAAGAGAAGAGAAGCAGCGGGCCGCTAGGGTGGAGAAAAGAAGAGCTGCCCAGGACCTCTGAGCAAATGGATGCTAAACATACAGAGAAAGAGTATGAAAGAGTATGAAAACTATGAATGCTCAAGTCAAGTGTGTTCACTGCACGTTATCGTACAGTACGCCGCTACTGGTATATTAATAATATATTGAACAATTATTATAAAAGTAAACTTGAATAAATCGAACTCTACAGCTGCATGAATAAAAGGTAAAGTACCACTTCCGGTTAACGAAAATAGCTCAAAAGTTGATAGAAATCTATGTTTTGTACCTAATACTTGTATGCAAAATTTGGTTGACCTAAGTGAAGTGTACTCAAGTTATCATGTTTACATACACACACACAGACATAATTCCAAAAATGGTATTTTCAGACTCCGGGAGTTCTAAAATGTTGAGACTCATCAAAATCTTAAAATGGAATTTTTGGAGGATTACAATATTTTCTCTATACTTCGTATACGAGAAAATAAAAAGTGTCCATCCATCCATTTAATGAACCTGCTTAATCCACTTTCTGGTTATGGGAAGCTGCAACCTTTCCTGGTTAGAACAAGGTGTGCTGTGAATCTAGGTTTTGTTTCCATGATTACTTTTTGCATATTCTTGTAAAGATTTGATGTATTTTTCCTTTTGTCATCCTGACAGTGATATATTCACTTTGCTATGTAGTGGTGTTGATTTCATAATGGTTTCTACTCTTTTGACTGTTTTTCATCATGGTTGTGGCCATATTGTTTTTAGTGACCGCATTTGTTGGCAAGCATGTGATTATCACATTGATGCATTTGACATAATGTCACACATGATTAAAAATTGGTGCTATTCAAGGACTTGTACCAAAGCTTTGGACTCTTGATATTCAACAACAACAATAACAATGTTTATTTATATAGCTTATTTTCATACAAATAATATAGCTCAAAGTGCTTTACAAGAAGTCAAAAAGAAAGTTACAATTAAATAAAAACAAATAAGATTAGGTAGGAATATTAATGAATAAGTAACAAAGAAAAAACAAATAACCCTAGCTATACATTTGGTATTTTGGGATTTGGTACACTGTATTACACCCCAAATGGAAACTGTCTTTACACATGACCTTATATCATATAAACCAGATATATAACTATTAGAAGAGTAGCATCCTTATATACAATGTCATAATCTAAGTCTTTAAAGATGAGTCCAATGATAAGGTCAGATGGCCAGGAGCAAAGAAAAAACTACAACAAAAAACTCCAGTTAGACTGTAGAAAAATAACTAAATCTGCAATGGTTCCCAGGCCAAAAGTCCACCCAGCCCCACCATGCATTGATAAAGTCGGTCTCATGGACAGCTGGGGCACTCACCTTCATTCCAGACTCACCGGTGACTGCACACGACTTTGCTCAGGTGATGGTGGCACAAAACACCACCACAGAAAAACAGGAATAAACAGCAAAGAAAGGTAGAGATCAATAATGACTTCAAAACCCTGAAGAAGATGAAAAGTCTAATAAGCCTACACAGTCTATTAAAATTGCTACAAAAAAGCCAAATTAAAATAATGTTTTTTTAGCAGTTGTTTAAAATGTTCCATGGTATTAGCCTGACAAATTTCTATTGGTAAAGTTTTCCAGATTTTATGTGCATAACAGCAAAAGGCCACCTCACCACTTCTTTTAAGCTTGCTCTTGGAGTTATAAGCAGACTAGCAAAATACCCGCGCTTCGCTGTGATGAAGTACTGCTTTAAAACTTTAAATAATAAACTGAGGGAAAATATACCAATAATTATTTGTTAAGGATCTCTTTTTATACCATGTTATCAGTGCGCCCCTCCAGTTGTAATATGACCAAGCTGTGCGCTAAGCTTACTCTTGAGAATGTAACGTATAGTTGGCCATGTGAAAAGCAAATCAAGAATGGCAAGACCGCATCAGCTGCGGAGCTCAGCTCGAAGTGAAATGAAGTGAATGAAATGAGATGAATGGGAGGGGAGATGATCACGTGACTCCAACACCCCCCTTAACTCTCCATCCCTCCACAAACACACAAAAACAGTCTCTCGGATCCCAACTCTCCTTTCACACACCGTGTCTACTAAACACTAAGAAACACTAAGTAGAAACACTAAAGGAAAAAATACTATTCAGTAAGTAGCGCGTCTACAAAACAGTAAATCAGTAAAGGAGAAAGGACTAAACACTAAGGAAAAAGAACGGCAAGACTGCGTGAGCTGCGGAGCTCAGCTCGGAGCGAAATGAAGTGAATGAAATGAGGTGAATGGGAAGGGAGATGATCACGTGACTCCAACACCCGCCTTAACTCTCCATCCCTCCACAAACACACAAACTGTCTCTCGGATCCCAACTCTCCTTTATATATATAGATTACCATTAGAAGATCTAAAGTTACGACCTGGAGTATAGGAGGAGAGGCATTCCAAAAAATAGGAAGGGGCAAGATTGTTTAAGGCTAAATTTATACACCATTAGTAGTTTTTTAAAGTCAATTCTAAATGACATGGGTAACCAATGTAACAACAATAAAACTGATGATATGTGCTCAGATTTTATTTTTTCAGTTGAGATTCTGGTTGCTGCATTCTGCATTACAGTAATCCCTCGCTATATTGCGCTTTGACTTTCGCGGCTTCACTCTATCGCGGATTTTATATGTAAGCATATTTAAATATATATCGCAGATTTTTTGCTGGTTCGCGGATTTCTGCGGACAATGGGTCTTTTAATTTCTGGTACATGCTTCCTCAGTTGGTTTGTCCAGTTGATTTCATACAAGGGACGCTATTGGCAGATGGCTGAGAAGCTACCCAACCACAGCACGTATTATGTATTAAATAAAACTCCTCAAATATATTGTGAGCACGGGGGCTGTTCGCACCCCTAGAGGACACGGCCGCTCCTCAAAAAGATGCTGAAAGATTACCTTCACAGTGCTCCCTTCTTTGCTGGGCTTACATGTGGCTGCTTTGCAAGCGATATGCTTCCCGCATGGTGCTTCGCATACTTAAAAGATCAAACAGCACGTATTGATTTTTGATTGTTTGCTTTCCTCTCTCTCTCTCTCTCTCTCTCTCTCGCTCTGACGGAGGGGGTGTGAGCAGAGGGGCTGTTCGCATACTGGCCTAGAGGATACGGTCGCTCCTCTAAAAAATGCTGAAAAATGCTTGCTCCCTTCCTCGCAGCTACTTTGTCCGGCGGTGCTTCGCATACTTAAAAACCAAACAGCCCTATTGATTTTTGACTGTTCGCTTTTTTCTCTCTCTCTCTCTCTCTCTAATGCGCACTCCTTTGAAGAGGAAGATATGTTTGCATTCTTTTAATTGTGAGACGGAACTGTCATCTCTGTCTTGTCATGGAGCACAGTTTAAACTTTTGAAAAAGAGACAAATGTTTGTTTGCAGTGTTTGAATAACGTTCCTGTCTATCTACAACCTCCTGTGTTTCTGTGCAAATCTGTGACCCAAGCATGACAATATAAAAATAACCATATAAACATATGGTTTCTACTTCGCGGATTTTCACCTTTTGCAGGAGGGATTACTGTAATTGCAACTGATTGACGTCTTTCTTAGGTAATCCTGTTAGGAGAGCATTACAGTAATCTAGTTGACTAAAAACTAAAGCAGGAATTAATTTTTCAGTGTCTCATAATGTTACAAGAGATCTAACTTTTACTACATTCTTTAAATGAAAAAATGCCCTCCTAATAATCTGGTTAACATGTGATTTAAAGTTTAGGTCAGACTCAATAATTACCCCTAAATTCTTATCCTCCAACTTGATTTTTAAACCTAAGGGATCAAGTTTATGTTTAACACCTTTGCTATTTCCATATTTGCCAATCTCTAAGATTTCTGTTTGTTCTTTATTTAGTTTGAGAAAGTTACTACTCATCCATTTGGATATACCGGTACGACATTTGATCAGAGAATCAAGAGTGTCAGGGTCATTGGGTGCTATCGATAAATACAGCTGTGTGTCATCTGCATAGCTGTGGTAACTTACCTTGTGCTTTGAGATAATCTGACCTAATGGAAACATGAAGAATGAAAAAGGCAGCAGACTTGTGGTACACCATATATGTACAATATCATGGGTCTCCGAATTATAATCACCACAACTAACAAAAGGATTTTCTATTTGTTAAATAAGTCTGAAACCAATATAAGATGCTGCCAGAGAGGCCCACCCATTGACTAACATTGACTGGTGTCAAATGCTGCACTCATGTCTAAGATAACAAGAGCAGATATATGGCCTCTGACCGCATTGGGGCTGGCCAGTCAGTTTTCTAGCTGTTTTCTAGTGGGTCTCTTTGAAGGCCTTGCCTATTTTTATATTTTGTGGTGCCAGAATCATAACACCTTCAACATAATGAAAATGGGTGTGCTTCAGTTGGTGCTATTATTTTAGATTATTATGCAGCTGGTCTTTTTATTGTCAATGTCTATTTTTACAAGCTTTTTTCATATTATGAGTTCAAAAGTCATTCCCCATACACAATTCAATATCAATAAAGAACACTGCTATGCATCCCTCTGGTTTTGACAGGCTCAATTCTATGCAAGTCAGTTCCACTATAAAAATGAAAAAAATCATCTCAAAGGTTTGTCTGCTGTAAACCAGTTCGGTAATTATTGCTTGCTATGATTTTAAATTCCGTTAGTCGGCTCTTTGTGACACAATTGGATAATTTAACTGCTGATTTGCACACTTATCTCTGCATCTGATTAGGCAGGTGGGTGACTTGAGGGCTCAGATGCTCTGCTGGTTAGCCAGGGCCTGATTATACAGGTGGAGGATTAAAGAGGGACACTTTACAAACATCATTTCCATCAGTTATTTGGCAATTGACTTCACAGATTCATTATTTCAGTCCAGCAATTTAATTGTTACTTTTAATTATTGGATACAGTATCTTTATATTATAATCAGGTGCACAGAAATATTATGTTGTGTTGGCCTATAAGTGTGTTGCGAGCGGTCCATATTGAGCCCATCCTCTTATCTGTTTGTGGTTGTACCTGCCCTGTCTCATTTCCAGTAAATCGTCCCTCAGTGACCAATTACCTTAGAATCTCGTCCTTGGAGAATCAGATTACATTGGTCTGGTGCTCTTAAAAGTAGCAATGTTGTGCATTGTGAATAGTTTTGTACTTTACTGAGATGTTTTGGAATCTCGTCTTCAGAGAATCAGACTATATTGGCCAGGTGCTTTTAAAAGGAGCAATGTTGTGCATTGTGAATTGTTTTGTACTTTACTGAGATGTTTTGGGCAGTCATTAAACCACTAAAAGAGCAAATTATAGTTACACCCGTAGGTGAAGACTTTATAATTATCTCTAGTCAGCAACTGCTTGGTTCTGATTTTATGGCATGAACATGGTCATAGAAAAGAGTTATACCACCATTCCCAGAATAACTCCAAAGAGACCAAACATATGCAAAGAATTACATCTTTAGTAAAATAAAAACATGAGAGGAGTGAGCTTAGGAAATAACCCAAATCAAGTGAAAGACCGGCAAAACTTGGTAGAATCTGATTCTGGTTGTTAACCTCTCTAAAAATACACTTCCCTTCTCACTTCTTGTATCTGTATCTCTGTCTCTGCTGTGGTCTCTCTTCTCACCAGTTGAGGCTTCACTACAACTCACTTCCTACTGCTAAACTTCATTTGCCTCTGGCTGCAGCCCCCTTTATCACTCCCATGATTGTTTCCAACCAAGCCAACAAGGCTTGTGGAGACTGGGACTTTTTCTTACCAGGTTAAAATTCCTTCTGTCATGACTTAGTGTTTATACTAGGGGGCTTTGCCCCCTGCTCACTTCGCTTGCCAACCCCTGTGTTTGGTTAATTGGATATACAATTTTACATTTTTTTTTAGAATTGTTTCAATTTCATTATTTTCACTTTTACTTTAAAGCTTCATTAAAAACAATATTTTTTGGAGACACATTGTGACAACGCAACGTATAACTGCCCGTGAGTGAATAATGTTTTTGTTTCTGTAATAAATAATCCGAGTTTTTCTGTTTGTCCCTGTGATTTATTGATTGTTATAGCAAAAGCTATTCTCACAGTAAACTGTAAACATTTTACTACGAATGGCATATCACGATCTCCTTTGGTGTGTAATGTTATTCGCTGAATATATACATCACCTTTCTCTTTGCCTGTTAAAATTTACATCGCTTCTCCAAGATCATCAATATACACCCGACCGAATTGTGTATCTCTTTGAAATTTAACTTGTCGTTCCTTTAACTGTTGTGGGACCACAGATTCTCATAGCATATGGTCCATTATTGTGTAAATCCATGTTTTGTCCATTGAATGATGCGAATGCGAAAAGACTTTGTTATCTACTCTTTTTTTCAGACCTCAATTTGTCCTGGTATTTTTTCAATTACACCTGGTTCTGATGATTAATCACCTTTTGTTTGCGGTAATGCAATCGTTTCTATCTTTTCTTTGATACTGTAGCGACTGACATGATAAAGTGTCACAAAAGTTTTACTTGAACAATCGCTGACTTCCTAACCCCAAACACAACTTTCTAGCACCCTTTGCAAAGCCCCCCCTTACCGCATCAAATCAATACCCCGCTATCAGTCCTCCGTGCTGTACTCCGCCTTCCCTCAATCGGACCTAACAGTCACTTAAAACCAAAAAGCCCTCAACCTGGCTGGGACGCTACAATACTTTCGAATTTTACCGCTTTCATATTCTGTACCTTTGTCTGCATGTGTATCACGCCATCGTTTGTTTGAGCCTTTCGAATTCCACTGTTTTCATAATCTCTTATCTGCCTTTTTTTCTCTCCAATGCCTTTGGGTCTCTATTCTACGTATTGTCCTTATACGCTTTATATGTGCTGAGAGCACATGATTTGTGCGTACTATGTGCTTTTACACGATTGATTTTTTTTTGATGGGTGTGCTCTTATATATTCCGTACTATCTTTGTGGACTTTTGCGGACCCCGTAGTGTCTTACGTTTGACTCTGGGGTGCAGTGCAGAATCCTCTTTTCTGTGTGGTTGTGTCGTTAGTCCTCAGCTATGGGCACGTTGTTTATCCAGGCGGGCTAGTGTTTGTATATCCGTCAGTCGAGCTCGTTCGTTTTGAACCCGTGCCTGCTTTGCTTCTGCAGTTTCAGACGCGCGTTGTAGGCACCTGCGTTCATTGATCTTATCCAGGTGGGCTTGTGTGTGTATCGTTGAGCTGCATTGTGTTTGAATTTGGTGTAAAGCGTTCAGCGGTTTGTACAATCCCAAGCAGCGCATTATTCCTAACTTCACTCCGCAGTAGTGCCACTCACAATATGGCGGTGACGCCTGCGCCTTCCGTATTATCTCGGGTTTCACTATGCTGTGTAGTGTGGACGTTTGCGGCATCCGTACTTTCTCCGGTTTGACTTTGGGCGGGGCGCCGAATCCTGTTGTGTTTGTTTGTTCTGTGGCCGTTCTCTGGGGCTGTGTGTTAGTTGAGCTGTATTGTGTTTGAATTTGGTGTAAAGTGTTCAGCGGTTTGTACGATCCCAAGCAGCACATTTGTTTTATTTGCTATTTCCGTTAGTTGAGCTGTACGCGCCTGCGCAGTACGTCTCATGGTCCCATAGCCGTGTACCTGCGTCCATGCCATCCGGTTTACCATTCTCGGTTAGTAATATGGATATCATGGAGTGTTCTGTTACCATTTAAAGGTGAGGCCTCTCAGCTTCCCATTTCTTTACAAGGACACCAAATTCCCATACATTACCACCTGGTTCTGTGTATCCTGTATAGGACATAAAGCTAAATACTAGCCATAAACCCAATTATTCCAACTAGTGGTTACATCCCACTGACACCTGTTATCAAAGAGGCTTTATCTCTTCTGCATTCATTGTATATGTGGGATCAATCTCAACTTTTTGATCCTCAGGGTTTCATTAGTTTCATTATGGACATTTTTGCATGTGTAGTTTAATTATGTCCACTATTTTTTGACTATCTTTGCATGGCCAATGCCATGTAGTTTATAGCTGCTTATCCTGTTGCCAGTCATGTGATGCAAAAAACATCATGCTATAATTAAATAAAATGTCAACATATCACTACTTGTTATCTGAGTGTTGGATTGTAGGATTTTGATGATTAATAAGTATTGACATATAATGCTGGACACAGACAGACTTGACAGACAAACACATACCATGCATTGGTGTTTACTGGTATTTTGAGTTCTATTTTATCTTGAAACAGATAAATAGTTTTACGATACCAAGTCTTTAAAGATGATGATGTGTGAAGTTGTTGCTTTGTTGCTGGTCTGCGTTCTTCATGCATTGAAGTGCATTCTTTCTCTTTGCTACATGATTCTTGTCAGTGCTGTGCTCTCTTGGCTTGCTTTCTGCTGTTAGGCCCATTTGTCATGCAGTCTGCAACTTAGGGAAAAGCATTACTCTTTCTGACTCTTTCTAGATACCTTCTTGAAGTCATTGCTGCTTTTCAGCCTAGTCAGACTACTGGCACACACCTTTGACTTGACAGACTGGTTCTCAGTTTCTGGTCCACAAAGATGAGAGAATTTTACCTTTTCAGCTCCTTATGGAAGGGCGGTTCACAGCTTTTAGTTTGAGATAAGATTTTAGAAAGTAATTTTGAAAAATGTGCATAGAGTGCCCCTGGGAAGAGTCCCAGAGTTTGCTAGGATTCCCTATAGACTTTCAGTGAGTGTGTTCAATTCACAATTCTCCAAGCTTAATTTTTCTTCTCTTAATTCTATGCCATTCTTTGTTTCTTCTAACTTCTTTAGAGATGGAGTGCGTGTGGTTTTAAAGGAAAGTTGAACTTTCTTCTGTATGGATTACAGTCACTTCCATTTACAAAATCAGTGGAATCTAATAGGTGACTCTTCTGTCCATCTTGTTTGTCATACTTTTAATTATATGTCTTTATCCTTGCCTGAGTCAATATTGAGCCTTCTGGCTCAAGAGGTCTGCAGAGAGGAACTCTGGAGAGATGTGAGTGCAGCTCCGTTTGACACCTTTATTATCAGAAGAAGTCCAGGGAGATTCTAGTATAAGCTGGAGTTCAGTCACTTAGTTTGGAATGCAAATGGGGGAAGGCACAGCTGGATGACTGCATCCCTTTTAAATCTGCCTTCTTAACAGGCCTGGTGTGCTACTAAAGCCTAGCAGAATTGGCAAAGCCCACTTTGCCCAACAGGATCAACCTCATCAAAAAATTTTAAACAAAATACTTAATTAATGTAGCTAGGGCTATTTTTGAACTTTACAGAATTAAAATTAATTTATTGCCTATCGATATGTTTGTTTAGGCAGTTAATTTTTGTTATGTTTTAAAAAATACTGCACCATCATTTTGGATTTAATGAGTGCTGCCTTTTTTTAAACTGTTGTTATGACCGTGAACTTTTCCTTAGGGGTGTGATCACAGAGGTTATGTGTGATGACATCCTCAATGCATCCATATAAATTTGGTGTCACTGACAAAACCTTGTGCAAGATTGTGGATACAATTCTAAAATCCTCTAATGTGCTGTCTTTGTTAAATTCCAACTTAAGGTTAGGATTTATTGCTTTCTATTACAACTCTCATTTTGGTACTGTTTAGTGTTTCGGTAATTATTCTGTGAAGTTCAGGTAAACCTATTGTTGTGAAGCAATTTAGTTCACTGTAGTGAGACCGATAGCGGTCAACGGTATTGGCCTTTGAGGGATCTATTATACTACATTTAATATTGTTTATTTTCTGATTAAAGAATGCTGCAAAAGCTTTGCATATTTCGCTTGAGGTTTTCAGGAGGCAATCTGCTGATTGAGTTGGGTTTAGAAGATGACCAATACTAGAAAATAAAACTCTTGGATGTCCTGTATTTTCATTTATAATTTTACAAAAACAGGACTGCCTCTCTAGTCGGACTTCTTTATTATATTCAGTAATATGTGCCTTCAGTTTTCATAGTGAAAAGTTAATTTAGTTTTCGTCCAATAACGCTCAACCTTGCTGCATGTCCTCTTAAATTTAGAAACAGCACAAGTCTTCCAAGGTACTTTGGTGCTGGTGGATTTTTTAACAATTTTTTCTGGGGTTACAATATCAATTAGTTTTCACCTAAGCATTTAAATTGTCCACCTTAATGGTTACATTGCTGGCTGTATTAGGACAAGCCATACTCTCAGACTGGTCACACATAATGTTAGCAAACATAGATACTGTTGTAGCGTCAAGATAACGTTTTCTAACAATATGCTTTTTATTTCTAGTCACCAATATTTCTACATCAAACAAAATGCAGAAATGGTCAGATATACTAATATCTATAACCTGCCTCACGTTAACATTTTTCCATTTTGAGATTGTTAAATTCATTATGTGTCCTCTTTTATGTGCATGCAGCCTGACTGACAAGCTAGCTAAGGTGAAAGCAATGCAGTAAATTAATAAATTCTCTTGTTTTGGGGTCAGACTGGTTATCAATATGAAAGTTGAGGACACCTACTATTAGGAACCTATCATAATTTATTATTCTAGATTCTAAATTTGAAAATTAATTGATAAGAAACACATTATATTTAGGAGGTTGATACAAGGAGTAATACTCCTTGAATAGCTACAGCAAGACAGTCGAAAGACACAAAAGTACCAAAACTGGTATCTTTACGGCTTAACCAGCACAAAAAAATACACGCTGGACCCCTTCCTCTTTAACCTTGCCGAACAGATTGAAAATAAATATAATTCGGAAGTGCTGCTTCAATTAACACTGCAGCATTGTCACTGCCAAGCCACATTTCACACAATGTTAGGAAGTCTATATTCTTATATTCCTATCACTAATAAGATATTAAAACACAAGTAACAAAAATATATAGTATGTAAATATTAAATAATAAAAAATAGCAATGGTATTAAAGTTTACATAATAAGTGTGACATTCAGCTTATTGTGGACATAGATGAATGTAATGCAGGTGCATTTGCAGCAACAAAAAGTACCTAGTGGGGGCATTTGGTGCTTGATTGTAAAAGAGCTACAGACAAGACATTTCCAAAGTTCAGTAGCTGAGCAGAAGAACATCCTGGGTAGGTTTTAAAAGAAGCATTCTCTGGAAACACCGGAAACTTATTCAAAGTGAAAGGCACAGAAGGATGATTGGAATAGCACATTTCTTGAAGAGAAAATGACATGTTCTGCTTCTGTCTATAAAGTAACTACACACCCTGAGTTCATCCAATGATATAGAAAGGTGTGTAAGTCTGAAGAATAGTAAAATAGGAGGAGAGTCTATAATGTGACTGGGATGGAAAGAGCCGTAGAAAAGATATCATTGAGGTTTTAGTCCTAGAAAGTCAATTGAAAGTCTTATATTCGAAATGCTTGAGTGCTTCATGATAAATTGATGGTAAACCTGATGGATGGACGGATTAAAACCAGTGAAGTGGTTAATATATTCTTTCAGCTGACCTCTGGAACAAGAAGCAGCACCAATACAATACATTTATTTGCATATTACTTCTACAGGTCAAGCACACAGTCTAGGTAGCAAGAAAATAAACATTTTTCTTCCAGTCAACAAAAAAAATTAGCATGGCTATGTCCCCTCTGTGTTCCTGTTGGTAAAAGCAAAAGTTCTGAAGTGAGAACTACATATGCAATACAAGTTGTGGAAATGACGGTGAGCTGAAAAGTGATGCCTGTGGGGAGGATGAAGCAATCAGCATCCTGAAATTGAAAGCTGTCAAACAACTGAAGAGTAGGGTTATTGTCTATTATATATCGACAAGTGGTCTCGTTAAGTTGTCAAGGAAAGTTGATCTCCTTTTGATTTAACACCTGTTTCAATGATCATGTATTCCACTTTGTCCACTTTTGTTGTTTTTAGCAATTGTATTCCAACCTTGTAAGTTTAAGTATATTACACTTACTTTGCATGTATATTTTAAAGCAGATATTGATTGAGTAGAATTTGGATCCCATTATACAAATAAAAGACTAAGCCTCCATTTTTGCAATACCAGTTATTTTAAATAATAAGGACTTCAGATACACCATACACAATATGCCCTATTACATCCCAAACCATACCCCTGGATTTCCTTACTTCCTACTTTATGCCTATTTTTCAGCATAATGTCCTTAGCTTATCGCACCACAGAATTAATGAATGGGCCATCTGCTTCCCACTGTTGCTTTGCCTTCAGAAGTTTCATCCAAGGATTGTTTTCATTAATCAGTCCTTATTAAGCCATTTCTTGGTGCAGACCATCAAAAATATATAGTATTGTAAAGTGGGGCCTTTAACACTTAAAACAACAAAATGTTTAAACAATGGTGCTTGTATTAAATATTTTTGGCATTAGTGGGATAAATACAAAGAATAACTGAAAGGACAAAACCACAATCTTGCTGCCTCACCTAGCCTTGCCTTTGCGTTGTTTACTGCATCTACTAGGTGGGGTAGTGACGCCACTCACATTCATACCACACATCTTGCTCCTACTTGTTGTCTCCTTCTAACTCTATAGATTTCTTCACTCTTCAGTCTTTGTCCCCAGCTCTCTGCCAGACTCCTTACTCTACAAGGCCTCTTGTTTGAGGTGGCTTCAGATCTGCCAGGTTTACTTCTGCCTTAGCACCAAAATTACCAGGGTACACTGTTCATATTTCAACCATACTGGTTAGTTAGTTTCCTGACCCTTTATTCTGCTTTTCATCAAGGCATTCAGTTGTTACTTGCATGCTGTTTGGCCAATTAACCAATTGCAATTAGTCTTATATAATAAGTTACAGGAACCTTGGATTCAATGGTCACTGACTCAACAACAGACCTTCTTATTTTATTCAAATTAGTTCATACTACTGTGCATTTGAGCATGTATTTATAATATTTTATAGGCTGCGAATCGAGCTAGGGGGCTAGGGGGCTTTGCTCCTTGCCAACCCCCCGGCCTGAGCTACGCACCAGCCACTTTGCGTCTCTACCACTCGCATATGTGGATTTCACTTTCACCAAACAACAAATCTTTTAATTCTCACAGATACACCTCTTCATTGGGAAGAAACACTACTTTTCCCGGATGGCAACACGAATTAGATGATGTACAAGTCTCTGACTTAAAGTTTAAATCCGAACAATATCTACTGTGGCAGGTTGCTGGGGTTCTTACCTGGCTGGGATACCTGGAGGGAATGGAAAAGGACAGAAATAGCGTTCGGGTCATGAGGGGGCAACCGCCCTGGACTAGGAGGGGACCACGGGAGAGGAACAAAGGGGTTCTGGCCTGTTTGGACCCATGGCCACTGCCAGGTGGCGCCTCAAGCCTCGTGGGACACGGAGAACTGTTACTTCCACCACACCAGGCAAGATGGCGGATGAACCTGCCAGGGAAACCCAGAGTGCTTCCGGTGCAAAGGGCAGCACTTCCGCCACACCAGGAATTGCTGCCGGAAGGTTGTCACCAGCCACCTGGAACACATCTGGGTGGGAATGAAAGGCGCCACCTTCCTACAGTCTGGGAGCCAGAGCTCCCAGGAAGAGAAAGGCGGAAAAAGGACTGAGAGATAGGACTGAATTGTGGTGATTATTGCTGTGTGCATTGTGTGTAGTGTTTGGGACTGTGAACCTGTGTTTATTTATGGAGAATAAACGTGTGACTTTTATAAAGATGTGGTTTCCGACTGGTGGTGTCCAGGCAAATCTCACAAGTGGTGCCCAACGTGGGGCCTTCCGCCTGCTCCAAGGCGGGGGACCCCAAAAATAAAATTTTTGTGAGCTGCCAAGGACCTCAGTCGGCCACATGCACATACCGCAGGGAGGCAGTCCGAGGTTCCGCGAATCACCATGAGGCCGTCGGAGATTTTCCAGAGTGCTGTCTTCCACCCAAGGGGTGGGGGGGAGGAATGCCAGCCAAGGCAGAGAGGAAGGGGATTCCCCAGCGTTCGTCGTACCGCTGGAGAGACTATGGTAGGCACAAGCACTGAATCGTCCGGAGGAGCATACCTGGAACCGTGTCAGTGGCTGGGATGTGCCGATCCTGTCAGCGAAGCAGGGACGGCATCGCTAGAGGAAAGGGAGGATCCGCCAAGTCTTCAGAAGCCGAGGCAGAGTGGCTATAGCGAGTCTCACAGACCCCTCGGGAGGATGGTGAAAATGGCAACAAACCAGAAGTCCCGCCCCGTGACAGGCGAGGGATTGGACGGTGTGTGCCGTGCTCCTGTCGGTGATTGGTTGACGACGGGACCAGCGAACGTCCATCCTGAGCAAGGGGAGGGTCCGGTGGAACCCGGAAGAAAGCTCCAGAGTGCACAGCCAGTGAGTAGGACCGATTTACAGGTAAGTCCTCCACTGGCTGATGCTGTATTTATACCTGCAGACCAAGACCAATAGGGGAGGATGCTTCGATTGATGCAGATAGTCAACAGGTAGAACACGACCTTCGAGTCTGTATAGACAAGCTGGAGGGGAAGGAGGTCGTGCCATGTCAGACGTTACGTCACAAGGCAGAGAGGCGCGGCACTGGAATCTTTGGTCAGAGGATCGTGGTGGTACAGGTGAGAAAAACCGGTACCGTAAAGAGAAAGGGAGAAGCGTGCGAATGTTTCCTGGTATCGTGCAGTTCTGGAGAACGAGTAGCCGAGTCTCTGACAGTGGTAACAACGCAGAGAGCTGATCGCCTGGAAGGGGTGAAGCCAGGATGCCGGCTGACAAGTGCCGTGGGTCCTAGCGCCCTACCGCCGGAGCCAGCATCAGTCTCGCATCGTGCCACAGGGATACAGACGGCGAGGGGTCTATTCCTTTCCCGTAGGGAGACCCAAGTCATCAGAATGCCCCAGAGGAAAAGGAAGAATCAGAGGAGGAAAGTCAGTTCTTCCTACAGGATGAGATGTGAGCCCGTGAGCTCACGTAGTATGACAATTTGCCCCCTGCAGAGTCAAAGGGGAGCTCCAAATTCAGCGAGGGCAATTCCCCTAAGTACCCTGATGAAGGGGAGTGGACCAAACTGGAGTGGGTACCAAGGTTTTGGCGACCAGGGAGGAGGGAGGAGCGTTGGCCCTATTTCAGAAAGGAAAAAGCCAGACAGTGGCGTCAGGGCAACGTCTCCGCCCCGTGTCTATTTTATTTTATACAGGACCAGGCCATGGAAGACAACCAATTATGCCCGCTTCCGTTAAATAATACACTCGCGGGACAAGCCGCTACGAAGGACGGTTCTTTGCTGGTGATGGGGCACTGTGGCAGATTGCTGGGGTTCTTACCTGGCCAGGATGCCTGGAGGGACCGGAAAAGGACAGGAATAGCGTCCGGGTCACGAGGGGGCAACCGCCCTGGACCAGGAGGGGACCATGGGAGAGGATCAAAGGGGTTCTGGCCTGTTTGGACCTGTGGCCACCTCCAGAGGGCGCCTCAAGCCTCGTGGGACACAAAGAACTGTTACTTCTGCAACACCAGGCAAGATGGCGGATGAACCTGCCAGGGACACCCCGAGTGCTTCTGGTGCAAAGGGCAGCACTTCCGCCACACCAGGAAGTGCTGCCGGAAGGTCGTCACCAGCCACCTGGGACACATCCGAGTGGGAATAAAAGGCGCCGCCTTCCTACAGTCTGGGAGCCAGAGTTGGGAGTGGGAGCAGGACGAAGCTCCCAGGAGGAGAAAGGCGGTAAAGGACTGAGAGAAAGGGCTGAATTGTGGTGATTATTGCTGTGTGCATTGTGTGTAGTGTTTGGGACTGTGAACCTGTGTTTATTTATGGAGAATAAATGTGTGACTTTTATAAAGATGTGGTTTCCGACTGGTGGCATCCGGGCAAATGTCACACTACATACTTCTGTCAATTACCTATGTTCATATATTGTATTCGATCTTTTTTCGCTGTTCCGTTATTTCACCGAGTAATAATTTCCATTTGTTTGCGTTAATACTATCTTTACTATCATTTTTTTGAGACTTTCGAATTTTAGTACTGCTTTGCATGTGTATCGTGCCAACGTTTTCTGAACCTCTTTATGACGTTCTATTTTGTCATCTACACTTTGTCTTTTATTTCTGGCCCCGGGTGTGGTTAAATCTCTTGGCACAAAGTCTAATCTCGCGAGACATGAAAGTATCTCTCTGAAAAAGTCTTGTCTTATCCCAGGCTAAAAAGTCTCATGTCGTCCCAGGGTTTTTTTATATAATAGAGAGATTTGTTAAAAAAGCTATTTAAAGTGGACAAGCCTCTTCAAATATAGGTTTTATTAATCATTTGAGCACTGAACTATTCCCATGCCCACTACATCAGAGGTGTGCAAGGTCGATCCTGGGGGGCCATAGTGACTGCATACTTTTGTTCCAACCCAATTTGTTAATGAGAAGTCAAATATTGCTGTTGAAGCACTTATTGCTCCAGTAACATTTCTATAGTTCATTTTAGTTATCTTGCTGGTTAAGAATCCCTTCCCTTAATTGCTTATTTTACCCTTAGGCCAAGTTCAAACATACCTGGGTATTTTTTAAAATGGGAGTTTTCCTCCTTTGTTCTTAAAACAATGGCACATCAAAGGTAAGGGGGAATCATATGTGTCGACTGATAATGAAGTGGAGTTATTCATCAGTATCTATCCATCCATCCATCCATCCATCCATCCATTTTCCAACTCGCTGAATCCAAACAGGGTCACGGGGGTCTGCTGGAGCCAATCCCAGCCAACACAGGGCACAAGGCAGGGAACCAATCCCAGGCAGGGTGCCAACCCACCGCAGGACACACACAAACACACCCACACACCAAGCACACACTAGGGACAATTTTAGAATCGCCAATCCACCTAACCTGCATATCTTTGGATTGTGGGAGGAAACCGGAGCGCCCGGAGGAAACCCACGCAGACACGGGGAGAACATGCAAACTCCACGCAGGGAGGACCCGGGAATCGAACCCAGGTCCCCAGGTCTCCCAAATGCGAGGCAGCAGCGCTACCCACTGCGCCACCGTGCCGCCCTCCTCAGTATCTACTGGAGTATAAAGTTTTCAAATATGTGTTCAGCATAGAATTTGCAAAAATACGGGTGTCATGAACACTAGCTGGCCATTTCACTACAATGTCAATAAATGAAAACTTGTAATCACAGATGGCTTGCATGTTAAGAGAAAACCTCCCCTTTCTGTTCAAATAATCCATGGAATTTGTGGATGGCTGCTTTATTTCTACATGAATCCCTTCCATGGCACCGATGCACTGAGGGATGCCATGGGCTCGGTGAAACCCTGTTACATGTTCCTCTACTTTGGATTCAGTGACAGGTAGTTGTATATACACAGGGTCCAAGTGGACTGCTATTGTGTCACATACTTGCCTTACTATTTTAGAAACCACCTGTCTTGACAATCCAAAGACATTTGTCATCTTACATAATATCCCCTTCTCTGCTAAATAGTAGAGTGTGCATGCAACCTTTTTAACAACGCTGACAGGCAATCTCATAACAGTTGTCTTTTTCTTCGATGTGTGGGTGCAGCAACTCACTTACTCAAAGGCCACAACGATGTTTGTCACCATTCTTCAGCAACAACCACTTTGTTCTCAAAGTTGTCCCATCAACTAGAGGTCCAACCGGTCTTGTCAAAAACTAGAGATGTTGGCGGCGGGATCTGTGTTGTTGGAGTGCTCGATGTAGCAGTAACCTCCGTAGAACATTTTGACACCACTGTTGCTCAACATAGTGACAAAGTAATTATATATTTAAATATAAGTATGAAAAAAGTCCTTTTAACACCAGCAATACTTTAGCTATGCCTGCCACTGCACGAAATTGCCTCACGTAACTGTTACCGACCTCAGGCCTAGGGGAACCTGGGCCAGGTACAGGGTGTAGCCACAGCGATATGGTGTAAAGCATGAAAGAAACAGACACCAGTCCCAAGTCTCAGACCATACTTCTCTGTTCTCTTCTCCTTTTATTCTCCTTTTCCCAGAAATATATATATGCTATAATTTCTGCATAGATGAACATGGTAATCAGTGAAAACAATGGTGCAAGCCATACTCTGTATAACAAATAGTGTAAACACATTTACTTTGAGTACTTGATTAGAAACCAATGTCCCCAGAACTTGTTAATTTTCCAAGGAAGCAGACAGTTCTGTATCCCCACATTGTGTGTAGATAAGATACTAAATCAAAGCAGTCTGACTATTCAAAGCAGGTGACTCTTTAGCAGGACAGGTAAATATTTTTGTCCTGTAGATAGCCATCAGCACTAACATGTAGCAGAATTTTCCAGAAATTCTGTCTTTTCTTTAAAACACTGGTTTATAGCCTATTACACTAAGCAACACACCGAAATGTCATTTTCTTTAGAATACTGAATTCTAGCCCATTACATAAACAAAACAGATAATGGAGCATATGATAACATCAAGCAAAGAAGATACCAGTTCACACTATGACGTTAGAAGCCAAAAACTCAGTTTTCCCCGTAAACAGAGAAGATGAAGTTTCTAAACATCTTTACACTGGAAGGAGTTTATCAAAAGGTTGGTTTTCACAGACCTAAAATGCAGTTTGCATGTTGACAAAAGGCCAAAATGCATACAAAAAGCTACATTTTAAAAATACCCGGGTGCATGTGGACTAGGCCTAAAACAGCTGCAGTCAATGCATTGAACTGCTTCTTATTAGCGATATGACAAAGGAGCCTACCGTTCTTCATCTAACTTGTTTCTGTTTAAACCTGTGTGTATTTCTCATGAACTACCTCATTTAATAAAATATTTCAAATGAACTGAACAGAAAAGAATGTGAAGGATTAAGGATTACCAGTCTGCTTCAGACTAAAAACCATGTTGGATGATATTCTTGGAAAAATAACATTTATATATATATATATATACCAATGACCTGATACAACATAATGAAAATACTAAAAAACCATAAAATTAATTAAGATCTATTTTTGGCAAGGTTTGGTTTCTAATCAAGCAATCAGGTTGGAACAAAAACCTGCAGCAACTACGACACTTCAGGACTGACATTACGGACCCCTGCACCATATCAAAAAGGGTCAAATAGCAGTTTGATGCAAACATGCAAGTAAAAGTCAGTTTTCATCTCAGTATGTCAAAGTCACATGAAGTCAACCCTCTCAGCCAATTGAGTGGTGGCTCTGAGGCTAAGGATCTGCGCTGGTATCCCGAAGGGTGCCGGTTCGAATCCCCGTCACTGCCAAAAGAGATCCTACTCTGCTGGGCCCTTGAGCAAGACCCTTAACCTGTAATTGCTCCAGGGGCGCTGTACAATGGCTGACCCTGCGCTCTGACCCCAAGGGGTATGTGAAAAGTAACAAATTCCTAATACAAGAAATTGTATAAGGCGAAATAAAGAACAAAAACAAAAAAAAAACCAAATACTTAATACCTCTGCATTCCATTTTAGCCTCTGCCATGTGCCAGTTCCCAATGACATCCTCAGTCAAAAGTCTGATTCCAGGAGCAATTCTGAGTGCTAAGATGAGTCTGGTTATATTGAGGAGGTATGTATAATCTCTAGCACAAACTCTGCCTTCTTCTCCAGTTGTAACATTTCATTTCTTTACCAGTAACTTCAACAGCTAAGTCCTTCACACACTCATTACCTGCCTTGCACTTGATCTCCCCTGTGTTTTTGTGAACTTACATGGCAGCTTCATGTGACTTTTTAGACACATTTTGAACTCTCTGCCTGGGTTTCAAGGCCAAAAGGCACTCATTGGCGATTACCACACTAAATTATGGCTCCAAGGGTGAGCAGTCAGTCCAAGGTTGATCTGGATTAGATTTATTTGTTTTTTATGTAACCATTGTGCAAGGTAATTGTGGATTTTTTTTTTAATTGGAGCCTGGTGATTCGTTCAAGGTTAACCCTGCCAGGACTAAATAACTCTCAGCATAATCATAAAGGATTCCTGGAAGCCCTCAACAACACTAAAGGTATGATCCTAGGAGAAAACCTTGTATATTTATACCAAAATTTTATTAATTCCTAAAGTGCACATAGGAAATAACAGATTTCTCCACAAGCTTAGCATTGGAAGTATTATTTTCGGTGTGAGGTCAAAATAAATCTCACTTATTTTCTGGCAGGCTGTGAAAGACATCTTCTGTAATCTCAAATAGCCTCCTACTCATCAGGCCTGCAGATAAAAAAGCTACAGAGAATTAAACAACAAATTGGTAAAATGGCACACCTTGAAAGGATGCAGCCCCTAACCTCTTCCCAATTACAATCCCTTCATGACACTTTGTATGCCAAAAGAGAACAATTTTTTCAAGCTACATCTCCTATTTCCTTTAACTTAGTGACACTCTTACAAACCTCTTTCATCCTTATAGCAACTAAAATATATTTATTTCAACATCAGTAATAAATACCCAAACATGTATAGTATCTCTTTTGATATGTTACTACTTTTTCTTGTTTCTTCTTTCCCTATACATCTGCAATATTAGGCTATTTAAAATGTTTGCTTCAGATTATAAAAACCTATAAAAGGAATACTCCATATAATAATGTACACTTTTGAATATGTTACTTACCCCATAGTGCTTATGGTGAAAAGAAACATTTTTAATCAAAACAAAATTGCTGAAAAAATGGCTTTGAGTGACAGCAAACAATATCAAAACATCCATGAATAAAATCTCAGATTCCAACAACAATTTATTTTTTGTATAGCCCAAAATCACACAAGGAGTCCTTCAATTGGCTTTAACAGGTCTTATTTTTTGACAGCTTTAACTCCCTAAAAAGACAAGAAAAAACTCCCAAAAACACTTGTGCAATGGCTGTCAAAAATGGGTTAAATACAACACACAAAACAGAACACAAGTAATCCTCTTCCCAGAGCTAGATGGACAATCAATCATTGCTACCTCAAGAATAAAATACAATAGTACAATAGTAATAGTACAAGCTACAAAGCAAAATAGAAGAATAGATTAAATCACATATGAAGATTCAGATTTGCTCAGAGAGTCTTGGAGACCTCGGCCAACAAGGTGCCTCCGATAGCTGAGCTGGCCAATTTGATGAAAGGACCCTTCTACCCGATGATTCCAATGCTCCATTATCAGAGATGACTTTTCTATAGGCAGGCAAACAACTTGGCAGTAGAGCAGTGGCACCAAGTGCTACATGTCATGCACAGCTAATCAGCAGCTCTACTCAGGGTATGCTAAACTGAAGTAGTGAGTCTTCAGCTGGTATTTAAAAGCTCAGACTGAAGGGGCACCTTTTATACTAGCAGGCAGACCATTCCTCAGCTTTGGGGACCTTTAACTAAAAGCACGAACTCTCACTTTTATTTTATTAATCCTTGGAATCATAAACAAATGGGCATCTTGAGATCTTAATGTGCACTCAGGTTTGTAAGTAATGATAAGTTTGGATAAGTAAAGTGGACCTCGACCAATTAAAGCTTTATATGTTAGTAGGAGGATTTTGAAATCTGCCCTAAACTTAATCGGGAGCCAGTATAAGGATTTAAGAACTGAAGTTTGGGGTTTGTAATTTCTTATTCTTATAAAACTGAAAGCTGTATATAGAACAGTTTGAACACACCACATTGCAGTAGTCAATTCTACTAGAAATAAATGCATGAATTAATTTCTCAGTATCCCACATACTTAGAAAACACCTTAACTTCCTAACATTTTTAAGATGGAAAAACATGTTTTGGAAAGTTTTGTATTGTCCAGCTTAAATGACATACAAGAGTCAAAGATAATGCATAGAGTACGAGCTGCTTCAGTAAAACTAATAGTGATTCCAACTGAGTTAAATAATGACAGCATATTGTTGGGATCAGCATCATTCCCTCCAATAATTAACATTTCTGTTTTATCTGCGTTTAGACAAGTAGTTCTCATCCATCCACTCCTTTAATTCAATAGCACATCTAATTAAGGACGACATCAGAAAAAAAAAATTTGTGTAAAAGAATGGTATAACTGGGTGTCATCTGTGTATGAGTGAAACGTAACATTATGTTCTCTAATGATAGATTCCAATGGAAGCATGTCAAGTGAAAACAGTAAAGGTCCCAGTACTGAGTCCTACGGGACACCATATTACACTGTGTATAATGATGGAGTACTGCTCGCACATTTCTGTATGTACTAGAACTGATTTGATAAATAAGAGCTAAACCAGGCAAGGACATTGCCCGTAAACCCAATGTCAGTTTCCAGCCTGTGTAGTAAAATGGAATGGTCAATGGTGTCAAATGCTGCACTTAAGTCTAACAACATAATCACAGTGGAATTTCCCTCATCAGAGGATATCAGAATGTTGTTTACAACATGTTTTTAGTGTTTTTTCTGTACTATGACCAGTGCATAAGCCAGACTAGAATTTCTCAAATAAATTGTGATGTATAAGGTGAGACTAAAGCTGATTGGCAACTACTTTTTCAAATATTTTAAAGAAAAATTGTAAATCTGAAACGGGTCTATAAATATTAAGTATATGTGGATCTGAGTCTGACTTTTTAAGTATGTTTGTAGTGTTTGATGACTGACACTTTTAGAGCATTAGGTACTGTACCATTGCCATGCAATAATGAGCTATTGATAATGCTAAGAACAGGTGCTGCAAGAACATCCATTGCTCTTTTTACTAGTTTTGTTGGTGCTGGATCTAGGGAAAAAGTAATAGGTTTCATTTAGAAATCAAAGTTAAATCCGCATGTTCTGTTATAGGTTTAAAATTTCTAAAGTGTTGAATGGAAGGTGAGACAGGGTTTGCCTAGCTTGTATGAGGTTTGCACTGTGATGCTGAGATCTGGGATCTTACATTTTTAATTTTCTCATTAAAGAAGTTGTCTGTACTGTTAATGTCTGTTGGTATTTTGGAGTGTAGTTCTGAATTCTCATTTGTTAAATTAGCCACTGTTCTAACCAGTACACAAGGATTATTATTGTTGCTATTATTTTAGAATAGCAGTCTGAGCAGGCTTTAAAGAGAGGTTTTTTTTATATTTTTAACACTCTCTGTCCATGCAATTTGAAAGACCTGCAGCTTTGTTTTGGTCCATCTATGCTCGAGTTTTTGACATTCTAATTTACAAGATTGAGTGCTCTCATTAAATCAGAGAGAGTTTCTATGCACTTTGATCACTTTTGTTTTAAGGGGAGCCACTGCATCCAAAGCTTCTCTCAGGGTCATATACTACAATGTTAGCTAATTGTTTTCCATGATTACACTTGACTTTCTCAAAGTATCTGTACATTTTGAAACAGAGTTACAATCTAGATGTCGCACTGTCTTTGTTTTAATCTGTGAATGTATTGGTAAAGGCCAAATCAAATCAGATGTAATTAAGTAGTGATCAGAAATAATTTCATTTAATGGAGTAATATATCAACTTTGAATTTCAACTCTGTGAGTTATAATTAAATGTGTTGTGTGGGTATGATGAGTTGGACCATTAACAGTCTGACAGAATCCTACTGAATTTAACAAATACGTTTGCTACAAGTGTTAGTTTCCACACCAAAGTGTACATTAAAGTCCCCTATCAACACTACATGATCATAATTAATAGCCAAATCAGATAAAAGGTTGCCAAATTCAGTTATGAACAATGAATATGGCTCTGGTCGTCTGTAGACTAGCACTACAATTGCAATGGAATCTGTTTTAATATGTAAAATGAGTGGCTCAAAGGATGTGAATTCCCCTAAATTTTAGAAGAAATTTGAATTATGTCACAATGAATTATTCCAAGGTTGCCTCCTCCTCAAACAGAATCTCTAGATTTATGAAAGAATGCGTATCCATCTCATGACACCTCAGTTAGGGGAACAGTGTCAGATTTACTAAGCCAGGTTTCATTGAGAAGAGAAAAATCAGATTTTGTACTTAATATAAATTTACCAAAGCAGCTTTACTTCCAAGAGAGTGAATGTTTAGTAAGCAGCACTTAAAACTGCATAGATGTTTCTGCACTGGTAATATATTTTTGTTTTAATTTGAATTAAGTTACTATGACAGGTGGAGGATCTGTTTTATCTCTTGGTCTAATTATACACCTTATTTGTTGGTTATCAAGTAATTTAAGGTTTGCATCAAGACTAAATTTATAAGATGCTCCACAACAGGGATTATGGGTAACAGCTACAGGATAGTAACAGGTGGGATAAACAATAGTCTGTGATTTAAGATCACAAGACTGTGGCCTGGGTAGTGCTCTGCTCAGTCAGCCAGGCAGTTTTGCTGCCATATTTCGGGGTAAAACAAAAGATCCCCTCCAGTTAGGATGAAGACCATCTCTTTTGAAAGATCCTTCAGGGATTCAGGGATCCAAGCTACCAGCATCTGCTTGGATTCCACTCAGCCATGCGCACAGTCTATTTGAACTTCTCCCATCTGGCAAACAGTTCAGAGCTTTTGCTGCATGGACCTCGAGGCTCAGAAACCATTTCATCCCAAGAGCTATAAATGCACTCGAATGTCGATTTAAGTGCTCCTAGTCGAACTGTTTGTACATATAACTACAATTACCTCACTGTAAACTTGCACTACAACTGTAATGTTGCACAATCTGAGCACTTTATGAACCATTTGCACTATAGAGTATGTAAATGTATATTGTACTTATGCTTTCATATTTTAATATTCATAATTATGTATAATATTTTTAATTGCTTTTTTATCATATTATTGTTGTTATTTTATCATTTTATAGGAAAATCAGCTTATAAAGGAGTTGCATATTGAATCTCATTGTACCATACAATGACAATAAAGGAATTCAGTTCAATTCAATAGAAGTGAGTGCGTATTTACAGATGATAATAACTGGCTTCTAAGTCAATTTAGATTTTCAAGATCTGTTCTCTTAGAGCTGTGTGCTATTAGTATACCAGGATGTATACTTGATATCATTTTTATAACGAAATGCACTAAAGTATGTATACTATGTTTAACAGATAAATTGCTAACTTCATTTAAATAATGTATACTGTTAATAATTAAACATGTGGGGGTGTGGTGGTGCAGCGGTAGCAATGTGCTGGAGCCCCGTCCAGAGATTGTTCCTGCCTCGCATTATATGTTTGCTGGGACTGGTACAACCACAAATGGATAAATGAATGGAATACTTAAACATGTATTACAAAGATTTTTCAATGTTCCTTAAACGTTTTTAAGAATCAGTGTTCTAAGCTTACAGCTGGTTTTACATTTATTACAGAGCTTATATTGTGGCTATTGGTTCCATGGAGAAAGAAAACGGAAGGACAGTAATTGGGGATTGGTACGTTTGACAATCACAGTACTGCTACTGTTGCGCCACCATGCCCCCATGTTTAATACATGCTTTAATGCACTTTATCATGAAAATTACATCAGGTATACATGTTAGTATTCTAAAATGTTTAGAGAGCTGTAATATCATGAATGTAATGTATTCTGTGTGGCAATCAGTCCCTGCATGCTACTGTCTGTGAAAGAGAAAGTCCGTTTAAGAAGCATGTAGTAATTCATACACATAGAACAAATACGAAGCATTTAATGTGATACTTTAGTTACGATAGGATTTGAGAAACTCTAGTAATTTAAACATTGATTTTAAGATGAACTTTACAACATTTTATATTAATGACAAAATAAACTATGAGATTAAAGTGGTAATTATGACATTAAGTTGACATTTCTACCTTTTTTTTTTCTTTGCTCTGTGACGCAATACACTTCCGTTTGATACTCAGATGGTGGGCTACAATTTTCATGTCGACTTTGACATCTGACCACTTTTTTATTTTGGGCACTGTGTGACTTTCTGAACTCTGAACTTTTGAGTGTAATTCCATCAAGTTCCTTTTGTTGCTTATACCACTGCCTAAGCCACCATAAACTATGTTTTTCCTTGCCTCCACTTCACTGAGTAGGACCTGCACTTCACATTTGGTGAAATGTTTCTCTTTTATATGAGCTTTTGCCATTGTCTTTTAACAAAACACTCAACTGAAAGGGCTATTTATACTGATTTACATATTCAAATATGTGAAATTCTGGGAGGAGTTTGGGTGGTGCGGCAGGCGCATGCACATGTGTTAAATTTCACGTTTATTGGGATTTTTAAAGGGGAAGTGGAACTTGGCATACGCATAGTTTTATGCATCTGGATTTTTTTGTGCTTATGCACATTTCCAGTTTTGTCTGTACACCATGCTTTAGTGTGAATTTTACGCACATCATTATGCATGAGGCCCCAGGTTTCTAGCCAGCAGTGAAGGGAAAATAATCTGCTACAAATCATATCCTCTTTATATAATCTTGGTAAGGGGCCAGACCCATTTAAATTCTGACATTTTCTTTTTGCTTTAGTGCATAGAGCAGTAAAGTTCCTCTTTAATACCTTAGAGTGCTATAAATAAATATTGTTGGTGCAGACATGCAGCAAATAAGGTAGATACTTCATTATTGGTGAGAAGATCCAATTTAGCCTCAATGTCAGCTGTCTTTGCCCATGGGAAGCATTTACCTTTAACTGCTGGTTTAGCAGAGTTTGGAACTCTAATAATTCAAACTATGGAACTGCCAATTATATTCTCAGGAACCACAGGTGGACTGCAGATATATATCCATCCATCCATTATCCAACCCGCCATATCCTAACTACAGGGTCACGGGGGTCATCTGGAGCCAATCCCAGCCAACACAGGGCGCAAGGCAGGAAACAAACCCCAGGCAGGGTGCCAGCCCACTGCAGGGCGCACACAGACACACACACACACGCACACACACACACACACACACCAAGCACACACTAGGGAGAATTTAGAATCGCCAATCCACCTCACCTGCACGTCTTTGGACTGTGGGAGGAAGCCCACGTAGACACAGGGAGAACATGCAAACTCCACGCAGGGAGGACCCGGGAAGTGAACCTGGGTCACCTAACTGTGAGGCAGCACCGCTACCCACTACGCCACCGTGCCACCCGCAGATATATATATATACTAGCAAAATACCCGCGCTTCGCAGCGGAGAAGTAGTGTGTTAAAGAGGTTATGAAAAAGTAAAGGAAACATTTTAAAAATAACGTAACATGATTGTCAATGTAATTGTGTTGTCATTGTTATGAGTGTTGCTGTCATATTATATATACATATACACACACCATATACACACATATACAGATATATTATATATACATATACACATATATTTTTTATATATATATTTTTTATATATATATATATATATATATATATATATATATATATATATATATACACATACATACATACATATACACACATAGATGCACTTACAATAACATAGAAATCAATATAAACAACATTAACATCATTATCATATGAGAATATGAAGTAATATATAAGAAGCACATTTCATATAAATATAAATTATTAAACAGTAAAATCTTCTTCTATAATTTGCTACCGTGGCTTTTTGTTGGTCTGTCCAGGATTTTAAATCACCTGTAGCTTGCAAACCGTTTCACCTATTGACTTGAAATCTGGTACACATATAATACGTCACGTCTGCTATCCGCTTTATGGGTGATGATTGTATTACTCTTTTTATGTTTATTTTATTTTAGAATCAACTCCCATATGCGCACACCAGGGCGGCCGTGGGCAGATGCGTATGGTGTATTCACTCCATGTTATCGTGCATTGCGCTGTCACTGGTATTTTGATAAAAGAATTTGAACAATATATAAGAAGCGTATAAATTATTAAACAGTAAAACATTAACATTTAAGAAGTAAAGTTACATTGAGTACTACTGCAGTGCCTTCGGGTATACCTCATTTTTTGTTTGCACATTACATGCTTAAATGTATACATTTTTTGGGTGTACCTACCCGAGAACACGCGACATATAACCGACCGTGGGAGAAGCATGGATTTTAAACACGCGTTGAGTTCATCTGCTGGTCTCCCTCGTGGAATAACTGGTAATGTTTGAGTAAAATGTACAGCGAGTAAAACGACATTACCTCCTTTTTTTTTTTTTTACGATCTCTGAGATCTTGCTTTTTTTCGGTTCAAGGCTTCATAAGCTCTTTTATGTGCCATGTTGTACTTAATAAGTACTAATTATCCCAAACCATCATCTTTGAATGTTGCAAGACTTTCGCCTTGTATGTAGATCGGGGGTAATTACATTCATTGCATTCCTAGTCTGAATCACAATCTGATTGTATGGGTGGTTACCTGGCACTGTAGGGTTGCCACCCTTCCTTTAAAATACGTAATCGTGCCGCGTTTGAGAATGAAATTGCGCGTTCCGTTTTGAATCAATACTGGACGGGATTTATCCCGTATTTTTTTTATCATTTTTTTTTTAAAGCAGCGTGTCATGCAAATCATCCACACGCATTTTATGAAGATGCCTCCTTTCCTACTTTTGATTGGGTAATACTTGATGTCATCGTTAGTTTGATTGGTCTTTTTAACTGTCCAGTGAGGAGGGCGTGTCTTTTAAGTAGAGTCTGCAAAGTGTTGGCACTGAGATGTGGCGTCAGCGCCATAGTTGAAGCCCCTAACGTTGCGGTCAGCAAGTCGGCTAACATCCGCCATGTGCCGTCTTTCAGTTGCGAGAAGCAGATCATAGAATGGTTGAAACTGTTGCCCTTAACGTTGCGCCACGGCGTGTGGTTCGTTTATACCTCGTGTCTTCTCATTAAACTTTTATCTCGCGAATATGTTATTGCAATCCGCAGCGGGAGCGTTTCTATAAACTTAATTTAAACTTACGTTTTACACCGTGCTTTGTTTCCCTTATGAACATGCTTGTATGCTTCACTCGCTCCGTTCTCAATTGTTTAATTAATCTTTTGCTCTTCGCTGTTTCCGGCTGTTCCTCCATTTCCCCCTACTTCGTTCTTTTATCTCGCGAATATGTTATTGCAATCCTTAACGGGAGCGTTTCAATAAACTGATTGAAAATAGTTTTGCATTTACCTTTTTAGTAAAAGGCGAGCTTTTAAGCCTGAGAAATCACCCCGTAAATGCACACGTTTAATTGCACATGTGTTAATATGTATGGTTACACATTATTAAAAGACAGTGAACAACGTCAGTTACCTTTGTTCCCGCGTTTGATAAAAGGTGAGCTTTTAAGCCTGAGAAATCACCCCGTAAATGCACACGTTTAATTGCACATGTGTTAATATGTATGCTTACACAGTATTAAAAGACAGTCAAAAATTAACGTCATTTACCTTCGTTCCCGCGTGTGACTCGTGCTGTAAATCTCTTCCTTGTTTTTAGTTCACGTGATTACGTAGGAGGCGTGATGACGCGATACGTGACTCCGCCTCCTCCATTACAGTGTATGGACAAAAAATATGTTCCAGTTATGACCATTACGCTTTTGAATTTCGAAATGAAACCTGCCTAACTTTGTAAGTAAGCTGTAAGGAATGAGCCTGCCAAATTTCAGCCTTCCACCTACACGGGAAGTTGGAGAATTAGTGATGAGTCAGTCAGTCAATCAGTCAGTGAGTGAGTCAGTCAGTGAGGGCTTTGCCTTTTATTATTATAGATATATATATATAATATATATATATATATATATATATATATATATATATATGGTTTGAAATAGTTTACTGTCAAATAAATGCAAAGAGTACTCGACACGTGTTTTGCCCTCATTCTGGGCTCATCAGGTGTACACACTCCACTGCACTCCTCTCGGGAATCGAACCTCGGACGTCAGTGTCAGAGGCGATGCCCCTAATGTTGCGCCACGGCGTGTGGTTCGTTTATTTGACAGCATGTAGATCGGGGTAATTACATTCACGGCATTCGTAGTCTGTGTCACAATCTGATTGTATGGGTGGTTACCTACCAGGTAACGCTTGTGGTTGGCCAGCAATCTGCTAACATCCAATCAGATTGTGACACAGACTACGAATGCCGTGAATGTACCCTAAGTTCTTGTCTATAAGCCACGGCTTATCTAAGGAAAAAAGTTGTGAAAATGAAAAAATAGAATATCGGCTTATACATAAATCCGGCTTATACAGTAATCCCTCCTCCATCGCGGGGGTTGCGTTCCAGAGCCACCCGCGAAATAAGAAAATCCGCGAAGTAGAAACCATATGTTTATATGGTTATTTTTATATTGTCATGCTTGGGTCACAGATTTGCGCAGAAACACAGGAGGTTGTAGAGAGACAGGAACGTTATTCAAACACTGCAAACAAACATTTGTCTCTTTTTCAAAAGTTTAAACTGTGCTCCATGACAAGACAGAGATGACAGTTCTGTCTCACAATTTAAAGAATGCAAACATATCTTCATCTTCAAAGGAGTGCGTGTCAGGAGCACAGGCTGTCAGAAACAGAGAGCAAAGCAAACAAATCAATAGGGCTGTTTGGCTTAAGTATGCGAAGCACCGCAGCACAAAGCTGTTGAAGGCGGCAGCTCACACCCCCTCCGTCAGGAGCAGGGAGAGAGAGAGAGAGAGAGAGAGAGATAAAAACAAAGAGTGAAAAATCAATACGTGCCCTTTGAGCTTTTAAGTATATGAAGCTCCGTGCAGCATGTCGCTTCACTAAGCAGCTGCACACAGAAGGTAGCAACGTGAAGATAATCTTTCAGCATTGTTAGACGAGCGTCCGTATCGTCTAGGTGTGCGAACAGCCCCCCTGCTCACACCCCCTACGTCAGGATCAGAGAAAGTCAGCGCAAGAGACACAGAGAAAAGTAAGTTGGGTAGCTTCTCAGCCATCTGCCAATAGCGTCCCTTGTATGAAATCAACTGGGCAAACCAACTGAGGAAGCATGTACCAGAAATTAAAAGACCCATTGTCCTCAGAAATCCGCGAACCAGCAAAAAATCCGCGATATATATTTAAATATGCTTACATATAAAATCACAATTTAAATGACTGCTACGCGCGCGTGTTGACTCGGCGACGCCCAGAGCAGAAAGAACGCGCTCCAGCCGCTCCAACCGCGCCATGCGGGGAGTGAGAGAGACGCCAATATCTCACACTCTCTCCCCCCTTAAAGAAATTAAATGGGTGCGAGTGAGACCACTGACCTCCCTCCCTTCTATTAGTTATAGGTTATAGTACGTTCGGCTTATCCATGAGTCCGGCTTATCTATGATAAGATTTTATTTTAAAAATTCGTATGATTTTTGGTCTCTGGCTTATACATGAGTCCGGCTTATAGACAAGAACCTAGGGTAATTACCCCGATCTACATGCTGTCAAATAAACGAACCACACGCCGTGGCGCAACGTTAGGGGCATTGCCTCTGACGCTGACGTCCGAGGTTCATTCCCAAGAGGGAGTGCAGTGGAGTGTGTACACCTGATGAGCCCAGAATGAGGGCGAATATATATATATATTTGGTCCATATTGGTGACATTGTTGCTGAGGGACTAAGTTTTGGCTTCTTAGACCCCCGTCTCATTGTTACTCACTCATTGTTACCCACTGCAGCTGAATTGGTGCTGCTAATTTTGGCCATGTACTGGCTATAGTGGGACCTGGAGAGACTGAAGCTGAATCAAAAGTAGTTGAATTGTCTAAACAAACAGAGTTTGCCTAATCGTTATTAAGTTCCCAACATGGTCCTAAAATTTGCGTATTTTCTCAACCAACTCTAAATTAACTAAGCATTTTTGGTAAGTGAAGCTGTTTGTATTGTCGGCCAGAAAACCTCAACTGTACAAGCTGCAGGATACACAACATATAAATGTGCCCTTCACAGGCAGTGAACAGATACAGCTTACATTCATCACCAAGTTCATCTTTATCCCTTTCTGAAGTAGCTTCGGTGGTTTCTTTGTTTCAGCTAGGAGACCGTTGGCTTTAAGCATTCTCCACCCACTGGGCAATCAACTTTGCACCGTTGGTTACTTCTCCTCGTCAAATATTGGCTTTACTCCAGTTGAACTTGCTTAAGGAATTGACTTTTTGTCTGTTCTTTTCTAGTGCTTGTAAAAAACTATATGCATGTTTGAGATGCTGCTCTCATGCTTTCACTCGCTCATTCTGCATAATCCAAATGTCAGGAATTTAGTTGTATGCTCAAAAAGTCCCAAACACATTTAGTTTGACTAAAATATTGCTACATAAACCACTCCATAAAAATGGTTTTGTGCATGACAGAGAAACATGTTTAATCAGAATCAAGCTTGTGATTTGAAGATCCACCTTTGGTCCAACAAGCTAATTTGTGTAATTAATAGTTGCACTGTCCTAATATCTCATCCAAGCACTTTTTAAAAGTTGTCACAGTTTCTGCTTTACACACATCACTAAGTTATTTGTTCCAGATTCCACTTAAAAACTTTCAATTTTTAAAAAACTGTCAATTTTTCAAGCGAAGACAGTTGCTTAGTATTGATCTTCACCTTCCATATTTCCGAAGCATGTTTGTGACAAAAAAACAGCACTATTTTACTTGTGGTAAGGATATACAGTATTGTCTATTCATTTGTGTGAATTCTTACATAAATGCGGAAATTGAGCAAAACAAAAATAATCATGTGGCATGAAAAGTTTACTGCAATTTGGTCTGTTGGAGGAAACCATGTCCCTGAGAGGGGTGAAAGGTTGTTGCATAGGAAGACTAAGTGCTGAGCTTTGTACATAGCTGGTCTTCTTTTGAAAATGACATGTATAAACTACTTTACAATATGTGTGTAATCGCAAGACATGGATCAATATTCAACAACAGTCTGGGCTTGAACAATGGACATATTTGGTAAGTTTTTCAGCTTTTCCTCCATGCCCACTGCAATGTAAAGTGCCAGTGCAGGCAAAATAAGGTACGTTTTTAAATTTATAGAAAGTGATTAACTTTAGAATACAATTTTGCATGGAAAATGTCTATATAACATGTTAATTGGTAACCAATAAATAATTGGTTAACAACAAAAACAAGAACATTTATTTGTATAGCACATTTTCATACAAATGATGTAGCTCAAAGTGCTTTACAAGATGAAGAAAGAAAAAAGAAAAGATATAAAAATCAGACAATACTAATTAACAAAGAATAAAGTAAGGTCTGATGGCCCAGGAGGACAAAAAAAAACTCCAGAGGGCTGGAAAAAAAAACAAAATCTGCAGGGGATACAAGGCCACGAGACCACCCAGCCCCCTCTAGGCATTCTACCTAACATCAATGATCTAAATCAGTCCACATGGTTTTCAGGCTTCACGTGGAAGAATTAGATGATGATTTGTCATGTGGACCTCTGGCCTTCAGTCCATCAATGTAGGGACAGCACAGTGCTTTGATCAGGTGGTGGTGGCGCAGATCGCCACCACAGAAAACTGGAAAAGAACAGAAGAGAAAGTAGGGGTTAATATGGATTTCGGAGCCATGAATAAAAATGATAATTAAATGCATATATAGAATATCAGGGTTACACTAAAATTAAGCTATGAGAAAGCCATGTTAAAATAATGGGCTTTTAGCAGTTTTTTCAAAATGCTCCACTTTTAGCCTGGCAAATTTCTATTGGTAAGTTATTTCAGATTTTAGGTACATAACAGCAGAAGGCACTTCTTTTAAGTTTAGCTCTTGGAATTATAAGCAGACCTGCGGTGGGCTGGCGCCCTGCCTGGGGTTTGTTTCCTGCCTTGCACCCTGTGTTGGCTGGGATTGGCTCCAGCAGACCCCCATGACCCTGTAGTTAGGATATATCGGGTTGGATAATGGATGGATGGATGGATTATAAGCAGACACTCGTTTGAAGATCTAAAATTACGATTTGGAGTGTATGGAGTCAGGCATTTCGAAATATAGGATGGAGTGAGATTATTTAAGGCTTTGTAAACAATGAGTAGCATTTTTAAGCATGTAGCACACAATTACTGCTAAAGGCTCACATGATTTGCTCACATAAACAAAGACAAATAACATGCTAGAATACATAGATATAAACATGTTGTCAAAAGTCAGCAAAACTTTAGTAAGCATTTGGGTGCCAGGGTAGTAACCCCATTTACTGCCTTCATCCAAGCATATAAAGATGAGGTAATTAGTGTGTAGGGCAACAGAGTGTTATGCTTCCTGCCAGTTCTCACAACTCAAGAAGTTGCTTTGCCCCTCGCTCTAGAAGTAAGCCTTAAAACTCCACAGAGACCTGCTATCAAGAGGAGTCCAACCTCAAATCCTAGAAGAAGGCTTTCAGCTTGCACAGATAAATGAAAGGGGTAAAAGGCTTTAATGTCAAACACCTCGGACATGGGAAGATGGAAACAATATAAAATGGCCCTTTGATATATTCAGGCTTGTTTGCTTTTGTTTTTCCAAACCTACAGTCTTAATTCATGCATAATGCCATTTTTAATTTGTTTAAATACAATATAAGCAACATCCTTCATTTATATTTTGTTTTACCTGAATTACCTCCATTGTTCATAACATGTATTGAAATTCAATGATTGCAATTATATTCATCTGTTGATATGAGTATCATCAAATGTCTTTTAAACATTCTGTATGTCCATGTTTTTATACTTATAGAATAGTTTCAGAGAAATGTTATCTGTATATAGTTAAACAGAACAAGATTATAGGTGAACAAATGCATTACTATGTCAGAGTAATTATTCAGCTACTGTTAGCAAAAGGTTACAGCTTGTAATAGATGTGACCTATTGAAAACTCAAAAGGCAAAGTGAAAATCAGCAGTAAAGAGGAGGCCGAATAAAGGCTCTTTACAGATGGACAACAAATTAAAGGTCACTGCGTGAAGTGGAAGATGATGTCTGCAAACTTTGACTGCAATAAAGGGTGATAACATTAGGTAGGTATTGTTAGGAAGTAAATAGCATTTTGATTCAAAGGTGCTTTGTCCACATGACATATGCTGTGTTACAAGTATTAACAGTGAATCAAAATACACAAAAGATATGTAACATAAGTGGAATAATTTATGGTATTTTATATATGTCTGAGTATGTTTAGTCTGGCACTATTGAAATGGTGGAAATTTCAGACAATACTGAGATTCTAGGGAACCAACAGCAAAGAGCAGAAAATGGTTAAGAAAAAGACATCAATGTTTTAGGCTCCAAGTATAAAGTTGTAGACAAAATGTTTACAGAAAATTGGTTGACAGAAAGGCTTTCTTTTTAGTTGTATAAAAGAAGTCATACAGCTGGTCGGTTTCACTTGTACTAACACAGAAAATCATACAAAACCAATTAACAAGTCAGGATGAACTCAGATGAGGACCTGCATACATCAGAGTCAAAAAATGTGCTGGAAATGTAATTAAAGACCCGAGTAGCCATCACTGTCAGTTATTACTATCATAGAAATTACAATGGCCACTAAAAGCACAAACTACTAAATACATAAACAGTTTCATACTACTGCAGTCTGTCTGGTTAATCACAGACCTTTGATTCATGTCTGTTTATCCTCAAATTTACTTTTACTATATATTTAATAATAATATTAATAATTTATTTATGTAGCACCCGTCCTATGCTCAAAGCACCGATATATAATTCTGCATTGTCAAATTGTTTTATGTATTTGTGTTTCTGTGCAATATTTTATTATTCTCTATGCCTGTAAATAATGTTTGGATGGTATCATGTTTTGTATATTGTGCTGTTAATTGTATTTACTTTTGTCATGTATTATGAATGTTATAGCAAGATAAATTTCTACCAACTACATTGCCTGGCAATAAAGTTCAAATCAAGTCATGATTCATTAAACAGACAAGATTGAAAAATCATTAAACCAAACAAGGCTATGACTAGTGTGAGAAAGCAAAACAAAGTGCACTAGAGACAGTCTTACATTTGTAAAATAAAGAGCAGATACAAGTTAACACTTCTGGCGATTTTAAAGAATATGGCTGCTTGACATCACACAGATCATATAGGGCTGGCATTTCCAGTAGAAGCCCCCCTTATCAAATACCTAAATGAAGCAGAAGTTTTATTAAATTGCTAAGTGGTCTCCATATTGCAAAAAGGACATTGCAAGGTTTGAGGAAATCTAGAGCATTTATAATTTAATGACTAGGCTGATTTCAGGACTGCAATGCATTGTTAAAATCATTACGTTTCTGGTGTCCATGTATTGGATTGAAAGAACAGCTTTCTCTTAATTATTTTTGGAATAAAGATAAAAACAATATTAGAGCAGGGCCTGATTATTTTGTCTTTGATATTTTGGATAACATTGTATGGATTTGACACATTTTTATCTATTTTTTGGGGTTTTTGACCCCTGCCTGTTCCATGACTTTTCTTTGTCTCTCCATGTCATCATGTTACCAAAATTGCATTCCTGAATCCAGTGTCCTTTTAATTACATATAATTTCTTGTGTTAAGATATGTATTTTTAACTCCAATTGTATTTTAATTCATTTTTGGTAATATTATCTGGTGTATGCGTTATTTCTAATTGTTTTTACATATTATTTGTTTTCTAGCAGGTTTTCACCCTTTTTGGAGACTTTGGCTAGAATGCTATGTCCCATTACTAGATTATGGTTCCCAGAAATTACTGAATTTTCCATGTTGTTACTTGCACAATGCTTTAAAAGCTGGTGCCTCAAGTCATTTAACACCTAAGATTGCATTTGCTTTATTTAAAAAATATTTCTCTTGTGTACATTTTCTGATGAACAAATCTGGTTCTGGTTTTAGATTTTGATTTTGGTTTACATACAAAGAATTATTGACTTCCTAGATAGATAGATAGATAGATAGATAGATAGATACTTTATTAATCCCAATGGGAAATTCACATTCTTCAGCAGCAGCATACTGATACAATAAATAATATTAAATTAAAGAATGATAATAATGCAGGTGAAAAACAGACAATAACTATGTACAATGTTAAATGTTAATGTTTACCCCCCCCCCCGGGTGGAATTAAAGAGTCGCATAGTTTGGGGGAGGAACGATCTCCTCAATCTGTCAGTGAAGCAGGACAGTGACAGCAGTCTGTTGCTGAAGCTGCTCTTCTGTCTGGAGATGATACTATTTAGTGGACGCAGTGGATTCTCCATAATTGATAGGAGCCTGCTGGGCGCCCTTGGCCCTGCCATAGTTGTTAAACTGTCCAGCTCCATGCCAACAATAGAGCTGTTGTTGATCTGTGCTAATAATTAGGTTCACGCTTACTTCTTGATCCCAAACGCACCCTTGTAGCTTACCACACTTATTTTCTTATGTAGCATAACTTTTATTTTGTCCTTTGTGCTTTCTTTTGAAATGTATTTTTTTAATATGATTGTGTTTTTTCTTTTCATATTTAATTATTTCATCAGGTTTGTCTTAATATTTATTTATTATATAGTATTTATTCATTTGGTCTGTTCTTTGCCCTGTGTCCTGCATTCTGAACCTAAATGTGTGCAGCACCCTAATGCTGCACCTGAGGGACCATCTTTGGTCTTTATAAACAGCTGAGAAGGTGTGGCTCTTCTCTGAAGCATTACTTAGTTAGTCTGCTTTTGTTCTTTGGTTTTATTTTTGGATTCCAATTTTTTGTAATTGTTTGCTTTTTATCCCGGTGTCTGTGTGGGTTTCCTCCGGGTACTCCGGTTTCCTCCCACAGTCCAAAGACATGCAGGTTAGGTGTATTGGCGATTCTAAATTGTCCCTAGTGTGTGCTTGGTGTGTGGGTGTGTTTGTGTGTGTCCTACGGGGGGTTGGATTGGTTCCTGCCTTGTGCCCTGTGTTGGCTGGGATTGGCTCCAGCAGACCCCGTGACCCTGTGTTCGGATTCAGCGGGTTGGAAAATGGATGGATGGATGGATGGATGGATGTTTGCTTTTTGTTATTAGGATTATAATTTGGCTTTGTTTCTAAACCATTTTTATGTTCTTTCTTCTTCCTTTGTCTTTAGGAATCTGTTTTGAAGAAACTTTCTGAATATTAAGAAAGTTTGTTTTGTTCTTTGGGTCAGCTGTGCTGTCAGTTCCTCCCTTTCCTTTTTTCGAGAAATCTTGGTCTCTTTTGGTCTATAAGGCTGCAAAGTCTGCTTCTTGAATTTGGAGGCAAGGATTACTTTTAGCATTATGAGGCATACTATATGCTTCTAAATCCCAATGGGTCCTTGAGGCCTAGTTTTTGGAGGCAATACATGATTTTGAGTTTCTTGACCTGGCAGTTTATAACACATTTGTAACAACTTTAATTTCTTATTACCTTTTTGCTGTTCCTTTTCCTAAAATCATAACACATGATGGGTGTGTGATATGAAGAAAGGCTGAATATTTCATCTTAAGAGATGAAACAGAGATTTAAAATGTTCAAATCATGAATATAGTTAGTATAGTGGATGCAAGCTGTTATTTTAAAATTAGTTCAACAACAAGAACACCAGGGGCCTTATGCATAACGCCGTGCGTAGAATTCACACTAAAACATGGCGTACGGACAAAAGCGGAAATGTCCGTACGCACAAAAAAATCCAGATGCATAAATCTGTGGGTTTGCCAACTTTCACATTCTTCTGCTCCATAAATCCCGGTCAGTGTGAAAAGTAACGCACGTGCACACGCCTGCTGCCACACCCCAACTCCTACCAGAATTATGCCTCTTTGAATATGCTAATCAATACAAATAGCCCTTAAGCTCAGCATTCTGTGAAAAGGCAATGGCAAAAGCACAGGGGAAAATAGAAGAATTTCAGGAAATACCAAGTGGAGGCAAGGAAATACATACTATTTGTTGAATTAAACAGTGATATAAACAACAAAAGGAAGTTGATCAAGTGACAGAGAGTGTCGGAGAAACTCGAAAGCTCAAGTTTATAAAGTCACACAGTGCCCGAAATAAAAAAGAAGTGATTATTGAGTGGTAGATAAGTAACTAAACTGAAAATGCTGAGTAAGCTTAACTCTTGCAGTCACCACCATTACCTAGAGTGATGTCCACAGTTGTACTCATACACAGATGAAACACCGAGTTATACCTTTCTTTTATACCAAATGATGTTTTCTCCAATATTGTCCTTAATTAGATGCGTTAGTGAGTTAGAGGAGTGGATGGATGAGAACTATTTGTCTTTGAACACAGATAAAACAGAAATATTAATTATTGAAGGAAATGATGCTGATTGCAACAGTATTTTGTCATTATTTAACTCAGTTGGAATCACCATTACTTTTACTGAATCGGCCCACGATCTAGGTGTTATCTTTGACACTCTCAAATCATTTAAAGCATACACTACAAAACATGTTACCATTTTAAAAATGTTGGAAAATTATGACTTTTCTAAATATGCAGGATACTGAGAAATTAATTCATGCATTTATTTTGAGTAGGATTGACTTCTGCAATGCAGTGTTCACTGGATGTTTAAATTATTCTTTATACAGCTTTCAGAATTATTACAAGAAAAAGATAAAACGAACACATAATTCCAGTTTTTTAAGTCTTTACACCTGCTTACAGTTAAGTTTAGGGCAGATTTCAAAATCCTCCTTTTAACAAATAAAGCCTTAAATGGCCAATGTCCGGCGTACATATCTGAACTTATCATGACTTACAAACCTGAGTGCACATTAACAACTCAAGATATCTGCCTGCTTATGATTCCAATGATTAATAAAATAACTGTGGGAGGTCGAGCTTTTAGTTACAGGGTCTCAAAGCTGTGGAAAGGTCTGCCTGCTACTATAAGAGGTGCCCCTTCAGTCTGAGCTTTTAAATCCAGGCTGAAGACTTACTACTTCAGTTTATCATACCCTGAGTAGAGCTGCTGTGCATACTGCTTCCCTGTGGTTAGTCATTAGTATTAAAATATAAGTAATATGATGTTTATAAACTGTTACTAACACTCGCCTGTTCTGTTTCCCTTCTTTGTACTCGCATGTGGCACTTGGTGCCACTACTCTACTACCAAGTTTTCTTGCCTATGGAAAAATGATAGATTGGCCATATAGCTCTGTAAAGAGGATTACTTGTGTTCTTTTTTGTGTATTGTATACCACATTTTTTTGATACTCATTGCATGCCCAAACTGGAAAGGGTTCTCTCTCTGAATTTCTGAGATGTCTTCCTTTTTTTCCTTAATAGGGTATATTTTGGAAGTTTTTCTTGTCTTCTTAGGGAATCAAGGCTTGGGGGCTGTCAAAAAATAGGGCCTGTTAAAGCCCATTGCTGCACTCCTTGTGTGATTTTGGGCTATGCAAGAAATAAATTGTTGTTGTTCTTACCACTGCTGCAGCAACTTTTCGGTCTCACAATTTTGTCTATCCTCACTTCTATACATGAACTCCACTTGAGATATCTGCTTATCCATTACCAATTATTCTTGGTCTTACTCATTCCACTTCACATCCTCACACGAAGAGTATGGTCTTGAACACAGGGCCACCAAATCAGAAAGAAATACTTATCCAGTTTTACTAAAAGGAATTTCATTGGTCAGCTGAGAAAGCAGGCCTTGGGACTTCCATTGCTACAGGAAGGGTATTAAATTAAACAGCACAAGACCTCACTTTCAGATTCGCCTTCCTATCCCTACACCCTATTTTTATCTAGAAAAGAATCACAACTCATATTTGGAGATACTAGGTCTCATACTGATTTCTTCATACTAGGTTGTTGATTGTCTCGATATCTTCAAAGAAAAAAAAAAAACCTTCAATTCTTAAAATCAATTCCTTTTTAACCCTCCCCTGTGCCTTGATATGTTGTGCGTAAGAATAACAAACAGGAAAGGACAGACAAATTTGACAGACCCTTATAAGACCAGTGATTAATTCAAATGAACATAAGGAAGCAAACATACCTCTTACTCTGCAAATAAAGATACTAAATGGCATGGAACTCCTTAATCTCACATAGCAAGTTCTCACAAGGTATCCTGGGGAACTTACTTACAGTAGAATCCTCCCAAAATGGTCCATATGTAGGCAGGATCGTCTACATAATGTTGAAGAGATGATGCACAGTGTTTTATACCCAAGATGAAATCAACACTTTTCTTGCATCAGAGGTTTGGCAATAGGCTAACTTCGTGCTTCCTGCATTTTGGCCATTGGGAACACATCTTTTGTTGTTCATTTTTAAAAAATGGACACCACCACACTAGTCCACAATCTAAAGGACACCACTTTTGTTTACAGGATTAAGACAGGAAAGTAATAATCATGAATTTAGTGGGATCTCATTATTTCTAGACCTTCCTATCTGTGGTGGTTGTCATGATTGTTAAACTTTAAAAATTCCTAACCGTAAATCTACACCAAGAACTATTTTTCACTACCGAAAATCTCATTTTTTTCTATTACAAGCCTTATTCTAAGGATAGCAGTTTTATAATCCTTTTTTTCTATTGCAATGCCATTTAGTCTTTTTAATTTTATTGATGTCTCTATGTTGTAGCCTGATTGCTAGCACACAACAAACAATTGCTAGGGGCATTTCCTCAGACATTGTGCCAGATTGTGTCATCGGCGTGGCATTTTATAAACAGTCTCACAGATGTTTCAATTTCCAGGTTTGTGGATATCTAAGAAACTCTTGTGCCATTTTGTTTTAGTGTTTTTCTTGAGTTATTGGCTTTTTGTTTTTGAATATGAGCTTGCCTGTGCTGTTGTTATGATGACAGAACTACAACTTTCTTGATATTGATCTGTGCTTGCATGATTACAGTTGATTTCCTGATTTTTTGAAATCTTTTTTCTGCTTACCTTGTAGCAGTAGTGATTTCAGCCACAGAAACCTTACCAGATATGTCTAACATTGTGTTTTGTGAGGACTGTACTAAAATTCAAACTGCTCCTATCTCTTTACAGTCGAGATAAATCTCTTCTCACTCTGAACAGAGTCATAGAGTCAACTCTTCTTGAGCCCTTGAGTGGTTTGCCTGAACCTCCTTCAGCCACCCTGACCCTAGTTACTTCATCAATGTGCTATCCCTGATGTTTATTACTAATGAACATGTAAATTCATTTGATCTAAATTTTATGTAGCTGTTACAGGAATGTGATGGCTCAAAAACACTGTTGTGAGTGCCAATATCAGATCATTTTTAAATCCACTTATTCCAGTTCAGGATAGCATGGGGTTGGGGCTGATTGTGCCAGCATCAGGCACTATTCAGGAAGTATATGCAGAAAAAAAAGTTTCCTTTAGGAAGAATCAAATGTACTGTGAATTATGTAGATAACAGCTTCTGAAGAATTTAGTTTTATTCAAAATAATAGGTAAAAACTTTACATCAAACAAACATCTCTTCTGTGCATTTGCTGACGTTCAGATATGTTTAGATTTCTTACCTCCCAAAGTTTCTACTGTTTCCCTGGCAGGATTGTATAACTGATCTTGATTGCCTGTGCTATAATCACAGTATGTAAGACCTAAATCCTTGCATTTAGGCACTTGGACAAATGTGACATTAAACACTTTATTGATTCTGTAAATTTTAAATGCAGGAACATGGTGAAGGTTCTTTACATTGATGATTTAGACATTCCTCCTCTATTGTTCTGGGTAAGCACTAAATGGAAACTGATCATTTATCTCTAGAGATAACTTTCATTCATACCTCACTGGATTCAGTAATGAGATTAAATGGAAATAAAAACCTGCTAAACAGGCACAATCGAAGATACTGTGAAATTAATGGCCCATTCTCTGTTTTGTTTCTTGGTCTGCTTATCCCATAAAATGCAGCAGTTTTCTAATGTTGGGGCATTTGGAAGATACAGTAAAGGGCTTAAATGATCTTGTTTAATAATTAATTGGCTGCAGATGAGCATCAGTGTTATTGGGAAATAGAGAATTACCTTCTGTTTATATTGCTCAGATTTACTTTCCCTCACCTCCTAAATCCTCCCAAGTGACATACAGTATTGTTCACATTTAGTAAGTGACAGTTTTTGGGTTAGAAGGGTTCCCCAGTGGTTAACAGTGCTATATCACAGATCCAGCTTTCTTGGATCAAATCCTTGGTGTCATTGAATTTAGATGCCTAAAGAAAGATATTTTGGTTAAAAGATAACTTTCTAATATCCTAAAACCATTATTTTAGGATGTTAGGATATTTACAGGGTTTCTTCTCTGGCTCAAGTAATTGCTACATGTATGTTTTGTTAAATATTATTTTGTATAGAGGGGCACAGTGGCACAATGGTAGCGCTGCTGCCTCACCACAAGTCCTGAGTGCACCCAATGTGGAGTTTGCACACTCTCCTGTTGTCTGTATGGGTTTCGTGCTGTGCTACAGTTTCCTCCCACAGTCCAGAGACATGCAGGTTAGGTGGACTGGCAATGCTAACTTGTCCCCGATGAAGGACTGGCACCCTGTCCAGGGATTTTTCCTATCTTGTGTAACCTGCTTGCTGGGAGAAGTGGGTTTGGAAAATGGATCAATGGATGGCTTATTTTGAATATCACATTATTAATTATGCTTTTGTCTTTATGTTTTGAATATTGTTTTTATTGAATTACTTAGTGATTTATAACGCATATGTATGGTTTATTGTTTTCAAATATATATACCTGTATTTTGTAGATGGAACTTTAAAAGGTGATGCCACCATTTACATGTTAGATGAAGCATATATTCTTGACAGAGAGGTGAATGCTTCTGAACATCATTTGCATTGTTTGGTGGTCTTGTTTTTCTTTTTTTTTTTTGACTGTACTGAATTGTATTTTTTATTTTCAGACTGGATATACTGACATACTTTTTTGCCTTTCATTTTTGATAAAAAAATAAAAGTAACTCTTTAAAATATACATTGTTAGTAAAGGTGTTCAAACTTCTTTATTGGAATAATTCTGAACCAGAGGTTTTTGTGGTTTCCTCTCTCTTTTTGAAATATTTCGACAAAGATTATGAAGGATTGTGGTGACTTTAGACTTCCCCTGTATCTGTTTTATCATGAAAAATATTTTGGGGACACTTCTCCTTAAAACACAAGTCCCCTTTATCAAATGTATAGATTCTTTTTCATATGGACCCACATGATAATGTTTCATTCTCTGTCACTACTTTAGTTTCCCTATTCTTAACACTTACTCATTTTTAAGGATGTGCAGTTCCCAGTTGCATTGCACTTCCACCCAGGATTGTAGTCCACTACTTTCTGTCAGTAGTTCCTTCAGACTTCATCCAGGTATGACTGTCCATGTAGACGTCCTTTTGGGAGCATGCTGTCTCCCTCATCCCAAATGATCTATGTAAGAAAGGAACTTGGTTCTTAGCTCCTGGTGGTTAAAATAAAGAAATATGCAGGCAGGAAAGCAGGCTTAATAAATTTTAATATTTATAAATCATTCATATAGATTGTTTAATGAAAACTCAAATTAATAAGTGAGTACTATACAGCCTGATAAGCTTAGATTTTTAGTCTTTCCGGGCATCCAATTTCTTGCTTTGCATGAAGTGTAGCATTCTTGGCTTGACTTCCACCCCTCCTGTCTCTCTCTCATCAGCTTCTTTACTGATCTTATAAAGCTAATCTAGGTATGATGGGGTCATCCTGTCTGCAAGACAACATTGCCTTTTTTTTTAAATTAAATTTCTTGTCTTCAAAAAGTGCTTTCAAAGACAAAAGTGTCAGCAGGCTAGAGCCAGGCATGCTTGTGTAGCCTAAAAATGGTGTTCATAAATAGGTGCTCTTGTGCCATCATAAATTGCACTTTTTGGTAGATGCATTTGCTTATCTCTTACAAACAAACACCACCTCACAATACCATTCATAAAATTCTAGGCTTAAAATGCCACTGAGCTTTTCCACTTTCTACTTAAACTAATTATCAAAACATTCAGGAAATTCTTAAGCAAATACCAAAGCATTAACGGACAAGCTACTTTTTTAGTAGCCAAGTAACATGATAAAGTGTTTTAACATGGCAAACTGTTTTAGCATAGAAAGGAATAAAACATCATTATAAGAATCTGCTTGGTCACAATAAGCATTATTTTTTTGTAGTTTTTTATCAATTGGAACTTGATTTGGAACCATTTTAATTTATTTTTATATATTTCCTGCTTATTATTTATGTCATGCAAATTATGGGTCACGTGACCATGATTGTCGCACTTGTGAAGTAACCAGAAGTTTCAGTGTAAAAATGGCAGCAGTGCAATTTGAGATTATCCTTCAGAAGGATAAAAAACAGTCTTTAGTGTTAGTTAGTTTCATTTCTAAGTAGACCAAGTGCTACATTCATTTCTGTTTCAATTGGTTCTTTGCCTTTGATTTTGGTTTGCCTTACTGCTTTGATTTTGTGATTTATTTTTGATCACCCGGTTTTGACTTCCCTGCCACTGACTATGAACCTGGTTTATGTTATTATCTACTGGTCGTTTCTCTATTCACAATAAATTCATAGAGTTTGTGTCATCACACACTTTTTTTTAAAACATTACAAGAAAAGTTCCTCTGCTTCCAGAAATGTTCTGCTGTTTTCTCCAAATATCTTATTGTTTGGAAAAATAGGCACTTTTGAGTACTAGGCCTTGGACAAGCCTGGGCCGACATTTGATTGGTTAGGCCTCATTTTGCCATTTTTAAGTCTGGGGCCTGATAAGGAAGTCTGAGGGATCATTTGAGATTTGTAGGCCCTTTTTGGCATTTTTATATATCTGCTTGTAGATGTTCTATCAGACAGTTGTGGCGAGCGCCCTCTTCTATGCGGTGGAGTGCTGGGGAGGCAGCATAAAGAAGAGGGACGCCTCACGCCTGGACAAACTGTTGAGGAAGGCAGGCTCTATTGTTGGCACGGAGCTGGACAGTTTGACATCTGTGGCGGAGCGACGGGCGCTGAGCAGGCTCCTATCAATCATGGAGAATCCACTGCATCCAATAAACAGTGTCATCTCCAGACAGAGGAGCAGCTTCAGTGACAGCTTTCTTTGAGTGGTGGATATTTAATGAATTGTAATACTGAAATCACACTGATTGAGGCACAACAACATGTTCACTTTCCTAGTTTAACCTTTGATGCTGATATTTTATTTGCCTTCTCTTGGGGGTGGGAAATATTTATGTCCTAGGTGCCTGGAATTCCCTTACTATGTTGGTAAGTCACTTTTATGGTTAGTTTATCATACCATATGGTGCTGAAGCAAATCACAGCAGTCTCTTAACAATAAAAGATGTGGAGCACATTCTTATTCTCAGGCCATCCCACAGAGCTTGGGCTCACACTAATCAACAACAGTGGTAAAAGGTGACTTCCTGCCCACCTTACTGGCCCTTGAAACACATTAGAGTAGACATTTGTGGAATCCCTAAACAATTTATGATAAAATTCTGCAAACTCCCTTGTAAGTGGTCTACATGATGTCCAGGGGTCTCTCATAGCACCTTTAATAACTTAACTCACCACAGCCAAAACTTCACTTTACTATGTAACATTAAATATAGTATTCTTATAAGTATATTTATCAGTATATCTCTGAATTAGCAGATATTTGTTTTGGATGAATAGACTGAAATTGTATACGTTCTCTTTCTTGGGCTTGGGGTTGGAGCCCATTGTGGCAGCATTAAGCACAAGGCAGAAATCTGTCCCAGGCAGGGCACAAGTCCACTGAAGGGCCCACTAAAGCACATGCCAGCACTAGCACCACTGCAGAGCCCATTTAAAATCACCAATTAACCTAACACACAATTGTTCCTTAAGATTAATTTAATTCAAGGGAAAGTGTTGGTTGCTTATGTTAACTCTTAATTAATCTTCATTACATTTCTACTGAAAATCAGCAACAACTGCAAAGCAGTAATAAGAATGGGAAATTAAACGATCCATTAAAAATGACTTCTAAATGACAATTTATCCTTGTGAACTCTGACATTCCTATTTGTAAGAAAGCAGGGAAGTATATCTTCTAAACTTGACTATCAGGTGCATGACATTTTCCTTATAATTGGAAAAGGTACACGCTGGTGATGAATATTAAAATTCATTCCATTTCATCAACTCATATAAAATTGCTAATGCACAAATAGATAGCATGACCGGTGGGGACCACTCAGATAACTATGACACCAGCTCCTTAATGAGAATTTCTACCCTGCAATAATGTAACATGATTTAAAAAATAAGTAAATCAGGGAATACAACAGTCCTTTAAATAATAACTAATCTAATTTTCATCATTGGGCTTTGTTATTAAAGAAGATCTCAAAAAGAGAGGTATATAAAATTCTTCTCTCCTGTCCTAAGTTTGAGGGTAAGTACTGTTTTCTCCACATTGTCCACTACCTGAGTAGCAGAGTCCATTGTTAGGAAGCTGTGAAAAGTGAACTGAAGAAAGGCTGGCTTGGCTAGGCCTGAGTGACACGACCAGGAGTGACATTGGTACTATGGCTGACCTTATTGAGCTGGCTCATGGTTCCTCTCCATTCAGTTGCATCAAGGAGTGTATCCTTTGTGAGACTTTCCCAGACACCACCAGTTGGAGACCACATCTTTATAAAAAGCGCACGTTTATTAAACATTAAATAAACACGGTTCCACACAGCACACAGTGCACAAAGCAATAATCACCCCAAAATCAAGTCTTTCTCAGTCCTTGGCCGCCTTTCCTCTCCTCCTGGGAGCTTTGTCCTACTCCTACTCCTACTCCTACTCCTACTCCCGACTCTGGCTCACTGACTGTAAGGAGGCGGCCCCTTCTTTTCCTGCCCGGAAGTGCTCCAGGTGGCTGATGACGTCCATCCGGCAGCACTTCCTGGTGTGGCGGAAGTGCTGCCCTTTGAACCAGAAGCACTCCGGGCGTCCCTGGCCGATCCCTCCGCCATCTTGCAAAGTGTGGCGGAAGTAATCACATCCGGGTCTCCTGAGGCTTAAAGCGCCCCCTGGCGGTGGCCACGGTTCCCAATAGGTCAAATCCTCTTTGTCCCTTTCCCGTGGTCCTCTTTTTATCCAGGGCGGCTGCCCCCTTGTGCCCTGGAAGCTGTTAATGTCCCTTTCCGGTCCCTCCAGGCATCCTGGCCAGGTAATGACCGCAGTCATCTGTGACACCTTCTTTTAAAGTTTCTGGCCATCTCTGGAAAAAAGTAATACGCGCCGAGGCCTCATTCTGTCCCCCTGGGTTTTACGGGTGAGGTGCAGCAAACTCTGATGACAGATAGATAGGTACCCATAATTAATACCTACCGTATATTTAAATGGTATCTTGTGTCACACATGTGCGCGATTTAGGCAGCTAAAGGGCTTGAATGAGGGAATTCTGAATCAGAGTGCACTGATTCTTTTTCTCGCTTTCCTGCAGACCATTCACAGAAAATTCCACCTGGCCCTGTTGACGTCACTTCTAGGTCTAAACCTATAGATGAAGACCTTTGCGAACCCCAATGAACCCCCCACCCCAAGATATCATGTTCAATAGTTGAGCCTATGGTTGAAGACCCTTCCGATCCCGGCCCCTCTGACGTCACTTCCTATCCAGACCTTTAAAAGCCTCCACCTTTCCTCTATTCCCTCAGTTCTGTTTTGGACTCCTGTTTGGGCATATCAGTGCTATCATTTATTTGCAATTTGCAGCCAGGAAAATAATATGCGGGTGGCTGCACCAAACCTTGCTATGGCTCTTTGTGGAGTTTTTGTTACCACCATAATTTTATATGTTATATTTCAGAATTTAAAGAGCAAAAATAACTAGTTAATTTAATAAAAAGGTATTTTAAGATAAAAAGACAATATGCTTAAACATAATAGGAGGGACTTAATTCCTGGATTCAGTTAACAGCATGGGAGTAGGGTGTAGTAACTATGCTACTAAATATCACATGTCTACAGTCTTGTTATTCAGTCTGCCAAGTGGCATTGTGCTGAGCTGATGGTGATGCGTATTTCTAACATTTATTTAATAATACTGTGTATGACTTTGGTGATGCTTTTTTCCTACAAGCTGGAAAAAGCATGTCAGGTCATATCAAACATGAGCACCACAGTGACCGTGTTTTTGAACATTAACAAACTTGTTAATAAAGAGTTTCTGAGTGAACAGAATATTAATCAGCAACATAGCACTGAACTGCTGAGGCATCTGTGGAAAAGCATTAAAAAAAAAAATGTCCAGAACAGTGGTGCACGCAAGACTCCATTTTGTAGTACCATGACAGCTCACCTGCACAAACCACACTGTAAGTCAAAAACCTTTTGACAAAAAAACAGTGTGGTTGTTGCTTTGCACCCCTCAAATTTGCCAGTCTTACCCCCTATTACTTTGTTTTGTTCCAGAAATAAAAATTGAGACTGAATGGAAAATGATTTGCTGCCACGAAAGAAATCCTGGAAAAAATCACAGGAGGCTTAGTGTAGACAAGATAAGAAAACATGAGGGTAGGAATGTTTCCAGGAATGGAAGGAGTGCCAGGACAAGTGCATTTCATCTCAATTAGAGTATTTTGGTGGTGACTAAAAGGGATGGTTATATAATTAAGTTTTTATTTTTCAGTTCTGGGAATTTTTGGGTCCCCTTTTGTATAGTTTCTAATGAGTTGCTTATCCTTTTGTTCCTCTAGGTTGTTAACCAACTTGGACTAGAAGCTCTCACGTGTAGTGAAAAGATGCATATACAGTTTAAAGACATATCTCTGCAAAACAAACATAACATTCTCAAAGTTCTTTATTGTTATCGTTTTATTCATTCAAAGTATTTATTATTTTTTAGATGTTCACCATGTGTCCATTACCATAGGAAGTAGCTGAGAAATATGATTTATGGACGGTCTGTTTTCTGAATCTGATTTTATCCTTAAGTGGTTATAATGAGTCGACACCAGTAGCACAGGGTAGAAACTCACCTTGGCATACGCACTCAGACACACCCAGCATTGCTCAAATAAAGGAAACCTGGAATTGTCAATGATCCTAATCTGCACATTGTCACAAATCACGAAGGCATATGACCGGCTAATAGTGGAAACCAACAAGGACCAAAAGTATCAGTGAAAGTCAATAAAATGGTGTCAGATGTAGAAAAAAGTTTGTTTTTACTGCAAACAGTTTCTTAAATGACTACACAATTCAGGATGTAAACATTACTTACAGTCAGTCATTTTCTAAACCGCTTTGTCCTGAACAGGGTCACAGGGGATCATGGAGTCTTTTGCAGTTAGCATAGGGCACAAAGCAGAAAGAAACTTCTGGATAGGGTGCCAGTCCACCGCAGGGCGAACACACACACACACACACACACCCCAACCATACACTGTGGCCAATCCACCTAACTTGTATGGACCGTGGGAGGAAACTGAAGCACCTGGAGGAAGCCAACACAGGCACAGGGAGAATATGAAAATTCCACGCAGGGATGACCCAAGATGCGTACCCTGGTCTTCTTAACTGCAAGACGGCAGTGCTACCACTGCACCACCATCATTTAGAATGAAAACAAAAATATTGATTAATAAAAATTAAATGCAGTTACAAAAGAAAAACACGCAAGTGAGGAAATTCCAGATATTACAGGAAAAAAAACTATTCCCAACTGTGCCACCAACAAAAACAGCAAATGCTCCTAATTGAAAGGCTCTTGCCCTGCTAAATTACAAAACAAGTAGGTAAATTTTCAGCCCGTGCTATAAAATGGAACAAGCTTTGAATCAGTGTAAACAAATCAAAAAGCTCCTGCAAATACACACAAACGATAAAAAAGGACCCTGACTTCGCTTATAGGGGCAACTAAAGACCCTACTTTGCAGTCAGCTGCTGAGCCTCCAAGCTCTCCTTACACTGACAAGCTTTCTCCTTCTGGCTCCACACCACAGCCATCACCACCTTTATAAAGAAAAAGCACCAAAAATGAAAGGAGGGAGGGATGTATACACTCGACGCACATTTCATGGTACTATCCATCCATCCATCCATTATCCAACCCGCTGAATCCGAACACAGGGTCACGGGGGTCTGCTGGAGCCAATCCCAGCCAACACAGGGCACAAGGCAGGAACCAATCCTGGGCAGGGTGCCAACCCACCGCAGGACACACACAAGCACCAAGCACACACTAGGGCCAATTTAGAATCGCCAATCCACCTAACCTGCATGTCTTTGGACTGTGGGAGGAAACCGGAGCGCCCGGAGGAAACCCACGCAGACACGGGGAAAACATGCAAAATCCACGCAGGGAGGACCCGGGAAGCGAGCCCAGGTCCCCAGGTCTCTCAACTGCGAGGCAGCAGCGCTACCCACTGTGCCACCGTGCCACCCATAAATGTAATGAATTATTATATTATTATTACTGTGACTCAGATCAAAACAAACAAACAGATATTAATATATCAGATATACTAACACAAAATGATGACCTAACCAGATCCAATTATGTCAGAACAAAAATACTAAACACTAAAGTGTCTTCCCCTAAGCCTATCTTCATGAGCCTTATGGCCTCTGTGTTTGCACTTGGCCAGAGCACTACATCTAAATGCTGCAGTCAGTGCACATATAAGCATGTGAGATGCTTCAAAGAATGGAAAAGTCAAAACTCACACATTCTGCCTGAAGGTATTCTCACAGGTTTGCCTATTCATTCATAGGAAATCCAAAAAAAAAGAAAAAAGAAAACGATATTATTTAAACTCATTACATTCTGTGTTTAACACTCTGAACAGCCATGAACCTCATGCTTGCTTGTGTAAATTTACGGCATGGTGAGGCTCTCGAGCAAATGATAGGGAACTGGAGTGCTCTAAAAAAAACAATGTATATAGAGTTGGTGGGTTCTAGGCAAAGTCAACATCACTAGGCCTGGATCTGAACCTGATCTCCAGGATATGTGAGTTAACAGTGCTAAATATTATTTTCTGATAAAATTTCAAATTTAGGGAAGCCCTGCTTTACAGTAGTTAGCACTGCTGTCTCATGGATGGAGATTACTGGGTTTGAATCCTCATGCCTAGTCCATGCAGGATCTGAATGTTATCCTCATAATAAGCATGACCTCCTTGTATTTGACTAACTCTCTGATTTGCTACTAGTACAACTTTGCCAATGTCTTGTATTGTTGATACACAACAAGTGTTGCCCAACAAATGTATTAATTTTTATTTTGAATTGCTGTCTGGTCTCACCAACAGGTCTTGGAATACAGATGGTCATGTCTACCACTAATCTGACTTATGGTGTTAATGATGACCATATGTAGTGCATATGCATTTATATGCACATATATTTTGTAAGGATAATCACTTTGATGGAATGAACTGCAAAGCAGCATATGCCTAGAACGGAATATCCTTTCTGGTCCAACGATTCTTGGCTAGGACTGAACTCTATAGGAACAAATACCGTATATACTCTCGGATAAGTTCTCCCATGGATAAGTCGGGACTTGATTTCATTGTAAAATTTCTGGTATTTTATAATGTCGGTCATATATGTCGAATGCAGAAAACTCAATTGGTCCAAGAGATTATGATATTCTAACGGCCGCCTGAGAGAGTAACCATGGAGCACACTGCCTTTTTTTTCTATGTGGGTGCGGCAATGCGCTGTATCAGCGTGTGCTCCTAACCTCTCTCTCTCTATTGTGCCTACGTGACCACATGGTAATACCCAAACTATTCTAAAGTGAGATTTGCACTGTTTTGTGTTTTTTGTATCTCACACCCTCATACACCTTTATCGTAAGAGCATCCCTAATCTACGATGGAGAATTTCATCAGAAGAAAATATGAAGCTGGTTTTAAATTAAATGTTGTTGAAGTAGCAAAAGAAATTGGTAAACTGTTCTGCTGCAACAAAATTCGATGCGTCTGAGAAACTGATGCGAGATTAGAGGAAGCAAGAAGATGTAAAAAAAAAATTTAAGTGTCACATTTTTGAACAGGCGTATCAGTCGGGGTCTGATTTTATGATTGATTTTTTGGGTTTCAAGACCCAACTTATACGTGAGTATATACGGTAATTCACTAGGACACTACTCGACAGAAGAATTTTTCCACTGCAAAATTAAGGCTCCATTGAAAGTTCCTGGGGACTTTAGTGTTGTTATAAAGTCACAAAAATTATGAAAGGGCGTGAGGCCTCCGAAATGCCTTTACTGGCCAGCCACAGAAAAAATCCCAAACTGGTACCTGCAGGTTGTGGTCAACACAAAACTAACAATGGGGAGTTTGCTTTTAAAGTTCAAAATTTTACAAACATCTCAAAATTCCCATCAAGGGAGAGAAACTGCAAAAAATCCAACTTAATACAAAAAGAACAACAAGGAATCTTTATAAAAATAATTAATTTAATCAAAACAGAAAGAGATAACAAAATGCTTAAAAGTGCCAAAAAGTATTTGTCAAATCAAACAAGTCACAATACACACATCACAAAAACAGAGCAAAAAATCCAAAACAACTCAGCAACTCAATGCCCCACTACTGGGTCATTTTCTTCTAGCAGACCAATAAATCCAGGAGGAGAACTCAGCATCTGTGACGTCAGGGTGGCCACACATCTTACAGCCCCATTTACAGAATACAAAGAACATTTAAAGAGACAGTACATAGACGTTAACTCATAAACCATCCATCCATCCATCCATTTTCCAACCCGCTGAATCCGAACACAGGGTCACGGGGGTCTGCTGGAGCCAATCCCAGCCAACACAGGGCACAAGGCAGGGAACCAATCCCGGGCAGGGTGCCAACCCATCGCAGGACACACACAAACACATCCACACACCAAGCACACACTAGGGCCAATTTAGAATCAACATAGGAGAAATTACATAAAAATAAGAAAATAATTCAATAACAAAAACAACAATAAAACAGAAAACATATATAAACCCAGGCTGACATGTAACAACTATTTGCAGGAGTGTCCCTTGGAAGAGAGGTAACGTGTAAGTGTTTTCTGGACAGGCGCTGGAAATGATCCTCCAACTGGCCTTTTCGGACCTCCACCTCCTTAAGCTTAGAGTCAGAAGGGAAGCTGAGACAAGAGCTCTTAAGGCAAGGAGGAAGATGACATTCATTTTCCCAGCATTTTGAAAAGCACAGTAATGGAATAACACAAATTCAGACTAATTTTTTTTAATTAATTATAAATAGATAAATAGATTTAGTTTTTAGCAGTTTATTGTGGAAATGAAAGTCTAGGAGGAAGGAAGTGGAGAGGCAAGGTGGATGGGCCTAGAAGAATTTTTTTTTTTATTTATATTTTTTTGTATTGTGTTTATTCCTTCCATTATACCTCCCATGTGTGCTTATTTTTTTGTTAAAACAGTCACATTCTTTTTACTTCCCTGGACTGTGCTGGTATCTTTTTGTGTATGTGGGTTTACCCAAGAACACCCTAATCTGGTTACTATATACAGGTATATACTGTATATATAAGTACACACTGTAATGGGTGAGGGTAAAATGCAAGTTTGCAAGAGCCCTTTTGCCAATGATTAATAAAAAAACAGATTAATTTAGTCTGAATTGGTGTTATTCCACTATTATGCTTTTCAAAATGCAGGGAAAATTAATGCTGTCGACATACATCGTAGGCTGCTGAAAATAAGCCTTTTTTCCCCAGCACTCTCACTAAATTAAACTGTTTAATATGAATTGTTTCTATTTGTAGAGTAGGAGCGCCTTGTTTAGTGTGAGGCGTGGGCTGTGTCATACACAAAAGCATCTTTGAATGAAGATGTGAAAGCTACATTTTTTTTAAATGGATGTCCAGAGGGTGTCTTAATAACGTTACACTAACAATAGAAAAGAAGAGGTGGTATGAGTATAGAGTAAACTTTAAACAAAATCTCACTTTTTGTTGTTTGTTTTAAAAACTAGATAAAAATGTTTATCTTTCTGTGCTTTTATAATGAGCTGAAGTTGATTTTTAAACATTACATTAAAATAAATAGATTTAGTAATAGCCAGCACCTTCTTCTTCACATAATGTTAGAAGTAAATTAAAATGCTGATTAAAACTGGGGGAGAAAAAGAAAATCAAACAAGCAAGTTGCACTTTTAAATGTTTCCACCTGGCTATCACTCCAGTTTACAAATTTGAGTATTTAAACTTTAAAATGATGCCACAACTAATGCATTTTACCTATTCTGTCCCAGAAATGTGACAGAAGCGAAACAAAATATCATCACTTGATGAAAGTATAATGGATACACTTGGTGAATGTGTTGGCCATGTGGGGGAAATCTGGGAGTGAAATGTCCTTTTGTTTTTCTCATCATGCTTCTTATTGGTATTATATTTACAGTCAGTCAGTCATTGTCCAACCCGCTTTATCCTAACACAGGGTCACGGGGGTCTGCTGGAGCCAATCCCAGCCAGCACAGGGCACAAGGCAGGAACATATCCCGGGCAGGGTGCCAGCCCACCGCAGGGCACACACACACACACACACACCCATACACCACACACTAGGGACAATTTAGGATCAGCAATGCACCTAACCTGGATGTCTTTGGACAGTGGGAGGAAACCCACGCAGACACGGGGAGAACATGCAAACTCCACGCAGGGAGGACCCGGGAAGCGAACCCAGGTCTCCTTACTGTAAGGCAGCAGCGCTACCACTGCGCCATTGTGCCGCCCTATTATATTTACATCCACCCATTATCCAACCTGCTATATCCTAACTACAGGGTCATGGGGGTCTGCTGGAGCCAATCCCAGCCAACACAGGGCGCAAGGCAGGAAACAAACCCCGGGCAGGATGCCAGCCCACCACAGATTATATTTACAGCTTCTCTGAATTAACATTTAAACAGAAAAGGCATAATATCCTTTAACAACTGCATTGTTTAACATCCCTAGAATTACAAAATCAACTTCTCAAGTTTGTCTTGTACACAACTCTGCACAACAGATTAGACCTAAGGACACTAACTGTTAAAAAAAATAAACCTTTTAATGTGCAGATGACATTTTCAAATTTTCTAAATTAAAACACAATTGTTATGATTTATTTCTCAAATAGGAAGGCCAATACTGCAAATAACCTTCCATACTCAAACGAGACACTTTAATAATTCTTTGAAAAAAATCCAAAGTGCAAAACATGGTGTTCAAGTAATTGTAGAGTTCATTAACAAAACTGATAATTTACAAAAAATATCTTAAAAGAGGAAATACAAGAAAAAACAAACCTAAATATAAAATCCGAACGTCCTTAAACCAGGGGAATAATTACATAAACCAGAAACTGAAACAGATACCTGATAGGGAAAAATAAAATCTTAAACACAGTTTAAATTACATATAAAGGTTCTTCAGACGCCAATAATTTATAGAAGTATAAAAAAAAGATTTAACAAAGACATCTTTGGAGTACTTCATGCTGTCTGCATTATAATGATGGTAATGCTGCCAGTCATTTGTTAGACAGTCTTTCTATTTTATGAATATACAAAAGCATATTTATATTATAGCTGGCAATGTATTATTCTGTCTCAAATAGGTACATATACGGGACATTAGATCATCCTATATTAGGTTACATAGGGTGAGATACGTGATGCTTTATTCCAAGGTTAGGGGCTAACTGGAGGGACCGTATTCTTGAATGAAAGAATCCTACGTAGAGCAGTTAGATGAAAGAAAATATAACTGAAAAGCTTAACAGACTAAGAAATGTTACACAAAGGTGTCATGAACTAGAAATGAATGTATAAAAATTACAAAATGAACAAGTACAAAGAAAAAGCAAAACCAGGCATAGCATGCTGATTAAACTACAACAAAAGCTGACCTCATGCGTCACATCAGCGTCAGTCACACGACAGAAACTGGTAACGAGAACACAATAGTTCTTTTACCTTAAATAAATACTGCAGAATGGTGATGTGAACAGCAGTGCTGGAGTGATACCATCATCATAACAATACAAATAAATAAATAATGCAAAAACAACTCAAATAATGCATGAAATGATGTCAAGGATGAAAACAATAAGATCATAATGCTATCCATTCAAATTAGAAGAATTCAATTTATTTTGTTGTGTCCAACCATTAATATCATTACCCATCATTTGCTATTGTAGCTTTTTCTTAGACTTGTCTTTGCTTATTTTGAGTGCTTCTTTAAAATAAATTTTTAATTTTGCTATCACTTACAGTATATTATTTGAATAAATGTTATTCATTCCATTCATTTTACTCACCTATTTTGAATAAGCAGCTTGTTTCTATTTTAATTTGGGGAACATTTTCCTTGAAGTTTGCTGTATACCACCTTTAATTGCTTGTGCTATAGCCAGTTAAATTATTGTGGAATTTAAACTTTACTGCTTTATTTTGTATTGCTTTTATAGAAACCACATTTTTTATTCATTTTAATAGAGTTAGAAAAGTGAAAAAGACAAAGAGTTTAGTGACATGCAGTGCCCATGTAAATAGAGGCTGGCTGCCAATAAAACTCAGACATCCATGACAAGGTCTCTATTTCTGATGTATTGTACATCACTGAAGTGTTTTGTTGACCTTTGAGGTTTGACCAAAAACCAACCTGACTTCCTTCTGCAACGTTACTAACTTTCTGAATAAAAAAGAGCCCTCATTCAAGCAAAGTCTTAATACATTCAACCTCCTGTCACCTCACTCAGCCTGGTGGAGGGTTCTGAAGAAGCTGCAGCACATTCCTCATAGCTGCATTTCTTTTTTGAGACACCAATGTCAAATACACCGTGCTTCTGTTTCTAAGCAGTCGGTCTACCGTGGCATTAAATGAGGATTGTTCATCTTTCTTGTCGCCAGTGTGAGAGATATTCTGTCTGTTGATCATTCTTCTTCAGCGATTTCTTTTGGTATTTCAAAAGAGAACTCCATTGTCAATCTTTACGTATTGTTTTCTTGTACTCAATTTTGTGCTCTAGTTTTGTAGTGACAGTTGTTATCAATCATTTTGTGAACTCTAAATTTTTCAGGTGTATACAGTTGCAAAATTTCTTAATGCTCTGATGACAGCCCTTTTAGCAGCCTTCTACACTCCCACATAGGGGAGAGACAAATAAGTGAAAATATGAAGTTTGAAGTAAAATAGAAACATAGGGACTTGAACTGCTGGTTAAATGGTAGTTTGGCTTAACCACTTGCCTCTTCCCCTAACTTTACTCTCTTTCTAGACTTTGGCTTTTTCCTCTTACCAGTGATGACTGGTCTGAACAGTCTTCCCATGATATATTCTTCTGCCATGATGTAGACCTGCTGCAACCTCTTCCCTGTTTAAGGATGATTTAAGTGCATACAGTATTTATTTCAAGGACAACAGACTTGAGCTTCCTGTACTGGTTCCTGGCATTACTTCAGCCTTACGCCTTCAGTGGTCTTTAACAGGCCAGATCTCAAATGTAGTATGTCATTTGCCAACTCCCACTCTCTTCCAAGTCAAAGACAATGACCTACCTCACACACAGTAATTAGATGGGAGGACACTGGCCACCTGAAAGTCCTCATATTCTGCCATGTTAAGAATTGAAGCAAATTTTTACAAGAATTGGGAGAAGAAACATTGTCAAAAATGATGTAAGGTCTGTTAACCAATAATGAAAGTTGATTTGTCATCAAGGCTAAATGCAGTTCCAAAAATCAAAAAACAATCAAAACGCGGGGGAATAACCAGGACATCGATAAAAATGCAGTGCGAGCAACCAACGTTTGTAACCACAAAGTCGGAAATCCAGTGAGTTATTGAGCTGAGCTATATACCCGCTAACCTGTGACATCATGGGTCACACCTAAATTACTTCTTCTTTTTGATGTCTCCTCATTCCCATTTTGGCTTTCTTATATTGCAGAATTTAATTCTGTCATTTATTTTTACTTTCAGTTTTAGTTTGGACAAGTTCAATAATTTTCACATCTTGGTTTTGATGGTTGATGCTGTTTTGTCTTCTCACCAAGACATGACTTTTGATTCCTAGGGTTGGGCTGGCCACAAACTGCGGTTAATTAGGTCTAAAGTGCAACACTATTTTAACTGGCGTCATGTTACAAACTGCATCTAAGATTGTGGATATTCTAACTATACCTTCTCATGTGTTCTGGTTACCAATGTTTCTGCCTTGGCTATCACCTTAATCTTGTTGTTTGGCTTGATGTTTCAATAGATTGGTTTACCAGTTGTAAATACCACAAACAGAAAAGGGGATAGTTCCTTCCCCAGATGGGATGTTCTGAACAGGCAGATGGGCAACCCAGCCAGGAGAGACCTGGAAGTGATAGCCGGAGTGGATGGACAGACAGCCCACCGGAAGATGTCACTGGAGACTCTTTATTCTCCCAGGATGCTAGGAAAATCAAATCTACGCAAAGTTTTATAAATGAGGTCCCAAGTCTGTTGTTCATTCATCCTCCAAGGTTCCCCACTCTGAAGGAATAGAAAGGTCTCATGCAGGATTCTGTCCTGTGCCAACCTTATGGTACTCTTGCTTCTGACAGAAATTAATTTATGTTGTCATGCCATTTAAACTAGAGCTCTCTTTTTATAAATTACAAAATTTTTTGAACATGCATTTCAAATCTTTGTGGATATTGATTGCTTCTCAAATACTCTTAGTTTCACTGTTAAAATACAGTCATTTCTCTAAACAGATTAACGTCTTTATTGTTCTATTCTAACAAGTTTAAAAATGAATTAAACTAGACAATCATGTAAACTCATTCATTGTCTGAGAAGGGTCCAACATCCAGAGCACTGCAATTTAAGAGCTCCGATGAACAACCAATCATATTGCATGTTTATGTCACATGATTATTTACTTAGTTAAGGTACAAGGAAGTAGAAAGAAGAAGGAAAAATGAATAGATAATACATTTAAGTTACTTTTCAATGCCATATAAAACTCATGATTTTATTTCACAGAAACCTTTATAGAAAACAAATTTTAAGGTATAATTGTATTACATAGGCACCTAAATGTTATCGGGGCATGCGGTTTTTCTGGATCATCAAGAGTGCAGAGTCCTGGAAGTCCACACTTAGACTCTTTTGCTTTGCTCAGGGGTATAAAAGTAGCTCTGGTTTTATCAAGAGTGTGACTGTAGTGTTGCTTTCACAGTGAATTGAATTGGAGGAAAATGGGAAGGAGAGGCCAGACATATAACAAGGCTATCCAGTTTATTTACAGTAAGAGTTTTGCCTTCCTAGTAGAACATGGCCTTACTTCATCCACTGATACTTCCACAAAGTATGATGACCTCACCCTTTGTTTCCTCTGGAATCTTAGATCGTGCCTTCCTGGCCTTAGCAGTGCGATATTCTTTCTCCAGTTTTCTTGAACATTTCTTTAAAAATGAATAAGCAGAGGATACTTGGTTAGATTCAAAATAATCTTTTGTGTTTCTTCTTTAGATTTTCTTTTACTCTCTCATAATAGACATTTTCTTGCTCATGTTTAAATGCTCTCTTTCCAGACAATCAGAATACGTTCTGCTTGTGGCATCGCATGATGTCATTTGCTTTTTAGTATAAATGTGATGTGGAATTTTAAAAGCATTGAAGAGCTCTATTGATACACAAAATAATAATTTTACAGTGCAGCATTCTAATTGATGCTTTGGTTATTTCCTCTATGCTCTATGCAAGAAAATAATATATGCTTTTAGTTATTGCTTAAAATGGAAACACAATATTTGCTTCTGAGCCATCAAGGAAATCTTAGATTTATTTAACACATTTTTGCTAATTAAGCATATTAGTCAAGAGAGATGAACTTCAGTGTGCAAAAATGCTATTAAAAATATAATTGTTTCCCTAATTACAGTATTACTAAAGTATAATCCCATCAATGTGCATCTCCTAATGAAAAAGGGTGAAAGGTGAAACTAATTAGATTCCGAAATATAAAAAAGGATGCTATATGTACATCATTTTGACTGTTTTATTTTGCTACCATGTTCAGGAATGGGCAACTAAAAGTTAATAAAGAACTGGAAGAGTTTTGGAGAGCCAGGAAAGTAGAATGAAGTGCTTGATGTTAATGGCAATCTTCTGAAAAAAATGTAGTGTTTGGACGTTCACTTTTAACTGGGTTACTGTATAAAATATACACAGCACAGGATTTATTGAGGCTGGATAGGGTAAAGTGAACAAAGGCTGAACAGAATATGGGAAAGACACTATAATACACAACATTAGCCTCACTCTGGCTCCTTCTCCTTCTGACTCTTGTCTTGTTCTGGTTCTCATCTTCACCCGGTCCAGGTAAACCCGTACCTCTTCCCCTCATCTGACTCCAAGTTCAAATGGCCATGGGAGCACAGATCCTTTTAAAGGGTGACCCAAGAATATCTCAGATGTTATGCTCAACTGAACAGCTCCTGCTTGTGGCATCTTGCTGCACCCAAGTGACAAGGAAGTGGTGTCCTACTGAGCTTCTCTGCCAGCCTTTCACTCCAACAAACTACCATTTAGAGCCTGGAATCCTCCAGTTTCTGGATGGCTCCTTGGCATCCCATGCAGGTAGAGGTATGGTTTGACTCCCAAGCAGCTCTTTGGGATCCCATCCAAGAAGAGATCCATCCAGCTCAACGTCTGGGCAGCTCCTTAGCATCCCAATCAGCTCCCTTATGGAAGAAAACCCCTGTAATGCCACACCACACCCTCTTAAAAAAAGAATCTACTTAAAAATATTGTCAAGCCCAAATGTTGTATTTTTTAAGACTAGAAAATGTAAAACCCAAAAATGCATCGACAGTATTGTTTATTTTTTTCATGCATCATTTTCTCTACACAATACTTACAATATATAATGATTATTAGCCAAATCCCATAAATTTTAATCAATACTGAAAATTGAAAATTAAAAATTGAAAAAAGTCGGGAGTGGGAGCAGGACGTGAGTCGTGAGGAGAGGAAAGACGGCCCACGGACAGTGGAAGGCCCAAGTAAGGGTGTTTGGTGCGTGAAGCACTGTGAGTGTGTGGGATTTGGATTTGTGGGGCCACTTCTGAATAAAAGCATGTGTTTTTATGAACAGTTGGTGTTCGTTTGGTTGTATCCGGGCTGAACCTCTCACATATCATATACACCTCTCTTATTATATGCTTTTGTTGCTTCCTTAAAGAATTCCAGCATATTACTGAAGCACAACCATCCTGGTCTAAACCCATGGTGACTATTTACCAATACACCTGCTCTAGATGTGTGCCGCTGAAGCTTTTCCTTAATAATTGCTTCTGTTAGTTTACCTGTCATGCATGTTTTCTGGCCTATAGTTACTTGGATCAACTGGATAACACTTTTTGTACAACAGAATAACATTTACTAACCTCCTGTCTTTAGGAATTTATCCGGTGTACAGAGATTTTCAAAATATAGGTGCCAAGAATTTTTATATTCACTAACTTCCTTAAACAATTAAGGATAAATGTTATTTGGTCCTGGTGATTTATTAGATTTCAGCCTGTATAATCTAAGCTGTATGTCTCTATCAACAATTTCTAAATCATTAAATACCACCTTAGTAGTACTGTTACTTCTGGGAGATTATCAACTTCTTCACACATATACACGTTAATAAAATGCAAGTATACTGTCTGTATATTCTAGCTCACCTTTACCATTCCTAATACTGTTCACTTCCTCCGTGATGGTTCTTCTACTACTAAAATATTGAAAGCATCTCTTTGGGTCATTTTTTGCCTTTTCTATAAAATTCCTCTCCAACAGTCTTTAAACATTTCTAATATACTTTTTAACCATTGCTCTCTTGCTCTCATATACCTTACGTTAATGCTGAAGTTATTAGTATTATATGCTTTATAGAGCTGCTGTTTCCTTTGTAACTTCATTTTAGCTCCATTTTTATCCACCTCAGAGTTTTCTTTAGTTTCTTATTATTTGCTAGGTTTGGCATGATTTCCTCTTGCATTATATATAAAACCTTTTTAAACCTGCCCCACATCTCTTCAACTATCTCCACACTTAAAAGTGTATCCCAATTTATCTCACTGAGAATTTTCTGCATCTTCTCAAAGTTTGCCCTACCTAAATTAAACTGTTTTAGTTTTAGTGAAAGCTATTATATTATGCTCATTATATCATTATTGTTCATATTTACCACTCCATTTCTATCCTTAGTATTCTATTACAGAATTCCTTAGTATTTGACTACATAATACTAAATCTAGGCAGGCTTCCACCCTCAGTTATATTAGCACACTGGGTTAATAAACAGTCACTGATTACATCTGAAGATTCCCGTTCTTGTGCTCCATTATTTGTAAGATCAGCCCAGTTAATATGTTGGAAATTGCAACCCACCAGGACTATAATATCTACCACTAAACATGCCTTTTTAATATTATTAAAAATATGTAATTTGAAACTGTGAGTGCATTAGGGGATCAGCTCAGTAAATTAATGTGGGTACACTAGTTAATATTTCTAAGGAAATGTGATGAAACTGCATATTATGCAATATATTTTGGACATCATATCCCAGCTCTTCCATGCTCTTTGAGTTTTCATATTTCATATTTATTGCAATAAACAAGCCAGTTTTAATTCTGGCTTTGTCAAGTGTGTGCAATGGGAGGCAGCTTGAGGGCTCTGGTAATGGTAACTACCTGCCGAACAAAACGTTGGTGCTGTGTTTCTCTTCCTCTTCCTATGTATTTTAATATGTTTCTCTTTTTCACCATTGACAGCTGCTACTGACCGCAAACAGATCCCCAATTTAAAATAATGAAACACCACCAGACTGCATATATGAATATAAAGTTACTTGAAGTCAATGGCAATTTTGCGCAGGTAACTCAGTCTTGCATCTGCAAGTCCAACTGGGTGTTCATGGAAACCTTTTCATCGGCACATTGTTTCTCCTTTTTGAAGTCCCCTCCCAGTGACTTGACTACAAATGAAAGAGAACCAGTGCACCCAGGGGTGGATTACCTAAGTCTTTTATCTACTGTTAACTTATTGAGGGCCTCAATGATCGAATGTTAATCAAATGAACCGCTCGAAACTGTAGTGTGATTGTATCACTGACACTATTATTTTGTATGGTGAATACATGTCCTGGTGACAGGGAAAGTCCTGATTTCAGACTATGTGTCCCGAAAAATAATTGAAGAATATCAAAATGTTCTGGTTTTAACAGGCCTCCCATCTAATAATGCTTCTCAGTGCTGTAAAAATTGCTTCATTGAGGCAAACTTTATAACAGCTCACATGAAACTTCATTAACAACTTGTGTTATATGTAAATAGTATCACAATGAGGAACAAGATGCAACAGAGCGCATGCATTTATTTGTTTGTATTTCAATCACTTTGTGCAATCCTGTGTGTTTATTTGTGAGAGTGGTTTTTGTTCCCATACACCGATCCCTTTCTGATAATAATGATGAAATAAAGCTGGCATTATGAAGGTGGACTTTATCCGTGGGCATACATGCTATACAAGTGTGGGATTTTGGGATTTTGAAATTCCTGGAAATATGGGATTTTGGAAATTCAGGTCACCCTATAATTTATTATCAGAGTGCCACGTTGACCTGATATCCATAACGGTCAATGGCTTTAATAAAGTTTGCCTTTCACTTCTGTTATTCTCTAACATTTGTCATAACTGAACAACTTTGCAAGTCACATTTAATGAAATTACTACAGCCAGACATCCTCAAGCCAAAAAGGAATTAATTACAAAAATATATATTTTTTAATTTATTTATTTAGGTTGGTATTTAAGCCTTCAAGCCATACATCAAAGTGTTCTCCGCATTTGCACAGAAAAAATCGTATTTTCAGCTGTTTGGTAAAAGCTGACCTCCCAATGTTATTCATTTTCTATACAGCTGTCCAAGCTTTAGCCTTGCATGTACTAACATCCTAATGTGTTTTACTGATCCAGGAGCTGAGATATTCAAAATCTGTCTTAGTGTTTTTTTTTAGCGTTTACTTGCCCTTCAGACATCTAAATATTCACCACAGGATGACATCTCAGTAATGCCACTGCTTTGAAGAGGAGGAAATGGGAGAAATCACAGAATTGGAGACCCCACAAAAGCTTGGATTGAAATTTGTTGGTATTGTGAATGTGTGTAATTTTGTTAATTTGGGGGGGGGTCATTAATTTTTCCTCTTGACTGTCTCTTGTTTTCCGAGTTTTCATGTATATAGAAGTATTATTTTTTGTTATTTATTTTTAATTTTGCTTATAGTTTAAGTTTTTTGTTTTGAGGCCATTTTGTTTTTCAATGAAAGACACCATTTTGAGTATCCATTGCCAGAATGCAACAGCATCCATATTACTAACCGAGAATGGTAAACCGGATGGCATGGACGCAGGTACACAGCGATGGGACCATGAGACATACTGCGCAGGCGCGTACAGCGCACGTCTCATAAACCGCAAGCGAAGTCATATCCACCACGCACGAAGGAGTCACGGCCCAAAAACGAAAGAGCTCAACTGACGTGAATGAGAAATGAAGCAACAACGCGCCCATAGCTAACGACTAACGGCACAGCCACACAAAAAAGAGGATTCTGCGCTGCAGCCCAGATTCAAACGGAAGAGGCTACGGAGGCCCCACAGGTCCACACACCTCCATATTGTGAGTGGCGCTACTGCGGAGTGAAGGCGCAGGCGTCACTGCCATATTGTGAGTGGCACTACTGCGGAGTGAAGTTAGGAATAATGTGCTGCTTGGGATTGTACAAATAGCTGAACGCGTTGCACCAAATTCAAACACAATACAGCTCAATGATACAAACATGAGCCCACCTGGATAAGATCAATGAACGTAAGCGCCTACAACGCGCGTCTAAAACTGCGGAAGCAAAGCAGGCAGGGGTTCAAAATAAACGAGCTCGACTGACGGATATACAAACACGTGCCCGTATGGATACAATCAATGAACGCAGGCGCCTACAACGCGCGTCTGAAATGCTGCGGGCAAAGCGGGCACGGCTCCAAAACGAACGAGCTCGACTAATGTATTTCAGGATACCCAACGCCGGGGGTAGGCGAGTGAAGTGAGCAGGGGGCGGAGCCCCCTTGTGTTATTAGGAGCGTGACCCCAGAAGTTGCCTTGATGACATCATCACCGTGACCATATTTAAGCCAAGATTGCACTAACCCTAAGCCTAACCCTAATCCTCATCCCCATCTGAGTTCACCTCTGTTATAGCATGTCTTTAATTGAAAACTAGCAGTGTCAGATCGGGGGGTGCGTGAATGTGACTGAGAGAATAAAACTGATTAATAAAAAAAAAACATTAACTTTTATAAGTACCATAAATTTACACCGGCTGTTACAGACTCAAATAAATCAAATGTATGTTTTTAATCTATAATAATAACAATAAGAGCAGCTCACTAGTCAAAATGGTAAATCTTGGAAGTGCCCGAAATCGAACCCACAACCTTTTGATTATAAGTCAGCACTTCTTACCACTGCACCACCTAGGCAGTTGTGTCAGCATTGTACCCTAACCCGATTTATTTTTCTTTGGTTATATTCTAGAATAAAAGCACACTTTTGTGGGATAGCAAGCTGCTTGCTGCCTGTGCTGCTTGACACATTTGGAAAACAAAGCAGCTGATGACGAGGTGCGAAGGAGTTTAAGGTGGCCCAGGATTACAAGTTTTTTCGTAGACTTCAGGGATTCTAGTGTTAAGTAACAAAAACTTTTTTAAGATTGTTGAAAATATTAATTAGAGATTTCTGAATGCTTCCCGACAGCAAGTACTGGTTTCAGTTTTGCTTAGATGTTTGTGTCCTTTTTGAATTTCAGTCACAATTTTTTGGCTTCACTTTTATTTTTCATCTCCTGGCCTTAACTCTTTCCAAATGTAGCCTCCATAGTTCAAGTTATGGTGGAACAATCGAGTTCAGCAATATCCATAACATACAACTGCATTGATTTGTTTTTTAATTCAGCTGGTTCAGCAGATGTCATTATCCTTGAATCCTTGTAAGTACTCATGTTTTCCTCCCACATCCCAAAGGTCTGCCTGTTACACTAAAAGATTTAACTCTTTGGGGGCTTCATTTTTGTTTTGTCAAACTCCTTTTTATTACCCAGATTGTGAAAAACATAAAACTAACTAATTGTTTTTTCAGCAGCACTTTCATTGTCACTTTCGTCCAACAGCTCAAAATCCTCATCTGATAGTGCAGAATCCGAATCATCGACAATACATATTTCTGGCGGAAAATTTCATTTGATGAGAGTGGCTATCGCCATTTAATGCCATTCCATGATGAAAATGAAAAACGATTCATCTTTATTCCATGGTCTTTATCTCATTCCATCTAGTGGATAAAACTACAGTATATAATACATTCTATGTGATTTTTCTTTGTGATTAGCCTTTAATTCTTTATGTGTTGACTGTTGTCAACACCCACCTTAAAAGTATTAAATTCACTCCAAATGAGTGAGTGTGTGTGGGATGGTGTGCTCTGTGGTATCATTACATTTTTGAAAACGGGTTTGCCGAGAATGACATCATTAAGCAGCAAGTGGTGCTTGTAGAGGCAATGTGATTGACAACATGGTTACAGTTTATGGATCAGGTGGGATGGCTCACACACTTGCCCACCTCATAAGCACAACCCTTATTCACCTCAAGCTATACTCTTAAGTCTAAACTCAATATGCCTCTGTCTCGTATCACTTTCAGCTAAGCTCTGGAATCCCTTTCCAGGTTAAGATAAGTCTTGCATTTGCTACAAGAACCCCAAATTAGAGACCTACCCAGTGGCTGTTGGTGGCACCGCACCTCTGACACTTTAGTTGCCCATAAATGGCTGGGTCTTTGAAGAATCAAAGCTGCTTACTGTTTTTAAAGGACAGCATGGTTCCATTTATTTCTACCAGTGACCATGTGCCCTCTAATGGCTGGGAGACTTTACCTTTATTGATTTTTCCCTGATATCACTCTCTCTTCAGCCGGAGTGAAAGACGTCCCTAACAACTCCTGGGTCACCTGCCCTCTAGTATCTTAAGGAAACACAACATATTGCACTTCTGCCCAGATCAACTATCTCTGTCTCTCTTTCTGTCTCTTACTGTTGTGCCGGGGGTCCTACCTATTGCCCCTTGGGAACACTCAGTGCAGATACTAAGCTTACTGCCCTTAGTGGCTTGCATACTTCCACAATGGCATAAGAATGGCCTCTCGTGCTGCCAGTAAGTCTATGTCCCTGTCTCTAAAGTTTCTTTTTCAGTTCGTACTGCTCTGTGCTATTCTGGTGGTGCTCTTTGCACCTGGCAATCTTTTGCCAGCTGGGTACTTCCTCGCAAGACATGAGTTGCACATGCATCACCTCATGCTGGGTAGAAGACAAACAGGGGGAGGAATTAGTAATTTGCCATGACCATTTGGAAATAATTACTACATACTGGGTAGCTTGTGTTATGTAATACACAAATTATCAGCTATTATACAGTGTGGTAAGTTATCAAAAGCAAGATGTTACACTTTGTGACTCATTTGCAGGCACAGGCAGCACTTTATTTTTTTATTTTACTTATATTCAAAGCATAATATTTTTTATAATATTCTATATGTTTTGTGGAAAACCAGTGAGCTAGGCATGATGGAGTGTCTTCTCACTCTTTGCTCTTTGAGGTTAGGCCTTTGTGCTGATGAGGCTGAGTTTAGAAGTGCTCTGCTGTGCAGATGACTGAGCTTTGAGAGGACAAAACGAGATGGCACTCTGTCACACCTGGCTGGCTACATAAGTTATTGAGAAAAGGTGGATTCGGATGAACAAACCCAGGAGAAAGACTCATTATAAGAGCAGGTAAAATATAACCATATTCTATTGTTGGTGACCCAAAAAAATGGTCAAAAACACAAACAGAATTTAAAAAGTGTAACTCCAAAAAAGCCACAATATTATTTTTAGACATTTTCTGCGATTTTGCTTTGCATCAATAAAACAGTAAAATTGCGAGATCAATCCTGCAATATGTATGTCTGTCAGCAGACACTCAAAATGAATATTACACCCTTCAAGGTTCAAGACCATGGGACAGTAGAGGCAGAAAGTTCTTATGAAGAGTAACTTCTACAAAACAAATTTCTTCTGTCGCTGCTTATGTTCTTATATTTTGCATATGTCACCAGAGAGCTGGTCAGTCTCCAAATGAATTACTTCATGGAAGATACACGAATTTTGAGATGAAGGACAGACCTGGGTAAACAGGAATGTAAGTCTAGGATTAACCCAGTAGTTTAAAACAATGTGGATGTTTGTTTGTCTTAAACTACTTTAGAACCAAATTAAAATTCTCTATTTGTCTGGAAACACTGGTTATGTTAATGTGTTGACTTTGCAGTATATCACCAGGAAAACTAATAAAAGTGAGCAATATGTTGTCCATAAACCTTATGAGAAGGATTTAGGAGTCATAGTGGACTCTAAGCTATCGACTTCCCGACAGTGTTCAGAAGCCATTAAGAAGGCTAACAGAATGTTAGGATATATAGCACGATGTGTGGAGTACAAGTCCAAGGAGGTTATGCTCAACCTTTATAATGCACTGGTGAGGCCTCATCTTGAGTACTGTGTGCAGTTTTGGTCTCCAGGCTACAAAAAGGACATAGCAGCACTAGAAAAGGTCCAGAGAAGAGCGACTAGGCTGATTCCAGGGCTACAGGGATTGAATTATGAGGAAAGATTAAAAGAGCTGAGCCTATACAGTTTAAGCAAAAGAAGATTAAGAGGTGACATGACTGAAGTGTTTAAAATTATGAAGGGAATTAGTACAGTGGACCGAGACTGTTATTTTGGAAACATGTTAAGGGTAAATTTCGTACAAACATTAGGAAGTTTTTCTTTACACAAAGAACGATAGAAACTTGGAATAAGCTACCAAGTAGTGTGGTAGACAGTAAGACGTTAGGGTCTTTCAAAACTCGACTTGATGTTTTCTTGGAAGAAATAAGTGGATAGTACTGGCGAGCTTTGTTGGGCTGAATGGCCTGTTCTCGTCTAGAGTGTTCTAATGTTCTAATAAACAATGGCAGGCCCAAGGTATTACTGTAAATCCTGTAAAGGTTTCCTTAGCTCACCCTAATGTAAATGATAAGACGTGGCTCTTCATGTTCACCTGGATATGGGCCAGTGGAAGCTTGTGTTTGAAATTAAGTTGTAAGAGACAAATACCAAGGAAAAAAAGTTGTCAACGGGCATCAAACAAAGAATAGTCGGGAGGAGAGCAAAAAGTCAAAATCAGAATAGGCCAAAATATGCAGTGTCAAATACATATGACAAAAATCATAGTCAAAAAAGCATGAAAAATCCTGGCTTCTAAATGTTCTTTTCCTAATAGCCGAGAATTCACAAACACAATCTGTACAGTTCATTTTTCAATCAAAAGCTTAGATGTTCACAATATCACATCAACCTTTTAAAAAAGGCTTGCATAATGATATTAAATATTACAATGGTGTAGTTGCTATGAAACAACATGGCTGCAGCAAAATATGAATAAAAATGAACCAAGAAGTATCCAAAAATAAAAATTATTGGCTCAAAACTTTCAGTTTATAATACACTCAGTGTTATGATCAGCTGCTTCATTTGGTATTCTCTGAGCTCTCTTTGTGCTTTTATCAGTAGTTCCCCATACAAAATAGTTTCCTAATATCATCTTAATGTGTCATTTTGAGTTTATGATTGTATTTTTTTATGTATACTTATTTTTATTTTTGAGATGGAGTCATCATGCTGATGCCATTTTGGTGAGGTTATATTTCATTTTGGTGGCCATCTTTGTTGTGGCTTATCAACTTTTTTTTGGACTTGTGAGCCCAAAACTTGTGATGTGTGACATCATCACTGCCAGTATATATAAAGTGGCAGCATAGTCTGTGGTTATCCTAGTTTTAGGATTTTCAGAACAAATCTTTTCTCTGTGTGTGTGTGTGTGTGTGTGTGTGTCTGCGTGCGCTCAAGTTTACTTTACTTAGGGATTTATTCTTGGTTACTTTCGTTGCTTAATTCTGCTAGTGACAAGTGATTGTCCCCACAAAAAGATCCAAAGCTTCAAACAAGAGTGACATCTGATGGGTTACAGAAACCACAGCAGCCATGAGCTTGACACAGCCCAAGTACTTCTCGCTCTTGTTGATTACTATCGGACATGTGCATCAAAACACTAAAAGCCCAAGGATACTCTGTGTGTTCATTTTGATTTTAAGAGTGTCCATTTTGATTTTATGATAATCATTTTATCCTTATTTCTAAAGATGTAATTTGCTGCCATTATGAATATAGTGCTTGTAGCACCACACCAGTGCTGACCTGCACCAAGTGGAAATGGCTTCTCCATCTTCACCTGGGTCTTTTTTAGATAGCTTGCTATCCTTAGAAGCTTGCTGCTGCCACACTACCTGGAATTATTTTGAGACTTTGGCAAGCTTGCCGAGGTTATTGGCTTCCCTGCAGCTGGCACCATTTGTATGATGGAATGTCAAGCAATACTGCTGGCGACTCATGTCTAGTCTGTTGCAGCTTGACAGCACCACTACTATAGTGATGTTAACAATGTTGAGCACTGGCAAGACGCTAACGTACATTATAAGCCACCACTGACTCATAATTAAGTGACAACTTTATCATGGAAGGGCTTTCTTTCCCTTTGAGGCAATGTGAAAGTTTTACATTTTTCCATTAGTATTTGGTGAATAATTACTCTAAGGGGCAAAGATAATCATGACAGGATTTAGGGAATGTGCTTGTGGAACTGGGAACACATAAGAAAAGTTTAGAGAATGTGCCTACAGTAGATCAGAGTATTAATGACATTCTATAAGTTTCACTACAGATAACATGTTGCACACTTCTGGACTCTTAATTTAATTCAATATCTTCTGTATATAAGATACAAGCGGTAGATTCACATCCCCTTTCATAGCACGTGGGAGAGCGCCAAGCTTTGAAGCAGTCAGAGTGCTGCCGGTGCTTTAGTGACGTTTGAGGCTTTGAACATCATCAGTCACATGTTGGTAAAGCTTTGATGCATGTTTCAATAAACTGCTTCGATGCAGGGAGCTTCATTAAACTGATTACAAGCTTTGGCGTCTCAATGTGAAAGATCCCATCCCTAAATTCTGTTCAGGTTTTCGGCTTTGATTCTTTCTTTATTGCAAATATCTATTTTAATTTCTTCTTGTTAGATTTACTGGTTTTGACCAACATCTGTCTTTAACTTGTATCTCCCTCTGATTAACTCTTTTAATCTTTTGGTGGTGGCACCTGGCTGCGATTCCTACCCGGCCTCGATGCCCGGGGAGACAGGAGGAGGGCTCATGCCTCCTCCAGACCACGAGGGAGGGTGACCGCCCTGGTTGTATTGGGGGCAATGGGTACAGGGCTTGAAAGCCCAACCCTGTAGGGGCCCGTGGTCATCGCCAGGGGGTGTCCCCCTGCCTGAAGGACCCTGGACCCCAGTACTTCCGCTACACCAGGAAGTGCTGGGGGGAAGAAGAGAGGGAACACCCGGAGTGCTTCCAGGAGGACAGCCGGCATTTCCGCCACACTGGGGTGTGTCCGCGGGATTGCCGGTGCACACCTGGAGCACATCCGGGTAGAGATAAAAGGGGACGCCTCCCTTCATTCGGTGCTGGAGTCGGGTGGAAGCAGGACAAGGTCGGAGAAAGAGAGAAGGAGGCGGTCCGAAGAGGCAGAGTGGTTGGCCTAAACTTTGGAGAAGATTGGGGTTTGTGGCACTTGGACATTGTAAATATTAGTATTAATAAACGTGTGGTGGTGGAATTAACATGTCTGCCTGTCTGTGTCCGGGTCTAGTTCCACATGGTCAACTATATTCATTAGAATCTTGGTACAAATTCAGTCTGTTCTTAATTTAAGATTTTTTTGTTCTTTTTGGTTAGTTTTCACAATGTTAAAAATGTTACGTGTTCTACAGCAATGACATTTTGTTTTTCTGTAGCCACTGCAATTGTGAGGAGATTCTGCAGACGGCTGTTATGCCGTTGTTAGGTAAGGCCGATCAGAACAGTGCAGCATGTGACATCATTGGATCATCAGTATAAAGATCAGCATTATACATTTCCTAGATGTCTCAAACTGAAGATATGACTCAAGAAAACTTTCTCAGTGTGGATTTTTCTTTACTTGTTTTTCTGGATAATGATAAAAATTTAGTTTAGTGTTTTGGGGTTATATGTCATGCTTTGTTGATTTTGGGTTTTTCACAATGTTTCATCTTCTGATCTTTCATTTAAAAAATATATTTTCCTTTAACTTTCCTTTAACAGGTGGGAGAACACTCTACTTATCATGGTGTGTGTCCACCTAAAATAAACTAGCTCATAAAGAGCAGGTTTAGGTCTACAATGCCATTAAAAAGGAACAAATATATAACACAAAACATTAAGATGTCAAGACACAGTATTCAAAAGTACAAAGAAAAAAAGAGAGATTGCTATGAAATAGAAAAAGAAAATTTGTCAGAATGACAGAAAAGCTAGAACTTGTCATGCTTCCATGTCCAACTCACTGTGTAGGTGTCCACTGCGACATTACATACTGTATTTACTCTCATTGCAGCAGGTACACATGTCGTAAATGTAGGAAGGACGGTTCTTGCATATGTGTGAACTGTTAACATTTGAATTTGATGATTGCATATAGCGCTGAACTGACCTCTCTGTACTATTGTTTCCTCTGCATGTCCTGTAGTACAAAAGAAACAGCAACATGTGGGGACTGGCAAAATCGGGAAAAAAAAACACGCGGACAGTGATTACTACCACAAGATGTTATGCGAATGAATATGAATAATGTTGCATCCGTGCCACAATGTTTTCTGAAATGTACTATACAGGACATAAAATGAGTTATTCCAAATATCATATATACCTATGTCTTTTATCCATCCAGATCAGAGAATGTCCAGTTCCATTGTCTCAAAACACCACTCACATCTACAGTTATTCCCAGTTTCAGATAAAAAGTAACAGAGTCAGATCCCTGAGTAGGGGTTAGGGGGCGGTATGCATCGTGGTCATGACTGAGAGAATAAAAGTGAAAAAAAAACGGTAACTTTTATAAGTCCTAATAAATGTACAGCGGCTGTTACAGACACAAACCAAATGTATGTGTGTACTGTATAATATTAATAATAAGAGCAGCTCACTACTGAAAATGGCAAATATAGGAGTCAGTCAGGATCAAACCGGGGACTCTTGTTTACAAGTCAGCAAATCTTACTGCTACGCCACGGAAGCTGTTGTATCGTTCTTGAACCTTTTGTGAAAGTGTTTATTTGATCTTTGGACTTCAAGCTTCACACATTCTATAGTTTATGCCTACATTTTGTAACATTTATTACTAAAATATGAAAAAGTTTCTGTTTTAACAATGTGTACATAGATCATTGTAGAAATGGAACACACATGAAATGCATTTGTTCCAAATAATGATCTATTATTTCCACTCTAAAACTCCAGCACTTCACTCCCCGATAATCAATCAAGGCATGAGCTGGGAGAACATTGTGCACGTTCTGCGACGGTGGGGGGATGGAATAGCAGGCTGCTTGGTGCTTCTCTTAATCGGCACATTTACAGGACAAAAAACGATGACGGAGAGGTGCGAATGAATTTAAGGTGGGCCGGATTTACGAGTTTTCTTGTAGGTTCTGGTAATTCTAGTGTTAAGACAGAACTAGACATAGTTAAAGAATAAGTGATCAGGGGCCTCAAGCATAATGCAGTGCGTAGAATTCACACTAAAATTTGGCATACGGACAACAGTGGAAATGTGCATACACCCAAAAAAATCCAGATATATAAATATGTGCATACACCAACTTCCACATTCTTCTGCTCCATAAATCCCGGTTAGCATGCCGTCCCACCCAACTCCTCCCAGAATTATGCCTCTTTGAATATGCAAATCAATATAAATAGCCCCTTATGTTTTGCATTCTGTGAAAAGACAATGGAAAAAGCATGGGGAAAAAGAAGAATTTCGGCGAATACCAAGTAGAGGCAAGGAAAAATGTACTTTTTGTTGGTTTAAGCAGTGATATAAACAACAAAAGGAAATTGATCGAGTGACAAAGTGGCAGAGAAACTCGAAAGTTCAAGTTCAGAAAGTTGCACAGTGCCCGAAATAAATAAGTGGTCAGATATCAAAGTCGCCCTGAAAAGGCGAGTAGTAGCCCACTGTCTGAGTGTCATATGGAAGCGTATTAGAGAAAAGAAAAAGCTGGGACACACTGTGAAAAAAGGTCAAAATTTCCACTTTAATCACATAATTTTGTCATGAAAGTAGAACATCATAAATTTCATCTTAAAATTGTTTAATAGTTTTTCAAATCCCATCGTAACTAAAGTGGCCGTTAAATGCTTCATATTCTATGTGTTCTTCTATGTACTCTATGTGTGTGAATCACTACATGCTTCTTAAATGGGCTTTCTCTTCTGCCGACAGGACACAGAATACATTACATTCATGATATTACAGCTCTCTGAATAATTTAAATACTAAGATGTATACTTGATATCATTTTCATGGTGATAGAAATTAAAGCATGTATAAAATATCGAGGCACATTGACGCAGTGATAGTGACGAGCTGGAGCCCCTTCCAGAGATTGTTCCTGCCTCCCGCAAGATGCTTGCTGTGCCATGCACGACCCTCAATAAAATAATTTTTTGCAGCAGTACTGTCTCTTATAACCTTACTAACCCCCAATTCCTGTCCTTCCTTTTCTTTCTCCAAAATAACCAATCGCCACACAATCAGCTCATTAATGAATGTCAAGCTTAGAAAGACAATTCTTCAAAACTTTTAAGGAACATTGAAATATATTCATAGTACATGTTTAATTATTCCATCCATCTATCCATCCAGGGTCGCATCAGTCCCAGCAAGCATACAGGGCGAGGCAGGAACAATCCCTGAATGAGGCAACAGCTCATCACTAATGCTTCCCACCAAGTCCTCACAAATTTAATCATTAACAATATACATTATTTACAGTAAATGAAGTTAAAAATGTATCTGTGTAATGTAATATATATACTTTACTGCATTTCATCTTAAAAATTATATCAAGAGCACCAAGAAGATAGCGTCTAGAAATCTAAATTGACTTAGAAGCGAGTTGTCATCATCTGTAAATACACGCTTTCTTCTATTGAATTGAATTGTATTCCTTTATTGTTATTGTATGGTACAATGAGATTCAATATGCAAATCTTCCATAAACCTATATTCCTATACAGTGATCCCTTGCTATATCGCGCTTCGCCTTTCGTGGCTTCACTCCATCGCGGATTTTATATGTAAGCATATTTAAATATATATCGCGGATTTTTTGCTGGTTCGCGGATTTCTGCGGACAATGGGTCTTTTAATTTCTGGTACATGCTTCCTCAGTTGGTTTGCCCAGTTGATTTCATACAAGGGACGCTATTGGCAGATGGCTGAGAAGCTACCCAGTTTACTTTTCTCTCTCTCTTGCGCTGACTTTCTCTGATCCTGACGTAGGGGGATTGAGCAGGGGGGCTGTTCGCACACCTAGACGATACGGACGCTCGTCTAAAAATGCTGAAAGATTATCTTCACGTTGCTATCTTTTGTGCAGCTGCTTCCTGAAACGACATGCTGCACGGTGCTTCGCATACTTAAAAGCTCGAAGGGCACGTATTGATTTTTGATTGAAAAACAAACTCTGTCTCTCTCTCTATCTCTGTCTCTCTCTCTCTCCCTGCTCCTGACGGAGGGGGTGTGAGCTGCCGCCTTCAACAGCTTTGTGCCGCGATGCTTCGCATACTTAAAAGCCAAACAGCCCTATTGATCTGTTTGCTTTTCTCTATCTATGTGACATTATCTGGTCCTGACGCGCACTCCTTTGAAGAGGAAGATATGTTTGCATTCTTTTAATTGTGAGATGGAACTGTCATCTCTGTCTTGTCATGGAGCACAGTTTAAACTTTTGAAAAAGAGACAAATGTTTGTTTTCAGTGTTTGAATAACGTTCCTGTCTCTCTACAACCTCCTGTGTTTCTGCACAAATCTGTGACCCAAGCATGACAATATAAAAATAACCATATAAACATATGGTTTCTACTTCGCGGATTTTCTTATTTCGCGGGTGGCTCTGGAACGCAACCCCCGCAATGGAGGAGGGATTACTGTAAAATGGTAAAATAACAACAACAACAATAATAATAATAGGATAAAAACAGTGAAAAATATACAATATGAAAGAATAACTAGCTCAGGTTGTGCAATATTAAATCTGTAATGCAAGTTTACAGTGAGGTAATTGTACTTATAAGTATAAGCAGTTCTACTGGGAGCACTTGATGGACTGACTGAGTGCGTTTATAGCTCTTGGGTGAAACTGTTTCTGATCTGAAGTGTTTGCCGTACTGTATGGAAGTGTTCAAATAGACTGTGCACATGGCTGAGGTAGCGTGTGCTAGAAGCTGTATCCCGAAATTTCTCCCTGCTCTTGACACAATGTGCCATAGAGCTTTCCGGTCAACTGCTGTACAGCTGTGATTCCACACTCAGATACACTGGATTAAAATGCTCCGAGCGGTGCACAGAGAGTAACAACGTTAAAGTGGCTATGGTATTTGGAATAGTTTGGCCATTTGGTGCACCATTATATGTTTACAGGTTGATTACAATCAGATGCCTTGAACTAAAAAACGATATGCGGTTAATTTCAGGATATTTGATAAAGCTACATCAGGGATGTGAATCTAAAAAAAAAAAGGGCAACCACACAGGAACAGTAGCACTGCTTTAACGCTGGGTGCTGCCTGTTTGCAAAACCAAGTGGAGAACTTGTGTATGCAAAGGATTGAGCTGGCATGAAAATGTGCATGGCATTACGCCAAGTTTAGTTTTTATACATCGCAATGTGAGTGTGGAAATGGGCGTACGCACTGTTTACACATGAGGCCCCAGGAGATTAAATGTGATTGTCAGGGCATATCAAAGTCTGATACTAGTAAAACTGTAAATCCATTTGTCTAAGCCAAAAACACAAAACAAAAATTTTGAAAGGAAGAATCTGAAGCCAGGAACAATAAACCTCAGAAATTGCACTAGATAGTTTGGTTTTGTAACCATAATCTTAGGCAACCAGGAAGTGCACCCTGCTGACATTTAAACCATTGCATCTGTCATATCACCAACAGCATACCTCTGGTGGTCTGTGAGCAGCAAAAGAACATGGCAACAATAAACACAAATCTGACAAAATGTTAGCACCCATGAAAGACAATTTTAAGGTTTGCTACAATTTGGAGCTCTTATTCCTGTAGGTTTATGATTCAAGGATATTGTGCATTTTTTTTTCTTCTGGAGAACACAAGTATTATAAATTTGCACTGTTTCTGATCTGCCGACTTTCAATTAGACAAAAATCAAAGATAAGTATGATGTCACAGAACAGATAATACAGCCAATCAATCAATCAATAAATAAGTAAATAAATAAATGAATAAATAAATAAACAAACAAATAAACTCCTCAAAGCATTGAATTACCTGATAGCAGTGAGAAAAAAAGACCCATAGAGATGCTTCTTTGCACATCATGGTGGAATGAGCCTATGACTAAAAGTGCTCTAGGAAAGTTTCTCTTGGAGGGGAAGGAGGGGATATTCCATGATGGCATCCAGTTTTGCCACAATCTTTTTTTCCACAACAGCTTCCAGTATATCCAGCGTTCACCCTGTGATGGAGCAGGCTTTTCTATTAAGTTTGTTCAGGTATTGTGCTTCTTTCAAGCACAGGTTGCTTCCCCAGGAGACTGTAGCATATGATACCACCTTGGCTACTATGGACTTGTAGAACACTTCCAGCAGCTTGTTCCACACATCAAAAAATCTGGTTGGTCCAGCTGAATCAAAAAGTGTCAGAATGTTGTTGTCATCAACAATAAATATAATTTCTCTTTTTTTTCAGTATTAATAGAGAAATAGTTCTCATCCACAACTTGTTTAATTCACTAAACCAACTAATTAAGGATTGCATCACAGAAAAGTCATTCAGTCTAAAAGAAAGATGTAACTTGTTGTCATCTGCATATCAGTGAAAATTTATGTTGTTTTTCAATGATAGTTCCCAAATGAAACAATGTGAAGTGAAAACAGTAAAGTATATACTAAAGTATATTAATGAAGTACTGTCAGCACATTTCTGTACATACTGGAATTGATTTGATAAATAAGAAATAAACCATGCAAGGACAGCGCCTGTGAGCCAAATGTAATTTTCTAATCTGTGTAGTAAAATAGAATGGTCAATGGTATCAAACGCTGCACTTAAATCTAAGCAGAATTTCCTTCAGAGGATATCATAATGTCATTTACAATGGGAGGTATTTCTCAACATGGAATTTCTCAAATAAATTGTGATGTAGAAAGTGAGACTGAAGCTGAGTGGTAACTACTGAAGGAGAGACCTTTAGTGCTTTCCAGTCCACTTATCACTTCCAAACACTTGCTCCATCTAAAGTAATGTATACTTTTGTGAGCTTATCGTGTTTTTTTTATTAAGTAGTCTTCTTCACTGCTTAAAGTGTGCGGGTTGGCAGGAGTATGATTATTTTGCTGTGCTTATGAGGAAAAACCAGGAAGATGTAATAACTAAATCTGAATATGTGATATATTTCTATGTTCTCTTTTCATCCATACAGGTAATGACTTTGAAGAAGAGCATTGACCCTGATCTTACTCCACCCACCAATAAATGGAATAAACGAGTTAGCCTCTATGACTGTCTTGAGACAGCTCCATATTTAAGACTTTCATGAATGTGTGCAATAGCTGTTGTCAGCAGTGCCTCTGTACTCTGCTCTCCATTCTTCAGAACAATAAGCAGGGATTTCCTAGAGGACCCCAACCTTTTATCCTTTATCTGTGGTTTCTTTTACAGTGCATATTCATTAAAACACTTTGCTTAGTCTTATTTTCTAAATTGTATCTAGCATTTAATTATTCCCTTTTGAAATAATACTTTGCCCAGCATAGTAATTGTTTCGACCTTTTAGTTTGCCCTTAGGGGTAAGAAGTAATAGACCTTCATTATTTGTAGCAATTCCCAGTCTAACTGTGTAGGTCAGCATGCTGTTTACACCCTTGCTGACTAAATTGTGGACCAAACACAAAAAGTAGATTGTTTTTTGTTTATGTGATAGTTTTTATGATAGTATTAATATTTTGAATTTATTTTTCTTCAGTTACCTTAAAAATATTACCATTCAGTTTATTAGGTAATAAACAAAAGTCAATTTCAGGCTGTTAAAACCACATAAAACATATTCATAATTTAACTAATTTATTTATTTGTGGTTACATGTACTGTCTAAGCTGATGGACGTGAATATCCTGTTCCATTGTTTTATGTGTTTAAATTCTAAAAGTGGGCCCACCGTTTTTGTGTGGAAATTCCCCATTAAACAGTAGAAATTATAAAATGCTAGAGATGACTACATTAATTATATTTGTTTATTTTATATAACATTACCACTAACACTTTTGGTTATTATTTTGGTTCTGATTCAATACATTCAAAAGCAATATTGATTGTACTGTACAAGTATTCTTTCAACGTTTGGGTCAATTGGGCTTTTTTGTGAGATTTGCAAAAGTTAAAAATAGTAGGGGCGGCACGGTGGCGCAGTGGATAGCGCTGCTGCCTCGCAGTTGGGAGATCTGGGGACCTGGGTTCGCTTCCCGGGTCCTCCCTGCGTGGAGTTTGCATGTTCTCCCCGTGTCTGCGTGGGTTTCCTCCCACAGTCCAAAGACATGCAGGTTAGGTGGATTGGTGATTCTAAATTGGCCCTAGTGTGTGCTTGGTGTGTGGGTGTGTTTGTGTGTGTCCTGCGGTGGGTTGGCACCCTGCCCAGGATTGTTTCCTGCCTTGTGCCCTGTGTTGGCTGGGATTGGCTCCAGCGGACCCCCGTGACCCTGTGTTCGGTTTCAGCGGGTTGGAAAATGAATGGATGGATGGATAAAAATAGTAGGAAAGCTCAAAATAAAATACTCTAACTCCTTGCCATGCAGGCTTTTCATAAAGAATGTTAATCACTTACGTTGCAGAAGATGGATTCTCTACATGATATTCACATCAAATAAACAAAGGGGAAATAATTAACATAGAATCTTTATCCTTCCTATTAAAAAATGTTAATATCTTTCAGCTAAAAATGTTTTGGCTACTTTTTAGGTTAATGTTTGTTATATTGTGAAGTACCCAGGATTGCAGCTGGTAAAGTGCTCTTTAAAATAATGGACATGTGGAATAGTGGGTCCATGCCTTAACAATAGGTGGCCAACTTTAAATAAATAATTGCGCCCTGTGAAGGCGTAGGCTCCAAGCTGGTGCGGGCGTGTGTGAGTGTGTTTCACTTTACGGTTAATTGGGGAACTGGCTGACTGCACCACATTCACTTCAGTCAGGCAATAAAGGAACCTGCGTGGGACAGAAGGGAGAGAAAATGGAGCGACAGAGAAGAAAAAATATCCAATAGAAAAAGAAAAGAGCGGAGGTTGAAAGATGGGAGAGAGAAGGACATGAGTATGAGAGAGCCAGTGTGATGGAAAGGAAGCAGGTAGAAGGTAATGAGAACCCAGGGAAAGGAGCATGTGGCCAGTGCTCAAGAGAGGGCTGAAGGTTACTCCTGCAGAGCAGCCAGAGAGCAGTAGCAACCGCAATACACAGAAGCACTCCCTGTATTAAGTCCAGGGAGGCAGCAGGAGATGAAGGGGGTGGAAGCTCGGCGGCACCTTGTAGATCACCATAGGATCAGTGGTAGGGACACAAGCAGGTCTGATGGGTGTCTGCGCCTGTTGGTCGACTTCTCTCTGGGCTGCAAGATCCTAATAGGATAAGCTGGAAAGACGTCAGTTTTAAAAGGAAGCACTGGGGACTGTGATTTTAAAGAGGAGACACCTGCATGATTTTAACTGCGTTTTAATGGATTTATTCATGGTTTGTTTTTAACCTCCACGATTGTCACAGTTTTAATTGATTATTTATAACAGAAGATTTCATTATACTCTTTATTTGGACACTATTTTATTTGAATACTTTAATAAAAGCACTTTAGCACTTTATATATCTACCCCGTGCTTTGTTTGAGGGTCCTTATCTGCTAAGGTCATCCCTTGGTTAAATTATTGGTGGTGGCAGGTTCGAGAGGCTACCGGAAGGACCTGAAAGCATGGAGCTGACTCGCATTATCACAGGACATGAGGGAATCTAGTGTTGCTGTTGCTTCATCTAAATACAAAACATGTCTGACAGGCTACAGTATTAACAAAAAAGAAACTGTCAATCAAAATGTACATTTCTGTACTAAATTGCCTGTTTATATTTAAAACTGTACACAATGTACATATTGTATTAAATAGGTGGGTCTGCAGATGCGAACGAGTACACCAAACTCCAACAGTGTTCTTTTTCAATTGAATTCTACTGAATTTTAATTACTTTTTTAAGTGTCTTCCTTTTTTGCACTGGATAAATACAAAGCAGGCGTTACTAATGGTAAGAAACAGTACTGCACACTACTGTATGTACTGTGTTACCATCACCATTTTCAGTCATTTCTGCTTTTGTTCAAATATGTTGCCAAATGTAACCAACAGCACATGCAGCAAATTCCTTCATAGGTAAGGAGCTCAGTCGTCAGCTGGCTGTTTAGCTGAGCAGTAGAATCCATAGCTTGTATTTCTCAGCATCTTAAGTGTCCATTCCAGTCATGTCTTCTCAGGAAGTATAGCTGTTGACAGTAGGAATGGACAGTGTAAGTGATCCCTCAGAAAAAATGGCACATCGCTGCTGTGGGTCAGTTGTCAGTTAGTTGTGGGTTTTTGTGAGAGATTTATGAGATAATGTGTTATTATCCAATAACTGACTAATATATAAGCACAAGGTCATCTTGCTGAACATACCTGTGGTTCACTTTAGTTTAAATTATCTGTTTTATGTGATTATTGATCACTGTTATTTTATTAATAATTTTGATATGTTTTTCTGTAGAATAAGTAATTAAATATGCATATTTGCTGATTTTTCTTTTAACAGACATTTTTAGTGCAACTTACAAACAGAACAGGATACAAAGATCGACAGTAGCAAAACCTATTTGTAAGTATATATATATTAACATTTATGTACCACTTTATTTTCATAAAAGTAAATTCCCATGTTTAACTAACATACTGAATAAATACCAAAATATAGTTAAGTGAGGCTTTGTTCAAGACCTAGATACAGTAGATTATGGCCTGTTTTCTCAGTACAGAGTTAAAGACACTAGAACCCAGGACATATTTGACCACTAAAAAAGACAATCCTACCCAAGAGATCGATGACAAATCCCCCAGGACTGTTAAGCAGAGGCACAATGGGATATTGCTGGACTGGAAGGTATGTTTTCCATACCTTATATATACTGTATATATATCATCTATTTTTCTATTTAAGGAACATTACAAAATGTTGACCTCTTTTAACACTGTACAATGCTGAGAAATTAATTCACACTTTTGTTTTTGGTCATCTACATCACCGTAATGCACTTTTAACTGGTCTACTTAAGAAAGACATCAATCAGTTGTAGTTAGTTCAGAATGCAGCAGCAAAAACCTTAACCAGAAAAAGTAAATCTAAGCACATCTCACCAGTTTTAGTGTCTTTACATTGGTTACAGGTCTCCTTTAAAATTAACTTTAATGTACTGCTAACAGTGTATAAAGCCTTATTTAATCTTGCTCCTTCCTATATCTTGGAGTGCCTGTCCTCCTACATTCAAAGTTGTAACATAAGATCTTATAACAGAGGCCTGCTTATAATTCCAAAAGCCAAGCATACAAAAGTGGTGAGGTGGCCTTTTGCTGTTATGCACCAAAAATCTGGAATACTTTACCAAAAGAGATTTACCAGGCTAATACTGTGGAACATTTTAAGAAACTGCTAAAATCCCACTTTTCTAATTTTGCTTTTTCATAGTTTCAGTTTAGTTCTATTCTTAATAACTCCATCCATCCATCCTCTTCCGCTTATCCAAGGTCGGGTCGCGGGGGCAGCAGCTTAAGCAGAGATGCCCAGACTTCCCTCTCTCCGGCCACTTCTTCTAGCTCTTCCGGGAGAATCCCAAGGCGTTCCCAGGCCAGCCAGGAGACATAGTCCCTCCAGCGTGTCCTGGGTCTTCCCCGGGGCCTCCTCCTGGTTGGACGTGCCCAGAACACCTCACCAGGGAGGCATCCAGGGGGCATCCTGATCAGATGCCTGAGCCACCTCATCTGAGTCCTCTCGATGCGGAGGAGCAGCGGCTCTACTCTGAGCTCCTCCCAGATGACTGAGCTTCTCACCCTATCTTTAAGGGAGAACCCAGACACCCTGTGGAGGAAACTCGTTTCAGCCGCTTGTATTCGTGATCTCGTTCTTTCGGTCACTACCCATAGCTCATGACCATAGGTGAGGGTAGGAACATAGATCAACTGGTAAATTGAGAGCTTTGCCTTACGGCTCAGCTCCTTTTTTACCATGACAGACCGATGCAGAGCCCGCATCACTGCGGACGCCTTAATAACTTATATATGCAAAGAATTATCATTCTCTTCCGTGAATCTGCAATCATTATTCATTTTTACTTATCTCTGTTTTCTTTTCCAGTTCTTCTGTGACCTGATCGAACTTCTGTGCAGCTGCTTGTGGTGTCTGAATGAAAGCCGATACCCCAACTTCTCACAAGACTACTGCGTCAAATCCTCTAACTAAGACAGAGCCTAAAACCAAACAATTATGACTGAGACAGCAGCTACTGCACATTCCTGTTGTTTGTCACCAGCATCTGCACGCAGAAACTCTGTTAAGCAGTATTTCAATGAGAAACAAACAAACTTCTAAAATGACCTGTGCAGGATCAGCTGCACACTTGTATCATGCTTGTCATACAATGTTTAGAACATTTAAAGCTGAGCCTTCACTTATGCTTTTGCTCTTTCTTCTATCCTCTCTTCTTTAGACTGTAAGGAAGGCTTTATGTTCTTTTAACCTGAAGAAGCGAGCTAAAGCAGGATTATTGCAATGATGCTTCTCATTTGCAGTGTGCTTGTATGCTGAAGAGAAATTGGTATTTTGAATAAAGCCTTGAGACTGCTCCTGCTTTTTCAACAATTAAATTATTTTATTGGAATAGTCTATCTCTGGTGCAACTTTATGACCCAAGCTTGACACAATAAAGAATTACTTAAGAACATTTATGTTGGGTAGAATGCCCAGTGGGGACTGGATAGTCTTTTGGCCTTGGAACCCCTACAGATCTTATGTCTTTCTCCATTTTTTCTGCCCATCCAGGTCATCTGAATGTATCATCGGACGGTCAATTAGAAACTTAAAAAACAAAACAACTCATTCAATATTAAGAGCTCTACTTCTCTTAATTATATATCTTTCTTATGTAAGTGTGCATTTATTTATTTATTCATTTTTTGTATACTATTTATTCATTATTATTCTTATGTGTTTTTTTTTGCATGTAACTACTTCATATCAAAGATAAGTTGTAAAGCACTTTGAGCTACATCCTTTATATGAAAATTTGCTTTACAAATAAATATTGTTGATGTTGTTTATCAGCTGAGTCCAAGAAAAAACAGAAACTGTGAACGAGGAACAGGCACAGCATCGTGTCATTCAGAAGGTCTAACAAAAGGGCTTTAGCATTTCTATAAAAATGAATATAAATATATAGATAATCATAATCTGGGTGGCTGAATCTCTATTTTATTTGATGTGCTGTGTTTTTGCTCAACCAATGGGTTGACTAAAAATAAATCTTCATTTTTCTGCAATCATTTTTTATTAATAGAATGAAAAGGAGTATGTCAAAAATTGATGCAACAAATAAATGGTTTCCTGAAAATATAAAAACATAAAAAACACCCCCACCTCAGCATCACAAAACTCCTACCCTGAGACAGCGAGGAAACATACAAAGGGAAGCAGACATGGAGTCATCAGTTAAAGCCAACTCTTCCCAGAGCAAAGGGTATAATTTAAACTGTGTGCTGACAACTAGGATTTTGATCAATTTTTGATATTTTGAAAAAAATATGTTGCACAGCAAGGGTTGGGGAAAAGTCTTTTGGCTAAGTAGATATAATGGGGAGAGGGTTAAGGAAAGGTTTGAAAAGAGGGGAGTAGAAATTAGACAAGTGTGGACTTAGCAGAGAGAATTGTACCAATCTGGTACAAGGGATAAAGCAAAAGAAAGGAAGAGAAGAACTCCACACATTCTGGTTACTAATCTAAGCTGCAAATAGAAAAAATGCGATGTGGAAGGGATAGCAAGCTAGAAAGAAGAGAGAAGAATATTTCAAGCCTCAAGTTATTAGAAATGTCTCTAAGTATATACAGTAGATACCTGAGTGAGACCAAGGGGAAGAGGAAATGGAGCATCCCCCAATTTTAAAGGCAAAGTTACAAAGCAGTGTGGAGGTGCAACTTGACAGTGAGCCCATCAGTTTTTCAGCCTATCTCCACTCTGAAGGACATAAGAAATAATGGGGACCAACAGTAGGAAAAGGGACTTTAATTTATAACAGTTAAAAGGGAATGTGTCAGCTTTATATAGTGGCTGTAGATACCCCAGCTCACACCACTCACCTGGGATGAGTGCCGGGATCCTAGCTGGGATTCGTTGGTCATTGCACACCCAGGGAAATAAACTTTAGCAGTGGAGATACACCACCAAAATACTTACAAGTACTCATCTGCATGGAATATCTTTATGCCTACTTTTTCAGGTAGCTCATTCTAAATCTATAATAAACTCAGGTGCTTGTTGGCATGCAAAACCAACATTTTGCTTGGAATAACTACATGTAGCCTTTGGGCAGCTGTCACAATGGAGCTCCATCCTGCAGTGCCTCAATCCATAAATAGATGTCACCTTCCTGTGGTGCCCAATGTTTATAGCGTTCAGACTAGAAGAGGTGGGGTCAGTTGCCCTAACTGGATGTCTTCTCAGCACTATGGAAGGAAGGGAATTCAACACAATTAGTAACAATTCCCCCTCTCATCCCAGTGTGGTGTTACATACCTCAGATGAGCCTAGAAGGTGATCCTCTGATACGAATGCATGAGTGTATATTCAGTTTATTTTATAGGAAAAAAATTACAAACTTTTTTTTGTTTCTTCAAATTAAGCTCCAGAAAACACAACTCCAATATACTCATCATGTAAAACTGTAGAAATGAAAACTTAACTGTTTTGCTCATCACTAGTTATATATCCTATCCACTGAGCTTTTCCTTCGTCAGCTTGAGAAAAGGATTGATGTAAAAATCAAAGTTTTAAATTCCTAGTCTGTGCAGATGATGTAATTGTATTTGTTAAATCCAACTGTAGCTGCGTTTTTCCAAAGTTACCAAAGTTCAGCAGCTCAACTCAAAAAAAAACTCAACAAAAGCCTGACGCGTAGAAATGATTCCACAGACAAAATATCCTCGTTTTTAAAAGTTTAGTTAAGTTTCAAAGTAAAACAGTTCACACAAAAAAGAAAAGTAAAATAGCAAAAAAGGGAAAAATTCATGTTAAGAAAAGTTCAGTTCTAAGCTTAATCTTGTTACATCTCAAATCGTTACTATTTACTTATCATTTCTGAACCATTTCAAAATGTTTCTGAACCATTTCAAGATGGTCAGAAAACTGTATGCTTATCCCATTTCTAAGTTGAAAATGGGTCTTTCAAGTCCCTGCTTACTGGGACCTGTTCTAAACACAACTAAATCTATTATCACACTGTTTCTCAGTTATAGTAAGAAGGTTCTATCTCTTATTAACTTATAGGGGGAAAAGACTATACCATTGTTCATGACTATGGAAGAAATTTATATTCTATTCAAATTAAGCAAACATTAATATGAGTTTAACTCAAAACTTTAACTTTCTAAGATTGGCGCTTACACCAACTAAGACGCTGAAATGATGTAAATTCTTATTATTCGATAAGTCTTCTACTGCTAAGTGCTTAATTGATTTCAAAATCCTCCTTTTAACATGTAAAGCCTTAAATGACCAAGGTCTGGCTTACTTGTTTGAACTTATCATGAATTACAAACCAGAACGTACATTAAGATCTCAAGATGCTAGTCTTCTTATGATTCCAAGGATTAATGAAATAACACTGGGTGGTTAAGCTTTTAGTTACAGGGCCCCTAAACTGTGGAATGGTCTGACTGCAACTATAACAGATGCTCCTTCTGTCTCAGCTTTCAAACTCCGGCTGAAGACTCACTAATTCAGTTTAGCATACCCTGAGTAGAGCTGCTGATTAACTGTACAGACTGCATCTCTGTTGTTAGTCATTGGCACTAAAACGTAAGTAATATGATAGTTATACTTTATTACTAACCCTCACCTATTCTGTTTCTTTTCTCGGTACTCAAATGTGGCACTTGGT